>NW_027185759.1:13724698-13737573 GCF_028583685.1 Petaurus breviceps papuanus | reverse complement strand
TTTCCTTTCTTCCTTCCCTTCCCTTCTTTTTCCTTCCTTCCTTCCTTGCTTCCTTCCTTCCTTCCTTCCTTCCTCCCTCCCTCTCTCCCTTCTTCCTTCCTTCTTTCATTCCTTCCTTCCCTTCTTTTTTCCTTCCTTCCTTCCCTTCCCTTCTTTTTCCTTTCTTCCTTCCTTCCTTCCCTTCCCTTCTTTTTCCTTCCTTCCTTCCTTCCTTCCTTCCTCCCTTCCTTCCTTCCTTCCTTCCTTCCTTCCTTCCTCTCTCTACGTCAAAGCACAATGGAGTGGAAAAAAGAGACAGAGGGTGGGGCTGGGGCTGGGGGTGGGTGGGAAGAGGCACAATCATTCCTTGGTGCTTAGAGAAATGGAGCTATAAAGAACACAGCTATATGAGCAGTTTAATCTAGTGAAAAATGGAATGTCTCCATAGGGCATCAGCTGGAACTTGTCGCTTTCCCTAGAACATTTCCCACTCACGGAACTTTGCAAAGACATGCTTCCATTATTGATGGTGCTTACAATATTAGCTCTATTATCCCAGAAACAAATTCAACCTTTTTTTTCTTGGAGGAGAGAAAAAAATGTGGCTGTAGCTGTAGCTCAATAGGTGCGAGGAAATCCCCAGAGAGGATTCTCGGGCAAATTCCCTTTCTCAGAATTGGGGGGGGGGGAGTTCTGATTTGGCCTCTGTGGGGGCACTTTAGAATCATTTACTCTGCCATGTTGTGAGTGAAGAAACTGTGAGTGGATGAGCAATTGAACAGCAGAGTGGGGCAGAGTGGAAGCTAGACCTGCAATAACCACTGCATTTACAGTCAGCTCCTTGTCTAATGGAAGAAACTGTGTAGATCATAGTCTTTCTTTTTTAAAGTTGGAGAAACTGAGTGCAAAAAAGTTAAGTGACTTCTCCAAGTTTACATAATTAATCCAGTTAAATTTAATATGCATTTAATAGATGTTATTATGTTCTAGGCACTGTACCAGATGCTAGGGATACAAAAAAAAAAGAAAAAATGAAATAATTTCTGCACCAGAGAGCTCCCATTCTACTGGAGGCAAATAGTATATCCACCAATAAGTAGATACAGAACATATACAACAAATACCCCCCAATTTTGGTGAGGATTGCAACAAGATCTTGGGGGAGTTGGGAGCTGGGACTTAAGTCTTGAGAGCAGTTGGGGATCCTAAGAGGCAGAGATGAAGAACAAGATCATTTCTAGCCTAGTCTGTGCAAAAGCTTGACCTTGGAAGATGAGGTTTTATGTGAGAGGCTGAGCAACAAAGTCGGCTTGGAAAAACCAAAGACCTCATGAAGGGTAGTGATGATCCTGGGTAATTATGCTGAAGGTCAATTGCTAAAGGTTAAATATTCAGGCTAAAACAAAGAGTTTGTATTGTATCCTTGGGGTGGTAGGTGCACTGAAGCATTTTGAATAGGGGATTGAGATGGTTAGATCCATGATTTTGGAATATCAATTTAATAGCTGGATGGAAGATGGAATGGAGAAGAAAGGGAAGCACTGTGTATTGTCATGTTAGAAGATGAATTTAGGAGCAATAGAAAAAGAACTATGTTCAGAGGACCTCTTCTTTCCTAATCTGCATAAGGAGTTATCACACATTGTGAATACCAGGCATCAATTTGAAATGAAAAGGCAGTTACATAATAATCATAATAATTATAGAAATTACTAACATTTGTGTTGTTGATCATACTCCATTTCTGAAGACCAATGACATCATGAGTGATGTCTTAATCTTTGCATGAACTGGACATAAGTGAGGCAGCCTCACTCTATCTTCCAGAGTCAAGGAAGTCCAATAGCAAGACAAAAGTCAAGATGACTGGTGATGGCCCTGACATGAATTGCATGACCTCAGTGTTTTCGATGTCTGAGCAAGCTCTAAGTACTCCATCGCCCCTCCTTCAGTTACCTGCATGGAACACATCGTTCCCATCCATCCATTCCAATGGGAGGAAACATTTGCATGTGTATGTGTGTGCATTTGTATTCTTATATGTATGTGTGTATATATGCATGTATTACATACATATTGCATATGTTATAATGTAGTTAATGTTCACACAGTTCTTTACATATATTATCTCATTTGATCCTCTATCAACTCAATGAGGTGAGCGTTCTTATTATCCCTATTTTATGGATGAAGAAATTGCAGTTTAAATTAGTCAAGTCAAGGAGCATTTATTGAGAGTATACTATATGCCAGAGAGTGTTCACCTCTGGGGGTGAAAAGAAACATAAATGAAACAAACTATCAGAAAGTCATTCAAATCAAATGTAATATTGACTGCCACTATGTTTTGATCATTCTAATAATGTCAGAATTCCAGTAATGTCCTTGCATTCCTACCTTCAGATTAGATTGAGCTGAGCCACATCGTAAGTCCCCACCCTAGAACCTTTCCTTGTAAATAGAGCCAGCTTGAAGCAGACAGTAGCCCCTGATGTCCATACTTCTTCCATTGGGATTCATTACATGAACCACAAAGCAGTCAGAATGAAGGGGTTTTCATTGCTCAAATTGCTGAGGGTGTTTAGCATTTCATAACCAGACCTTGCTATCTCATAATACTTCCTTCTCCCCCTCCTAAAAGTATAAGAATATTTTCATTGGTATTTTGGTTGGAAAATCTTTTGTGTTCTGCACTCATGGGACATCCTCAAGTGTGGCAGGTTTGCTCCCCTGTTATCTCAATTAAAGTCGCTTTATTCCCTCTTATGACTTCAATTTATTTCAGGACTTGACAAAACCAACCAACCAAAAAAAAAAATGAACAATCCCACTTCTCAAGGAGCACTCAGCCTAATGTGTATGACAACATGCAAAAACTATGTACCAACAAGAGAGAGATGGAGTCAACTGCAGATTATTTTAGAGGGAAGGCACCAGCACTAAAAGATTGGGAAAAGCTTATTGAAGATTATTGAATTTTGGCTGGGACCTGAAGGAAATAAGGTAAGTCAGGAGATCGTCTTGAGCAAGTATCATTATTGATTAGAGAAATGCAAATTAAAACAACCTTGAGATATTATTTTACACCTACCAGATTGGCTAAAATGATAGAAGGGGAAAGTAAGAAATATTGGAAGGGATGTGGAAAAATTGGGACACTAATTCATTGTTAGTGGAATTATAAAATGATCCAACTATTTTGGAGAGAAATCTGGAATTATGTTCAAAGCACTATTAAACTGCCTTTGACTTAGAAATATCACTCCTTGTGTATTCCCAAAGAGGGTTAGGTGAAAAAGAAAAGAAACTATATGTTCTAAAAGGTTTATAACAGCTCTCTGTGGTGGCAAAGAACTGGAAAACGCAAGCAATTCCCATGAATTAGGGAATGGTTGAACAAGTCATGGTATGCGATTGTAATAGAATACTATTATGCTATAAGAAATGGTGAGCTCAATGACTTTAGAAAAACATAGAAAGAATTGAATGGGGCGGAGGGGGGGTTAGGTGGCATAGTGAGTAAAGCACCGGCCCTGGAGTCAGCAGGACCTGAGTTTGGTTCTGGCCTCAGATACTTAACACCACCACCCCCCAAAACAAAAACAAAAACAAAAACTAGCCATGTAACTTTGGCCAAGTTACTTAACCCCAATTGGCCTCCAAAAGGCAAAAATAAAAAAAATGAATGAAATAACGAAGGGTGAAATCAACAGAACCAGGTGAACATTGTACACAATAATGGCAATATTACTTTAAAAACAACTTTGAGAGAATAAGTCATTTCATGTATTATAAATACCCAAATTAACTATAAAGAACTTATGAAGAAAGACACTATCTACATCGAGAGAAAGAAGTGATAAATAGATGTATAGAATAATTTTACTCACCAAACACACACACACACACACACACACACACACACAATCTGTTTCTATCTAATGATAGCCATCTATAGGGCAGGATGGGGATGAAAGGAAAAAAAAAGAAATAAAATAAATTTCCACAGTAACTTTGTTGTATATTTGATAGGAATAGAAAGTTGTACATACTAGATTTGTAGTTTCATGTACAATCATTTTTTAAAATTTTGCTATGTTATGCAAATGCTTGTTTTATTCCACAAATTAAAAATAAAATAAAATAAATAACCAGGTGTGGGATTTTATATCAGATTTGGAAGGTGATAGGGAACCACTGGAGTGTACAATGAGACCTCTGTCTTGGGAAGATCAATTGCACCCCTCTCCATTTCCAAACTTCCCTATTAACGTTGAGAGTTCTGCCATTCTGCCTGTCACCCACATTGACAACCTAAGTATCATCCTTAGCTTCTCACTCTCTCATCTTTCATATGTAATCTGTAGCCAAGTATTGTCAATTTTATCTTTGGAGCATCTCCCCAACATGTCCCTTTCTCACAGGACCACCAACCCAATGCAGATTCCCATTACCGCACACCTGAACTATTGCCAGAACCTGCTAGATGGTTTCCCTGCTGCAAGTTTCTCCCCACTCAGCACCATTCTCCGTTCAGCGGCCAAAGTGATCTTCCTGGAGTACAGATGAGACTATTTCATCTCCCTATTAAATAAGCCCCAGTCACTCTTTATCTCCTCTAGGATTAAATATACAATCTGTTTGCCATTCAAAGTCATTCCTGGAGCAGAACTAAACATTGTTGAACAAAACATTCCATCTCCAGACTCCTGCACCAAGTCCTAGTTTCCCCAGCTTCGTTCAAGTCATAGCTAGAATTTCATCATCTAAGACATGCTTTGGCTCCATATCTTTAACATAGTAAGTGAAATATCATGAAAGATTTGACAAGTAGAAACTGAAGGAATAATAAGCATTTACAACTAATTAGTCCGATAGACAGTTTTTTTTGCTTAAAAGAGTCTCTATGCCAACATTAAAGGAAAGATAGGAAATACATGTGTACACAAACAGAAATGTGGAGAATTCAAAAGAAGAAAATATTGCCATTCATCAATTTGCAAACATTGCTGTCTGTGGGAAATGTGTTTTGATACAAAGTGAAAAATAACCTATAATTTTTGTAGATTCTGGCTAAGTCTTCCTATGTCAAAAAATAAAAAAGCCATTATGATAAAAGACTCTTTTGGCTTTATAGGGCATCAGAGGTGAATGAAAATGGGCAACAGCAGTAACCACTTGCCTATAAACCAATGGCTCCAAATTGTAAAAGCTCTGGCCAATGACTCAAAGAAACAGCTGCAAAACAGGTTCTCATTTTATTAGCAACAGAGATTAAGCTGATTTAGGGAACTAGTCTCAGTATGACAGCTTAAATTTGTTTAACCTTTAGCCAGTTAGCAAAATGTACCTGCTCTGCTCAGGTGAATGCATTGCATGTGCTGCCAATAATCAGAAATAACTAGCTCCAGCTTTTCTGGGCTGTTCTCCCCAAACTTTTTATGTGGTAATGTGCCCTTTCATTCTCTGAAGTTTTCATTCACAAAGTAATGAGTTTGTTTTAGTATGGGGCTTATCTTAGTTTTAGATTGAAGGACCCATCAAATAATGTTCCAGAATTAAGTATTTGAGGAAGAGACCTGAGAAACATCATTTTTCTGATTTTCAGAGCATCCCCTTTAGAGGAAGCACACAAAATCTTTCAAGTCTAAGATGTATTGCTTCAATTCCATTTCTCTTGGGCTATAGCTCATTACACCACAGAGTAAAGGATAAAAATTTCAGTAGAAGGATGCAAATAATCTTAAGTGGAAATCTATTTCCAGCTTTTTAAAATAAAGCCAAGAATTGGTGCTGTCTTTAAATAATATTTTAATTTCCCTAATTACATGTAAAATATATTTTTTTTCATTTTTTGTTTTGAGTTCTAAATTCTGTCTCTCCCTTTCCTTTGGATTACATGCAATCTAAAATTTACGTGCAATCATGTAAAACATGTTGCTATATTAGTCATTTTATGAAAGAAAACTTGAACTGGAAGGAAGGAAAGAAAGAAGAGGAAGGAAAGAAGGAAGAAAGGGAGAGGGAGAGAGAAAGAGAGAGGGAATCATATGCTTTGATTAGAATTCAGATGCCATCAATTCCTTCTGCAGAGGTTGATAGCATTTTTCATCATGAGTCCTTTTGGATTATCTTGGATCATTGTATTGCTGAGAAAAGCTAAGTCATTCACAGTTCTTCATCATACAATATTGCTGTTACTTGTTACTGTGTATGCCATTCTCCTGGTACTTCTCTCTGTATCAGTTCATGTAAGTCTTTTCAGGTTTTTCTGAAAGCATCCAGCTCATCATTTCTTATAGCACAATTAATACTATTATAGTACAAATAGAATACTATTGCAATTATATGACAGAGATTGTTAAGTCATTAACCTATCGATAAACATCCTTTCAATTTCCAATTCTTATCCACCACAAAAAAGTGATTCCATAAGAATTTTCATACAAATAGGTCCTTTTGCCTTTTTTAAAAAATATCTTTGGGATGCAGACTTACTAGTAGTATTGCTGGATCAAAGGGTGTGTACAGCTTGCTAGCCCTTTATGCACAGTTCCAAAATACTCTCTAAAATGACTGTATCAGTTCACAGCTCCACCAACAGTGCAATAATGTCTCAGTTTTCTAATATCACCTTAAACATTTATGATTTTCCTTTTCTGTCATATTAGGCAATCTTATCTATATAAGGTGGTATCTATGAGTTGCTTTAATTTGCATTTCTCTTATCAATAGTGATTTGGAACTTTTTTATATGCCTATAGATTACTTTGATTTCTTTATCTGAAATCTTGCCTGTTCATATCCTTTGACCATTTGTCAGTTGGGGAATGACTTAAGAATTGGTGATTATCCTAATGCCCAACTTATCTGAGGACATTCAGTCTAAACTTCAACAATGGGAAATATAAACAAAACATAAGAATATCAAGAAATATGACCACAACAGTCAGAAGAGATCTCACTCAACCTACATTTTACCTATAGGGGAAGCATTTGGAGGATTCATTCTTTTTTTTTTTTTTTTTGGCATTAGGAAGGTTGGGCAATTGGGGTTGTGTCTTGCCCAAGGTCACATGGTTAGTAAGTGCTCAGTCTCTGAGTCTGGATTTAAACTCAGGTCCTCCTGACTCCAGGGCTGGTGCTCTATTTACTGTACCACCTACCTTCCCCCCGGGAGATGAATTCTTAGATTATATATTTGATCCAGGATTTAGAGCAGTGCCTAAAACATAATAGGGAATTAACAAATGTTTATTGATTGATCAGCAAGTGTTTGTTAAGTGGCTACCATACTAGGTGCTGAAGATATAAATATAAATGAAATACATTGCTTGTTTTTAAGAAGTTAATATTATTCTGGGGATTTGGAAGGGATACAGCATTTTTGAAGGTAAGTAAACTCAACACAATTTGAGGAAAGATTACAAATAATAAGGGATATCAGAAAAAAATTTCCCAGAGGATCTAGCATTTCAGTTGAGTCTTGAAGGAAGGTAGGAATTCTAAGAGTTGGAATGTTTCCTTAGGTATGCAAAAATGATGAAAAAAAAGTGAGACATTCATATTGTGAGAATAGAAAGACATAGCCGCTGGAGTACCCTGGTATTCTGAAGAATTAAAAAGAACCAAGGCATGGCTCCAAGAATTTGAGTTGATCTTCTGTGCAAGATTTGTTAGTTGGAAAAACAAAAAAACATAGACAAAAATTACACACGATGAGATAGTTTGGTGGGCTGCTATCTCTAATGAAAGAGAAGCCATTAAAGTATCTTGAAGAGTGTGGATGTAAGGGCAAAAGAGATGTTGCAGACAGATTTGCAAGTCTATTTTTTTTTTAATTAAGGAAAACTGTTTTCCCCTAAATCTGGTTGGATTAAGCCTCTGGCATAGTAAGTAAAAGTTACGCAATACCTAACATTCGTAAAGGAAGCTGAAATAGCTTCTAACACTTCATATTTCTCTAGCAACTTTCTTCTGTGATACTCAATGTTCAGTAGATCATCTTTTGGTAATTCTCATCAAATCTCTGGTTGTAAGAAACAATTATCCTCTAGGGTTGTGTAATGGAAATGTAAATTTTTAAGATCTTCCCTGCCCCTAGGCTAAAGTGTACCTGGAACCTGGGGTGGGAAGCTTGTTTTTCAGTAGATACTTTTTGATTGGGCAGTGAGTCAATAAGGTTATTACATTCTCTAAAGCCAGGAGAAGGCTATATAAGCCCTGATGTGTAGCTTTGTTTTGGGGGCTCACTTTGAGAAGCGTTCTGTGATTTGATCTGGATTCTGGGAAGCCGTTGTTGAGACACCCCCCTTGGCTTTGAAAAACCCAGATGTTGAAACCCAGATGTTGATTTGGTATGGTTGGACAGTTTGGAAATCTGTCTACTTGATCTGTTTCTCTCTCTGTCTTGATGGTTCTGGCTGTATACTTTGAGGTTCAGGGTGCTGACCTTTTTCCCCTGAACTAGGTAAATGATACATATTTGACTGATTAAAGTAAGCTTGTTAACCTATTTTGAGTTGCTTTCCTTTATCAAAGCAGATCCAAGAACCTGTGTTGGCAGCGACCCTGGGGATGCTTGGGGTGCTTGCTACTACAGGTTGACAGAAAAGGAAAGAGTCCTGATAAGCCCCTCCTTAAAGTCACAAGGGCAAGACTGGAATGAGGTTTCCTGAGTCCCAATGTATTCACTTTAAGCAATGAAACTCCACAGCCTTTTAAAACAGGAATCTGCTATGGAAGTACTCTTTCTCACCATGTTCATCTATAAAAAATCTATTGAGCACCCTAGAAGTCCATTATAGTATAAAACAAATGAACAAATCCATGGGAAGAGTTTTATCTGCCCTTGTCAGTTCATAAGAAGCATGAAGGGAAGCATTGCTTAGAAAATTGAAGTAATTTAATGACTTCAGAAAGCTTTAGAAATTATTCTCAAGAAGAACCAGATTGTGCCCCTTCCCCATTAAGAATTAAATAGGGCCTCCTTGGATTTCTTCATAGTATGGTCCCCATTTTGTTAGAATTCCAGAGAGGAATCAGTAGTGGCAGCTGGTTCACACTTAAAAATCGAATTATCCTGAGCTTTATGCTTCTATTGCCCTCATCCCTGTGATTCCCCACAGACCCATCACAGACAAAAACAATTGATTTAGGAAGTTTATAAATAGAGAACTTGGGATATTTGGGTGAGTTTCCTTTTTTCAAGAGTAGCTGGTCTATGCTGGATGTTTATATAGTTCACCAGTAGGAATGTTAAACAAGGGGCTCAGAAAATAAAGTGTAAGATTGGCTGAATCAGACATGATGTATTCTGTAGTTTTCCCATTTCTTTCCGCACTGGATGGCTGAAATGTAAACAGCAGTATCTTTTAAGGAGGGTACATAGTAAGTGCACAAATCTCCAAGTCATTTCCAAATGGCCTTTAAGTCCTACTACTCCCACCTGCCTCATTGGCCAGCAACCATTTACCTTCCAAGTAATTAGGATTCTATCAAAGAGGAAGCAGTCATGAGATGCTATTGGTGCTTCTTTTCAGCACTGGACAAGGCCAAAGCAATTAGGATTTATCAGCCCTCCAGAAGCAGGGCTATTCAGGCTATAATAATATTGAGTTCTGTGTTTCTCAGCAAAAAAGATACAACCAGTTGAACTTATAGATGTGGTAAAATCACAGACAAGAGACTGGAAAAACCATCAAAATATCATATCAGCTACCTCTTGCCTGCATATAGGATTCCAGGTTTGCCATTTTGGGAAACTTAATTTAAAAAAAAAACAACAACAGGAAGAAAATTTCAAGACCTCTCTTGACTGCCCTGATCTATTCACTCCACCTGCTAAATTCTACCCCTCTGTGGAGCAGATGAAGTCCCAGTTTCATCCATGAAACTATTCCTGACTCCTTAGACTCTCACTAATCCTTTCTTTGAAATTTTAAAAGTCAGTGCTTAATTATATACCATCTAGTATTTTCCTCTAATTGTTTCAGCCAATTAGTCACTTAAAACATATTTATTAGATGCTTACTATGTGTCAGTCAGTGTACAAAGTGCCAGGGATACAAAAAACAGCAAAAAAACATGGTTGGTACGGTCAAAGGACTTTTTAATGTCAGCGATGATAGGAAGACAATGAAGTACATAAAAATCATATAGAATATAAATGGGAGGTAAACTCAGGCTGAAGGTGGGGCAGGGGAAGACCTCTCACAGAAGGTGAGATTTGAGGCATCTTAATGAAAGTTAGGAAAGTCAGAAGTTAAAGCAAGTCATGGGGTCATCTAATATAAGGGCCTGGAGGGAGAGTGTTGTGATTGAGGAAGAGCAGACAGAATGCATGAAGAGGAGTCATATGTAAGAAGACTGAAAAGGCAGGAGGAGCCCATATTTGAAGGGCTTTAAATGTCAGATTGTTTTACATTTGATCCTAGAAGCCATATCAAACTTAAGCGTGCACACACATGTGTGCATGCACATGTGCATGTGCGTGTGTGTGTGCTTGTGTGTGTATTGAGGAAGGAATGGGGCTGACATGATTGGACCCACACTTTACAAAATTAATTTGGCAGCCAAACAGAGAATAGTTTGGAGTGGCAAAGGCCTGGAGGCAGGGAGGTCATCCAGAAATCTACTGCATACTCCAGGCATGATGATTAATGACATGAACCACAGTGTCAGTTACATGGAGAGAATGGGATAGATATAGGAGGGGGTGAGAAGGCAAAAAAGATATTGAAGTGCCCACAAGAAATTATACAGCAAAGCCCCCTAAACCTGCTAGAAGGGGACCCCTACCAGGGTCCCTGGAAACCACCTAATAGGCCATAATAGTGAGGGAATGTTTCGCCTGTGTTGCTAGAAACATACCCCAGGTACAAATCTGTTCTTGTTAGCCCAGAAACAAGCCTGTTTTGTTAGGTACCCAAGACTTTACTAGAAATGGTACCCCCCTTGGAACCACATTTTGTTGATCAGCAAGACCTAGCTCTATAAAAGTATACCTTCCAGAAGATTCAATGCTGTCTTCCCTATTGGGAAGGCAGTCACCAGCTGGTTAATAAACACTCCTACCAAATTATAATTGGCTTTTCTGTCCTGTTTCTTGGTTGTCAACTACGATAGGACATGACAAGAACCTGGATATATGGAATGAGTGGGAGTAAGGAGTGACACAGATGACACTGATATTGTGAACTTGAGTGATGGGGAAATGGTGGAACTCTCCAACAGTGATAGGGAAGCTTATAGGGGAGAACTTAGGGTGGGAAGGAGATCATGAGTTCTGTTTTGGATGTGTTAAGTTTGGGATGCCTCTGGCTTGTTGATATAGGACTAGAGCTCAGGAGAAAGTTTAGCAATAGAGGTGTAAATCTTAGAATCACTGACTTACCCCTCCTCCTAACAATTATATAGGACTTTAAGATTTACAAAGCACTTTACAAATATTATTTGATTTTATTTGATTCTCACAGCAATTCTGGGAGGACGGTGCTATTATCATCCCCATTTTGCAGATGAGAAAACTGAGGACAAGAGATTAAGTGACTTAGTGAGGATTGCACAGTTAGTTAAATGTCTGAGGTAGTATCTGAACCCAGTTTCTGACTCCTAGTCTAGGGTGCTACCACTGAATGATCTATCTGCCTTAGGTGAACCCATAGGATTTGATGAGATCATCAAGAGGCAGTGTATGGAGAGAAGAGGACCCAGCACTGACCCTTGGAGGATATTTATATTTAGGGATATCATCTAGATGGGGATCCAGGAAAAGAGAATGAGAAATAATTGATAGGTAGGAAAAGAAGAATATGAGATCCTCTTTCATAAAAACCTAGAGAGAAGAGGGCATCCAGGAGAAGAGTGTGATCAACAGTGTCAAAGGCTTCAGATAGGTCAAGAGGATGAGGATTGAGGAAAGATCATTAGATTTAACAGTCAAATCATTACTAAGTTTGGAGACTTAGTTCATAGGTTTGGAGCTGGAAGTGATGGTCAAGGCAATTTAACTCAACCCCCTCATTTCATAGATGAGGAAACTGAGTTTCAGAGGGACGAAGTGGCTCACTCAAAGACACAGAGAGCAAGTGGCAGAGCTGGGGTTCAAACAGACATCCTTTGGCTAAGGCTAATGCTCTTTCCCTGGGTTCTTGCTTCCTGGTTAAGCTAGTATTCATATCTTCAGTTAACAAGTATCATGAAGTGCCTTGTTCCACCTTCAAGTACATGATTGCTCTCTCTCTCTCAGGAGAAACATTCTATGCTCATCATCCACGTGACCCTTAGGTTAGGCCAAGGTGTGTAAAACTTTCTTTTTTCAAGATTCATAATGATGAATGACACTAAATAAGTTCAGACTCAGGCAACAGACACTAGTTCAGTCAATGATCATCCCCCACAAGAAAAGCAAAAAAGTCAGTGTTAGAGAAGTGATCACTACATGAAAAAAATAATAGATGCCACAATGTTGGGGGTGGTCATAGAGGTGCCTCTAACTCTATAACAGAAGTTAGAAATGGAAAGGGGCAACAGTGTACTGACAGATAATTAACAAATATTTGCTTGTTTCTTCTTCATTCTCAAAAAAAGACCAATGGCAACAGGAAGGTGATGTCTTGACTTGTAAGTGAATTGCATTTAAGTGAGTCAGGGATGTGCACAGTTACCAGACTCACTCTCTCCTTTCATATCCCTGCCTCACTTAAATCCTATTCACTTGCAAGTCAAGACATTACCTTCCTGACACCATTGGTCCTCTTTGAGAATGAAGGAGAAACAACAATCTGTGAGTAGTAGTAGCCGCCTCACTGGGAACCCAACTGCCCAGTTGAGAAATACTGCTCCCTCCCTTCCTTCCTTCCTTCCTTCCTTCCTTCCTTCCTTCCTTCCTTCCT
>NW_027185759.1:13701560-13724688 GCF_028583685.1 Petaurus breviceps papuanus | reverse complement strand
CTTCCTTCCTTCCTTCCTTCCTTCCTTCCTTCCTTCCTTCCTTCCTTTCTCTTTCTCCCCTCCCTCCTCTCCCTCTATCTACATAAGGAATCATACTTGTGGTTGTTCTTCCCAAAGGAATACAAATTTTAATCATTTAAACTTCACAAGATTTCTTGGAGTTTATGGGATAGATTTCTTTCTTTTTTTACCTCTACATAGTCTATCATTAAAAAACACAAATAAACAAAACTGGGGCAATTACCTTTTTTGTCCCATGTAGTTTCATTGATGATTTCTTGAAATACAATTTTGGAAAGCCAGGCTTTGATAAAACCCTTAGGGACTCACATGGAACTACCTGACCATGCCTTAAACCCAATAACTGGCTCTCACTGATTGACCAACCATAGGTCCCAGCCCATGCTTCACCTTGTCCTTGTTTGAGTTTTGATGGCTCAGAGTGAGGGTAAATAGCAATTGTTTCTGTTTTGGCGAGAAACTTAGAGGGTCTTGCCCTTCCATATTGATTTTTTTGAGTAGATAAAAAGACCCTTTTTTAAACCTCATTTCTTACTTAGCCTTAATCATAAAATGGGTGTTGTCTCAGAAAAACTGAGATCTGAGAACGATCCTTAGCTTAAAATAAATCAAGGTCTCCCACTGCATACAGGCCATCTTCCATCATCCTGATTTTTATCTTGCTTTTGGACCCAGATTTAACACCTAGTTCTTTGGGGGAGGGGAAATATGCATGACACATTTGTAAATTCAATCTGTATTATTAAGCTTTCCTGCTTCACTTTCCTAAGTCTAGACAATCAACAAAACAATAAATAAAGCCCTAATTTATAGCATGACTTCCAAGATGTGGATGTTCACACTAATATTTTACCTATGAAATGGAAAGCTAGTATGATTTGGGTAGAGCATACCCTTGACATTAGAGATTATCTAATCTCTACCTCATTTTAGTCAACTAGTCAAATAAGATATGCCTGGGGGATATAGAGGCAGGTAAGTGGTACAGTGGATAGAGTGCTGGGTCTAGAGTCAGGAACTCATTTTCCTAAGTTCAAATCTGGCTTCAGACACTTCCTAGCTGTGTGACCCTGGGTGCAATATACTTACCCCTGTTGACCTCAGTTCCTCATCTGGAAAATAAGCTAGAAAAGGAAATGTCAAAGCACTCCAGTGTCTTTGCCAAGAAAACCCCAAATGGGGCCACAAAAAGTTTGACATGACTGAAGAACAACAACATGTGTCTGGTACTGTATATAAACAATGGAGATACAAAGGATGGTAAGAACATGTTCCTGCCCTCAAGGAGCTCATATTGTGGGTTATGTTGGAGTTCATAAATGGTATAATTGACACTTTCCTGAACAATAAAATATTAGTTATGTTGGAGACTTGCAATGTGTGAAATTATATCTAAACTTCATCAAACCTAGTTTACTATGCTACTGACTTGTAAAGTATACATATAATATTGTATTTTATAAATATATTTTAGAAATAATATATAATATAAATATATTTAACCCATCTATGAGTTTACAATTTTAAATACTGCACAAGTTTTACCTACATTATGGGGAGTAAATAACTGGTTAGTGACACATCTTGGGAATTAACATAGATGAAGTGAGACTGCCTTACTTGTTGTAATAGTAATGGAATATAAAGATGCCCCTGTATTGGCTTATTGGCTTGGTTTTCAAATTGATTGTGTTAAAACCCAGAGCTTGTGAATCCCACTTGTGGGATGGACTTGTTGACATGAAAAGAGAGGGATGAACTGGGAGAAGCTGGTGATGTAAATTTAGAGAGACACAAGAAAAGAGAGAGGCAGAAGAACTTTTTTGGAAGCAGCACCTTGGAGGGAGAGAGAGACTGAGAGGATTGCTAAGGGCCACTTTGAATAGCCCAGGACTTTTGAGAGCTGCCACCTAGAGCTGCCAAGGACTGAGGAGACATGACTATTATGCTGGTACTTTGTCTGTTTTGATGTTGTTTTGCCAGATTTGTCCACTGGTGAAAGACAGTCCTGCTGTTGCAGAGGTCTTAGAACCTTGCTGTTAGTTCAGAGCTCCTGAGACTGTTCTGCAGACAGAGAGTGAATTCTGTCCACTGGTGAAGGACAGTCCTATTGTTGCAGAGATTCTGGAACCTTGCTGTTGGTTCAAAAGCCCTGAATAAGGATTTTCTTGTTGTATGTTTACTGAAATCCTGGAAGAGGGTTTTGCTAATGTTTTCAGGGGTCCTAGGACTGCAGACAGAGAATGAATTAATGAAGACACTGGCAATGTATCTCGTGGCCTTGCTAAGCTTTGTCTCCCCAGGAACAAAGATTGCTGATTGCCTCTTTCCAAGATGAAGAAAAGACCTGTCTTTGGGTATTAAATGCTGTGCTTAAGCTTGTTGTAAATCTGGGGTAAATTCAATTCCAAGGGTGGGGAACTTATGACTTTTTGTGCTCTGTGATTGAACAAATGAATGTACTTTACTTATGATTGGAAACTAATTTCCATTTGAGAAGAGGGGCTTTGTGATGGACTAAATGAATGTACAGCCTAGGGGTGGAGATGTATTTAGCAGAGGGACTTTGTGATTAATTAAATGAATGTAATGTCCAAGGGTGGGGTAGTACTTGATTCATTCACACTTGGTAAATGCTGTATTTTGAATTATGCTATATGTTGATTCTCTTTGTTCTTAATTTGTCACTGAATAAAATGGAGAGCACCTATGCTGGTATTTTGAACCTTGGGAAGTTGCCTTTGCTTGGCATTACACTTGTCAATCAGGATAAGTTTATAACCCAGTTTTGTGAGCCCAAACTGCCAAACCACAGTCACGGAAACATATCTGGGACCTTAACCCAGTCAGAAGAACAACAGAAAGAATGTCCTTGGAAAAATCCCAATGACTTGGCCCCAACTCCTAGTGACAAGTTTCTCTGTCAAACATTTGGGGCCCAGTCAAGTGGACTATTCATGATTTTCAATCACTTATACTGCCGTTCTCAATTAATGTCAATCATTCAGAGTTTGCTCTGTTTTTATTTTGAATAACTTTAAATAGATCATTCTAATATTCATGTTCACATCAATGGGTTTTTGGAACTGCTCATATAATCCTTTGTGTCCAAGTTTATGAAGTGAATAGCAACCTATTTGGAAGGATCAAAGCCATTTACCTCATCACTACTGACTCAAGGAAAATGAAATGACTGATGTCTTTCTAAATGGGTCAGCCTCCATATCCAAAACTTGTGATGAAGTGTAAACCAAGCTATTCTTTGATCACTTAAATGTGCCCATGTATTATTAAAGCAATCAGGGAGAAAGTGATAAGAGCCAGGCAGTCCTAATATAAATTAAAGTTGTCTGTAATTCACCAGTTTGAATACCCACTGAGAAAATAAAGCTTGATAATCGTCCAAATGATTCCTAACCCTCTGAATTTTGATTTGATATTCTGATTCATTGTGATTCACAAGACTGGGGCCAAATTCAGAACAAAATCTGCCATTTCCTTTATAGCTGAGGGTGAAGCTAGCCTCCATATAACCATCATTTTCATGTGTGATATGAACCAACAGAACAATTCTTCTGTTTCTGCCAACCTCCCTTGTGTAAGCTTCTTTGGATTCTCCTTTGTCAAAGATCCAAAGCCAGCAGAGGGCCTATAAAAGCACTTGGGTGGATTTGCCTCATCTACAGAGAGCATTTGTATCCAACAAATAGGCTTAGGAAATGACTCACCTTCATTAAAGTGTTATTCCAAAAGGGACAACCTAAATCCAACTGTGACAAGTACAATGGGGACAGAATGCAGGCTAAAATCTTTGATGTTAAAAAAATACTGAGTAACTAAACATACTATTAAAGAAAGGAAAGAAACATCCAAGGAATTGGGACCAATGGTTCACATGATAAAGAAAAGCAAAGGCTGAATTTAGAGGAGAAACCACATAGAGAGGAAGAATGTAATGCTCCTATAAGGAAGCATATGCCCCTTGACTCCCCCAGTTCCAGGGCCGAAAGAGCTGTTTGCATATCAAATACACACATGAAAAATGCAAACAGATGAAGCTCCAAAATCTTGAATCCTGCTGTGTTTTTCTCTCTTTGCCAGATTTTAGTGGCTATGATTCGTACTTGAGAATGCGCTCACAATAAAACCAAGGAAGACCCTGACTCTTGCTTCAGGCTTACTCATGGCTTGGCTGCTCAGTTTTAGATGGATATTAAAATGAAATCTGCATTTTAGCCTTGCACTGATTGAAAATTATGTCATGTCACTTTGAAATAGCTCTGTCTCCACACTCTATTGTCTATGTTACACAGTGCTCAGACCCACCCAGAGATTAGGTTTTCAGGAGCTCACATAAACATTTGGTTATTAGAAGATTAATTAGTGACTATAGCATTCTGTTCCATCTTTCAGGAATGAGGATTTGCTATCTCTTGGGGTTTTAGAAACTGGGGACATGAGTCCTAGTAAAAATAAATTCTTTGAGGGTTTGAACTACTTGGCTTTCATCTTTGCTTCACTGGATCCTAACATAATGCATCATACATTGTAGATACTTAAGTGTGTACAGACTTCATATTCCCTGCCATCCTACGATGATTGCAGTTAGATCTAGAAAGGAGTTTAAAGCCCAGGGAGTCAGCCTATTGTTCATAGCCCCCCAAGGGGTATAGAGATACATCTCAGGAGCACCTATAAACTTGGATGGGGAAAGAGTACCTCCTTATTTCAACAGTCGGCTATCACTGTAATCCTATACATTTCCAACATTATTCTGAGAAGTCCATAGATTTCACCAGACTGCCAAAAGAATAATGGCACAAAATAAGGTTAAGGATGCCCTAATCTAGCCTAATACCCACAGTGTTCTTGCAAATGCAATATGTGATAATATATTTGAAAGGATGTTTTAAATTGAGAACAAATATTTCTATTAAAAGAGTCTATTTCTCTTGCTATCAGTATCATCAATCGACATGGATTAGTCATCAGTTAGGGTCCACTATGTGCCAATGAGATATCGTCTTGGTCTTAGGGATAAAAAGACAAAAATGAAGTCCCTGCCCTCAAAGTGCTTAATATAGAGGAGGATATAGCTTGTAGCCACATAAGTACATGTGATTAAAAAAAAAAACAGTATCACTACAATGACCGCTGCTGTCTCTCCCACCCCCCACTGTTATCACTATGCAAGGTAAATACTTAAGCTTCTCAGATTCAGGTGTCAGTCTTGAAGATTCGTCCTGGGGCTAGTCACCAATATATTTAGGTTTTCTCGTCTTCGTCGAACAAATCACATGCCCATCAATCACATAAGGAACTAGTTTCTAACTAAGCCTTGCAGGTAGACTAAGGTTGTCAACTGCCTTTTAAAAGCATACCAAAAATAATGACTATGGTGTAATTTTTTTCAAGAGAGTGAAAGGTAAGTACATCACTCAAAATGGAAAGAGTCCATTTCTTCTTTGTTACCCCTTAATCCTATGTGTCTCTTTTATGTACAGGCCTATTAAACACATAACACAGCCCAGTCCATGGAAGACAAATGTGGGAAATGGGGCATGTTATAAAGTGATGAAAATACAGTCTGGCACCTTTTAGTGTTGCGGCTGTCTTGATGTTTTCCCTTTAATTATTACACAGTTTCTTCCATAGTGCATAAATCAAAATTTCAAACCTTAAAAACAGGATAAAGACAAATAGGGTCAGGCCACTTCTTTTCAAAGTCAGTTCCTAGGTTGAAAGAGCTATGCAGCCCCAAGATTTACTAATAACCCTTTCCAACCAAAGGCAAGTCCAACCGAATCAGTCAATTGATTGATTTCAACATTAAGCATAAATGTTTGCTAATAAATCTCCCAATGAAATGGATTCAGAGAGAAGGCTTTGGTAATGTCATGGCCATCACATTCTTTTTTGATGGAAATGTAATTAACATATAATGTCTGCAGCAGGCATCACTGCATCTCTTGTTAAGGAGAAGACAGCATTTTAAGGATAATAATCTATATATCTATGGTGCATGCACCATGGTGAAATTAAACTAGGTATGAAAAGCTGAAACGTAAGTGCAAACTTGCTAATTTCCAGAAAGCCTTTTATAATGGCTTAATTTGTTATGTCTAAAGATTTCTTCCTATAATTGTTGTCACTTAAGTATTGTTCAAATTGTAGTGATTTATTTCCTGTAACAAGGTCTTTCAATGCCTTAGTTCAATTCAGCATTTTTAAGACCTGCTGTGTACCACACATCAAGAAATCACTGGTTTTCCTTTTCTACTATTAAAGTTGCTTTCAAATTCTCATTCTTTATTTTTCTTAGATCTGCTGTCTTTCCATATCTATTTTCATTAAATAAAAGACACATAATTTAAATGTATTTACTGGAGTACCCTGAATACCAAAACTTAACATTCATTCAATATGTAGAAAGTACAATAATTGGAGTTGGGGAGGAAAAGTGGAAAGCTTAATTTCTTTGGCTTTGGTACCTCTCATTGTGGGAGCTTCTTCCATCGTGGAGATTGTCAACTTGTCTGTGCTACTATTTGTTGTTGTTTAGTCCTTTCAATGGTGTCCAACTCTCCATCACCTCATTTGGGGTTTCCTTGGAAAATATACTGGAATGGTTTATTTCTTTCTCCAACTCATTTTTTCAGATAAGGAAACTGAGGCAAATAGGGTGGAGTGACTTGTCTGAGATCACACAGCTAGGAAGTATCTGAGGCTAGATCATGAAGATGTCTTCCTGACTCCAGGTCCAGCACTACCTAATTGTAGATTCTAGCCTGGGATACAGATATTAAGTGACTTGCCCATGGTGACACAACTACCATGTATATGAGACAGGACCTGACCCCATTACTTTCTTTCTTGCCCTCCAAGTCTTGCCCTTCCTCCACTGTGCCATGCTACAAGAAAAAGTGTATTTATATAAATGAGTTTCTTGTATGACAGAAAGAATGGTCATGCATCTTATCATAATTGAGCAACAGATGGACAGAGACATTTTCTAAGTTTGTAAGCTTGTATGTGAATTGTTAATCATTGAAGGTTAGCATTTAAAGTCACACTGGTGGGTAATATAGCTCTCCTCTCCCTCTCACCTGCAAAGTTCCCGTGCCATCTCAACATACACAAACACACACACACACACACACACACACACACACACACACACACAAAACATGAGGGAAATTTCAAAGTTAGCTTTTAGTGGCCCTGCCTTTTGCTATCAGTTTACCTAATGTTACCCAATGTAGTGTTCATCTGATAGGATTATTGCACCTTTCTATAAGTTGCCCACTATAACAAAGAAAAAAAAGTTAAAAAAAAACATTTGGGTCTGGATGGTGATGGCATACACCAATAATTCACTTTTTTCTTCCATCCTCTCTATCCCCATCTCTTTAGTGCTGTTCAGTTGTTTTCTTTTTTTCAAATGCTTTATTAACTTCTGATTTACATCATTCATTTCTACCAGATTTTGAGTTACAAATTTTCTCCCTGTTTTTCCCCTACCCACCACCCCAAAATAGCAGTCCCACAGGATATCCCTTCCTCCAGTCTGCTCTCTCCCATATTTTCACCCATACCACTTCCGACTTTTCCAGTAGATCTCTATGCCCCGGTGCCTGTATATCTTATTTCCCAATTACATGTAAAATGGTATTAACAATAGTATATATTTGAGTATTTGATTTTAAAACTTTGAATTCCAGATTCATTCCCTTTCTCCCTTGTCTCCCACCCTTACTGGGAAAATAAGCAGGTCAGTATAGGTTTTACATATGTGGCTAATGCAAAACAATAACATAGTAGATATATTGTAAAAGACTGACTATATTTCCCTCCTTCCTATACCACCTCCCACTTGTTCTGTTCTCTACTTTGATACCATCCCTTTCAAAAGCAGGTGCTTCCAACTTCCCTCTTTCCCAGCCTGCCCTACCTTCCATAATCTCCCATCTCATCCCCTTCCCCCACTACTCTCCTGGAGGGTGAGATACCCTATTTATTGTGTGTTTCATTTCCTCCTCAAGCCATGTTCAATGAGAATAAGGTTGACCCATGCCCTTTTGCCTTCCCATTCTTCCCCTCCATTGTAATCATTTTCCATTGCCTCTTCTATATGAGATAGTTTACCCCATTCTCTCTCTCCCCATCTCCTCTCATTATATTCCTCTCTCACTTCTTAATTCCACCTTTTAAGTATCATCCCTTCCTTTTAAAGTGGTCCTGTGTCCTCTATCTATAACTGTAAACATACATACACACATTCACATATGTATTCATATGCCCATATATCCTCATATATAGAAATATATATATTTCTATTCCCTTCAACTACTGAGAAAAGTTTCATAAGTTACAATTATCGTTTTTCCATGTAGGAATTTTAATATTTCGACTTTGATAAGTTTCTTATGATTTCTTTTCACTGTTTACCTTCTCATAATTCTCTTGCTTCTTGTATCTGAATGTCAAGTTTTCTATTCAACTCTGTTTTTTTTTTCAGCAAGAATGCTTGAAAGTCCTCTATTCCACTGAATGACCATATTTTCCCCTGAAACATCGTACTCAGTTTTGCTGGGTAGGTTGACTTTTGGTCTTAACCCCAGCTCCTTTGACCTCCAGAATATCACATTCCAAGCCCTTTGATCCCTCAGTGTAGAAGCTGCCAAATCCTGGGTTATCCTGATGGCGTTTCCATAATATTTAAATTGTTTCTTCCTGGCTGCTTTTAATATTCTCTCCTTAATCTGGGAATTCCAGAACCTGACTATAACATTCCTAGGAGTTTTCTTTTTGGGATCTTTTTCAGGAAGTGATCAGTGGATTCTTTCAACCTCTATTTTGCCCTCTGGTTCTAAAATATCAGAGCAGTTTTCTTTGAGAACTTCCTGGAGGATGATTTCTAGGTTCTTACTTTGATCATGGCTTTCAGGTAGTCCAATAATTTTTAAATTATCTCTCCTGGATCTATTTTCCAGGTCAGAGGTTTTTCAAAAGATATTTCAAATTGCTTTCTATTCTTTCATTTGTTTGGATCTGTTTAATAGCATCTTGATTTCTCATCAATCATTAGATTCCATTTGCTCCAATCTAATTCTGAAGTTATGATTCTCCTCATTGAGCTTTTGAGATTCTTTTTCCATCTGGCAAATTCAGCTTTTTAAGGCATTCTTCTCCCCATTGCCTTTTTTCTTTTGCCATTTCAGTTAGTCTGTTTTTTAAGGTGGTATTTTCCTCAGTCAGGCTGTTGACCCTCATTTCATAATTTTCTTGCATTGTTGTCATTTCTCTTCCCAGTTTTTCCTCCACTTGTCTTATCTGCTTCTGAAGGTCCTCTATGGTCTGTAACCAGCTCGTCTTTTCCTTTGAAGCTTTTGGTGCAGGAGTTCTGACTTCACTGTCTTCCTCCTGTTCCATGCTTTGCTCCTTTTTGTCTCCCAAATAGGATTCTAATGTTGGAATCTTCTGTCTGCTTTGTTTCCTTTGCCTGGTCATGTCACCTCTTAGTCACTTGATCCCTGGACTTTTTGCCACAGTAGGACTCTGCCACCAGACAGGGGAGCTTTCGTCCCAAACACTAGGGTTTTCTCAGCTGCCAGAGGTATTAGATGGGTGCCCTCTCTGAGGTCTCCACATGCTCTGGCAAGCTGGACACACACCCCAGGACCTCCACCCTAGACTGTAATCCATATTCAAGAAGGTTAAAGCAAGAGCTATTACCCCTCAGACTTGTGCTTGGTCCCTCTACACTCTGCAGGCCAGGAGCTGAAGCTTCCATGTGGTGCTGGCTTGCTGTGCTGGTGTCTCACCAGCTTCTCACTCTGGGGGCAAAAGCCAGGCTCTCTTACTTACTGGTCCCAAAGTCCAGACTGCAGTGACCTCTCACTTTGTCCTTTGCATCTGTGTGTTGATAAATCTGGAAAGAGCCACAGCTGCTGCTGATCTGCAGTCCCTCCAGCCAGTGGCTGGTCAGACCCACCCTGGGGCTAAAGCCTTGGAATGGGGTTGGGTTCGGCTCCCAGAGCGCTGGGCTGGCTGATTCCTGCCGGCCTGCTGGGCTGTCTTCAGCAGGAGGTTAGCTTATGTGTGTCATTTTGTGGGTTCTGAAGCTCCAAAGTTTTTTTACAGGCCCGTTTTACATGGATTGGGGAAGGTGGAAGCCGGAGCCCAGGGGAGGTCCTGCTTCTACTGTGCCATCTTGACTCCACCCCCCTGTTCAGTTGTTTTCAATCATATCCAGACTTTTTATAACTTCATTTAGGATTTTCTTGGCAGAGATACTAGAGTGGTTTGCCATTTCCTTGTCTGTATCATTTGACAAATGAGGAAACTGAGGTGACTAATTGTAAGTGCCCCAGGTCACACTGGTAGAAGAGTCTGAGACCAGATTTAAAGTGTGACTCTAGGCCCAGCACTCTATCCACTACAGTGCCACCTAGATGTCATCTCCATTCTAGCAATACTCACAGAAACAGTCTTCATCAGTTTTAGCTACTCAAAACCATATTATCTTTTTTCTTGTTTTTTGCTTGTGTGTTTTGTTAATAGAGCTCACATAATGAATGAACTCCAGATAAGTGAAGCATTATTGTGTTTGACCTACAAAAAGTCTGTGGTTGTGACTATTAAATCAATCTTCTAAGGAAAACAAATGGACAGATATAATTGAAAGCATAGGTTACTTGCAAGGTGGTTTACTTTGAATCACAAAGCAAATTCTTGGTGTTTAAAAACAGCATTCCTTTGCTTATTTTTTTTTATCTGCTATTTCTTTATTTGGGTGATTTGAAAACTATTAAAATTCTGTATATGAAAATCTTGTCAAATGAAATTTTAATTTATTTTAGTTTACTTCTTTAGAAGCATTGGTGGCAAATGTAAGAAAAATAGTCTGGGACCCAAGTCTGTCAAAGTTAAGATGTACGATTTTATTGGAAAAAGAGAAATTCTATTATCTAAAGTTTACCTACCTCAGTAAATTCTCAACCTTGTAGTGCTATTGCAATATTATTTTCTAGACTTGACTTCAATTTCTAACTTTAAATTCTAGGGATGAAATAAAATAGGAAAAGCAATTTCCAATGCAGTGATTTTCTTGATTTTTATACACCTTACATCCAGGGTAGACTAAAATCTTATTGCTTTTGCCCAGAAGAAATTTTTAAGAAAGAAAAATTCTGATTCAGCTCCAAAATGAGAGATAGTGTGCTGTAGCAGAAAAAAAAATATTGGGTCTAGGTTTAAGCCTTGGCTCTACCAATTCTGTGTGAACATGAGCCAGTCCTTTCTCTTCATTGGGATTTTTTTTTTCTTCTTCTCTATAAAAAGACATGGAGGGAGAAGATAATTTCCAAAGACCTTTGCAATTCTGACATCCCAGCATTCTGTGCCCACCTCTCTACCCTTTCTGAATCTGAAACATCAAATTTAAATGATCTGGTCATTGTCAAATTCAGGTTGTCTTTTTCTTTGTCCAAATCTCCTGACTTTGAAAGAGGAAAAATATCAATTTGTGTTTGCTTTTTGACATCAAGCATACAGGTTGGTTAGTTGGTCAGTCAGTCAAGCAGGTTTTGTTAAGCAACACTTCGTGTAGGCATTATGCTAAGCATCCCATGTACTAAGTCTATTAGGATGACAGCATTTGTCATCACTTAAATACTATACCTTTCGAGAGGTTATTGGATTTTGAAGCTTTCCACTGTGTTTGTCTCAGAGCCAGAAAGCAAACACCCCAATTTTAGAAAAGTTTTATTTTCTCCCCTTCTATCCATTCACATAGCCATGGCCTTATTACTGGTCCTCATTACCTCTTGTCTGAACTACAGAAATAACTTCCCAATTGGTCTCCCTCTCGGAAATATCTCCATTTCCAATTTATTCTCCACACAGTTAACACTGTGATTTTCTGAAAGCCAGGACTAAAAACATTACTACTTTATTCAATAAACTCCAGTGGCTCCCCTTTGCCTCTAGAATTAAATATTATTCATTTTTAAAATGTTCATCTTTTAACTTTTCTATTCTTGTGTAGGTTTTATGAGCTGATCTTGTAATTTCATTGATATAAAACAAAAGGCGGTATAGGGAACCCTGGGGGTGTCTGAGACTCTTTCAGGGGGTACACAAAGTCCAAACTATCTTCACAATAATACTTTTGTTGTTGTTGTTCAATTATGTCCAACTCTTCGTCACCCCATTTGGGATTTTGTTGGCAAAGATACTGGAGTGGTTTGTGATTTACTTCTCCAGCTCATTTTACAGATGAAGAAACTAAGGCAAAAAGGGTTAAGTGACTTTCTCAGGGGCATGCAGCTAGAATATGTATGAAGCTGGATTTAAACCCAGGAAGATGAATCTTCCTCATTCTAGGCCCAACACTCTATCGACAGCACCACCTAGCTGCCTATAATAATATTAAGATGTTTTCATTTCCAATATGGTAAATATCACTAGATATAACTAATATAAACAGAAGCATTTTTGGAAGGTGGGGAATTCCTCAATATTTTTTTAAGAGTAAAGTGGTCCTGACATGAACACACTGGAGAACTGATGATGAGAACTTCCAAAGGAGAAAACTCCCTCTTCTGATGTAGATCAGAACCTTCTCTGTAACTTGGAAGGTTTAGACTACTGCCTGGAACAACAGCTGTGATGTTTCTGCAGCCCAACTGTGTCAGAGGAGAACCTTAAAGTCAGATCTTCCTAGCTGGGAGAAGAGTTCTTTATGCACTATGCCACACTGCCTTTCAAGATTTTTGACACACATAATATTAGTGCTCTAATAAATGTATACAATTTTTAAATGCATATACAAATACTGTATCACATGTTGATTTTTTTAACTGATAGAATGCTTAATTGTAAAAAAAATGTAGAGTCCTCTGATTTGCTAGAAAGAGTTCCAAGCCCAGTATAGAATTTTGCCCTAAATGTACCATCTCTAAAGGAATTTACAAATAAACACAGTGGTGATGGTGAAGATTATGTTGGTAATGATAAATATAAAGTGGCCTTCTAGGCTTATTGTGTCTTAAACACATTCCACTTGATCCCATAGAGATTTAAATTTAAAGCTTTTTCAAATGATCACTGTTTCAGCAAGCATTTTCCCCACATTATGCTTCAGCAATTCTTATTAAATTCATGAAGACTCTTAAAACCAAACCATTAAATGCTTATTCCAGATAGTTCTGTCCTTGAGCACTCTCCTCAGTTCCCCTTCCTTCCTCCAGAACAATGTTAGAGTCAAGTTCTGAGAACATGAACATTTGTGCATGTTGTTCATAGATAGAATAATAAACTATTAAAAAAAACCCTTTCTGACCAGGAAGGTCTACCATTTAACTTGGTAAAGATAAACAGGAAGGGAAAAAAGGAGAGAAGAAGGAAAGAAAAAGAAAGAAAGAGAGAGAGGAAGAAAGGAAAGGAAGGAAGGGAGGAAGGAAGGAAGGAAGGAAGGAAGGAAGGAAGGAAGGAAGGAAGGAAGGAAGGAAGGAAGGAAGGGAGGAAGGGAGGAAGGGAGGAAGGGAGGAAGGAAGGAAAGAAGGAAGGAAGGAAGGAAAGAAGGAAGGAAGGAAGGAAAGAAGGAAGGAAGGAAGGAAGGAAGGAAGGAAGGAAGGAAGGAAGGAAGGAAGGACGGAAGGAAGGAAGGAAGGGGAGAGGAGAAGAAAGGAGAGGAGAGGAAGAAGGGGATAACTTTTCTGTTCTTTATTATTAATATTTTTATCCATAAAATTATAACACCTGCCAGTTGTGTGACCATTTAGCAATTCTCTTCATTTCTCAGTACTTTAGGCAACTCTCAAAAACTAAATGTGGAAGGGATTATGGCAAATACCTACATGGGTAGAGAGAGTTTCTTGTAGGGATGAAATCAAGGGTTTAATTCCTAACCCTAAACTGTATTTATGTGAAGTCTTGGATAATGAGGTTCTAATGAGATAATCCTGTCAAGTGCTTTACAAACTCCTTCAAGCCCAAAGCAAATGTCAGTTAGGAATA
This sequence comes from Petaurus breviceps papuanus, assembly GCF_028583685.1. NCBI lineage: Eukaryota > Metazoa > Chordata > Mammalia > Diprotodontia > Petauridae > Petaurus > Petaurus breviceps. The sequence goes on along the minus strand of NW_027185759.1, from coordinate 13,710,645 downwards.
ATGTTCCCTAGATTCCCCCACCTGGGCCTCCTGTTGGATATCTTGAGTTCTATATCCTGAGGAATGGGGATTCCAGTGACTCTGTGCTGCTAAGTAAGCTAATTTAACATCCTGACAGATTCTTGGGCTCTTGCAATCCCAATTGAGTTTGGCAAGGGCTGAACTAATATAGAATTTCTGGAGCAAGAGTTTGTTGAGTCCACTGTGGGTCAGACTGACAAAGGAAGTTTCTCATTTAGCTCATGTGATTTTGGGTATGCAATTAGCCGAGGGCACAGAAATTGTGTGTTTCACTAATTGAACTCATATCCTGCCCACCCCCAGGAATAATTACTCGTACACTCAATCAGTGTCTGGTGTTGTAGATTTGCCAAATTTTGCTAGACACCAGCCTTGAGAGTGGTCTTGACTTTGTACTCCAGCTTTCCAATTCTTCCTATTTATAGTTCTAGCCTTCTGAAAGTCAAATTTGAATTGTACCAGGACAGCTGTGAACATCTGGGAAAAACCTCTAATTGAAACCAAGTCTCATCACTGAGAAATAGAGCTATACAAGACACACTATGTGCTGCATTAATAAAGCCCAGGAAAAGCTGGGATTAAATTTAAAATCTGTTTTTCCCTCTTTTCAAGTAAAACACAATTTAACCAAAAGCATGTATATGTATATGTATATGTAGAGATAGACATATATACTGCATTTGAAATTAAATGAGTTACCAAAAAATAATAATTCAACACTGGCAGTTAAATATTATGATGTCTGAGATGTAAAAAAAAAAAAAAACAACCTGGGAAGACTTTTTATGAACTCACGTAAAGTGAAGTGAGCAGAACCAGGAGAAAATCATGTACAGTAATAGCAATACTGTAAGGATGACCCATTGTGGAAGACTTAGCTATGCCGAATAAAAGAGTGATCCAAGACAATTCCAAAGGACCCATTATGAAAAATGCTACCCACCTCCAGAAAGAGAACTAATAAATCCGAATGCAGATAAAAGCATACTTTTAAGTTTTGGATTTTTTTGTTGTTGTTGTTTTTGTCTTGTGTATTTCTTTTGCAACACATCTGATCTGGAAATATGTTTTATATTACATCACATGTAAAATCAATATCAAATTGCTTGCTTTATCCAAGAGGAGGAAGGGGCGGGGAGAAGAGAATTTGGACCTCAAAATTTAAAAAAAATGTTAATTTTCCTTTATATGTAATTGGGACCCATTTAAATAAATGAAATATATTAAAAGGGGGAAAACAAAGGGCTTTGAAAAGCTTAAAGAGCATGCACATATGCACACACACAATCCAAGATTTCACTCCACATCCTTCAAATAGGAAAAGATTCTTGTCCTTGACCTGAGACTCACTTAGTGAGAAAATATTTGCTTGTCTCCAAATGCTTAAAGAAATGTCTTTTATTTTCTTCTTGTGTTCTAATATCAAAAAAGGTCTTGACTCATTACCTAAAATATTCTATCTTCACTTAAAATCTTTATTAAGTCAAACAGAAAAATTAAGCCAAACATGTGTATATATATGTCACACACATATATGCACAGAGATACGTGTATGTGGGTATATGTATGTATGTGGGTATATGTGTATATACATGTGTGTGTGTCTATATGTGTGTCTATATGTGGACCCACACACACGGCCACAATGACTCAGCTGGGATAAGCCCCACTTCAGATTTGTTTTCATTATCTCTCTGCTGAAGTCCTTTGTTGACACCATGACTGACTCTTTTTGCTCTTGCTCTAGTATATGGCCAAATCAAGACTGTTAAGGAAGTCTATTTAAGTCAGACCACTTAATTATCTCTCTCCTTAATTATCATACCTGGGAAAGCTATGAACCTCCTGTCTAGTAACCAGAGGCAACGAGAAAAGTGCTGCTAAGGTTAATGCTTACCCATAAAGCCAATAAGTGATGCTGTTTATTGTGAAAGGGAATGGAAAGCAGTGAACAGCTGAGAGCAGGGAAAATTAGGCAGATGAAGAAATCCCAAGGTCCCTCTGATTTAGGCCTTTGTAGCATGTGCATGTGTGTGTATGTGTCTTAATTAATTTGGTTTGAATTTGTGCCTGTGAATTCCTAGAATGTCAAAATCTCTGCATTCAAATTTAACTAAATTACATTCCAAAGTGATTTAAAAAATATCCACGGATGAGAATTATTCATACATATGTTTCTTTCCATTAGCTTTGTATCTGATTCCACCGTTATTGCACAGAAATATTTACCACTTTTTAGATTGCCAAATACCTTTCGAGTTTCACTAGAGACCATGTTGCATAATGGACAGAGAGCTGGTCTTGAGAGCTAGGTTCAAGTGCTACCTATGACACATATTAGTTATGAGACTGTAGGCAACTAAGACTATATATTATAGAAAAGATGTCATACCTATATTGGTAGGAGTTGCTGAAATCAGTGAAATCATAGGTACAATCTCTTTCCAAACCCTGTGTAATGGGTGTTATTCAGAGAATTTTACCCAATCGTCTTGAATCAGAATTCCCCCCCCCCATGGTGAATGGCAGCTCCCTAGAGGGGAAAATACGTGTAATTTACTCACCATTAGGACATAAAACAGGAAGGCAGAGTACACATGACCCGGGGGGGGATAAGAGGCTAAGAGCTCTCCAGGTGCCAATAATACAGAATGCCACTTTGGTCCTCCCTTCCAGGAGCTTCCCCCACATTCTCAGGACATGCAGAGAAATAACCAAAGGGGCAGAAGGCAATGCTACCATACACACATCTGCTAGATTCTTGGCTAGGGAAAATCCCTGACTCCTTGCTTCCTTAACAGCCATGCTTCATCTCTTATATATAAACTAGAAGAATAGATGATGCCATTGATTTTCAGCTCAAAGAATGCTTAAAGGGAAGATCTATTGTAAACCGTTAGCTTCACCAGAATTAGTTAGAGAAGTCAAGAAATTCTGAACCAGAGTTCCAGGATGAGAATTTTGGAGCTAGAAAAAAAATGCAGGAATCTGAGATATTTTAGTTCAACCCTTCCCCGCAGCCCCTACCACATTCAAAGGAGGAGACCAAGACCTAGAACAAAAATGGGTTGGCCCCAGTCACAAATCCCAGACTTCAAAGTGGAGTGCCCTTTCCATTCCAAAACACTGCTGGATTTCATTGAAAATAATGTTGAACTCTGAAGGAGAAGACTTTGGACTCCCCAGCTTGGTTTCAAGCATTTTTAAATCAATGGATATTTTGTGAAGTTAGAAAAAAAATTGAAAACTGCATTTCCATTTACTAATTGGTTTCTTTTGTATTCAGCATTTCATACATCAAAAAGGTTACTCTTAGAAGGGGTCCGTAGGGTTCACTGGATGACCAAAGTGGTCCATGGCAAAAGAAGGGTAAGAACCCCTATTTTAGATGAACTTAAAACATAGCAAGTCACAACCAAAGGAACCATGTCTCCCGGCTTTTAAGGGTGCCTATCCTGGCCTTTCCATGAAAGGATCTCTTTTTGTCTTGTGGCCTTGGACATCACATTCTTCTTCCAGCTCTCCTTGCCGCTATGTGTTTTCACTGGTTTTTCTTCTTTTTCTTTTTGAAGGTTGGTCCTTCTTAAGCTCAGAGAATTCTACACTCTTTGCTTTCTCTTTCTTCTTAATGTACCACGCTGGTCATTTCCTCAGAGGCTCCAGTCTTTCTTTTGTTCTACTAGAACATTCAGTAATGCCTTAAAGCACAGCTCTCAATTTAAAATTTTTTTTCTGAATTTCCTAATTAGTCAAGGTGAGCTATCTAGCATGCATTATAAAGCATGTTCACCCAGCTCTATTGCTATTAACAGCTCAGACTCTTATATCTGAACAAATTTTTAAAATCCAATTTATTTTTTACCTACTCTGCTGTTTCATAATTACCCATTATTTCCCCAGTTCTAATGTCACAGAATAATGCTGAAGTGTGCTTGTAGTGGATGCTGCTGGAAGAACACTGCGACTGTAAATGTTCTCACAGCATTCTAGGATCCCAGGATGTCAGAGTTCAGAGGCCTTCTGAGCTCATCTGGGAATAGCTGTGCTGGAAAAAGAACCCAGAACCCACAATGAGAGGCTCTGTTCTCTGCTCTCTCATATCATCTCTGCTCTTGGAATATCGACTTTCCTTCCAAGCTCAGTTCAGATCTTTCTCAATCCTCTCGGTGTTATCCAATTATTTTTATTTATGTTATATACGTATATATACATATATACATGATTGTGTATATCTATGTATTTATACATATGTGTGTATATATGTTTGCTCGTCAAATTATAGAATTATTATCAATTCCTCCAAAGTTGGTCCTAATGCCTGTATGCATCTTGTAAATACCCACTAGATTTCTTTGTACCCTCAGTGCCTAATAGATGCTTGCATGTAGCAAGGACTAGTGTTTATTGCCTTAAATAACACTGAAGAAGGTTTATATTTATCACAGTGACTTGAGAAGATTACAGGAAGACTTTAATTCATGTTGAAGAGGAAGCTGGGTGGTAAAGTGCATGTAGCACTATGCTTTGAGTCAGAGAGAACCGAGTGCAAATCCTACCTTAGACACTTGCTAATTGTGTGACTTGACCTTTTGATTCTATTTCTTTCTTCTCTAAAATGAGGAGGGTGGACTTGCTGGCCTGATAAAGTTCCTTCCAATTCTAATTCTATCACCCCATCACCTATGAGTTCCAGTGGCAACATCAGGGTTTTCCCCACATCTACTTGCCTGGCTTGTTTAAGACTTTTCTCCTTGCTTTCAAACCAAGTGATACAATATTTCTCTCTTTTCAGTGGAGACACCAAATTTTGGTCCCCTCTCATAGGCTAGGCTTGGCCTTAAATAACTAGTTGACCCTGACATAGAGAGGTCAACTCTCCAAACCTGGAGCTGCCTTGGTCTCTGAGAACATCCATGCTTGAAAATGTCCCAGAAAATGCTCAGCAGTAGTGCCTCTATTCATCAATATTCATCTCTTTGTATAAACCGTGAAGGAAGTCATTTGGTGCACACACACACACGCACACACATGTTTATGCACACACACGTTTGTGCACACAGACACACATACCACACATACACACACATGCACACAGATGTTTATGCACACAGACACACACACGTTTATGCACACAGACACACACGCACACACACATTTATGCACACCGACTGTCATAAGTATATGTATCAAGTACACTTGCCTGGTCTGTCTCTCAGCTCACTATCACAGAAGCAGGCTTCTACATTTTCCTTGTAGTTTTTAATGAGTTTTCCTTCTCTAATGCCATCAGCTCAAACACCTCCTGGTTATATTCCTGTCCCTCCCCCCCATAACAATTGTTAGTGTTTATCTAGTACTTACTGGGTGCCAGGTTCTGTGCTAAGTGTGTTACAAATATTATCTCATTTGATCCTCCCAACAGCCTTCATGATAGCCCTGCTATCGTGATCTCCATTTTGCTTTGGGGGCAACTGAGGAAAACTGAGGTTAAGTGACTTGCCCAAGGTCATTCAACCAGTAAATGTCTGAGGGAAGTTTAGAACTCAGGTCTTCCTGATGCCAGGCCCAGTGCTCTATTGCACGACTCAGCTACTTGCCATAGTTAGTCCATAATGACCAGCATTCCAGTTCCACTGAACCATTTACCATCAATTGGGTTTTAAGAAAGAGATTTTTACTTTGATTTTGAAACTGTAAACAGACCCTCCCCAACAGTTTTAGGGCACATTCCCTATACCACCTTGATCTATGAACCAAGTAAGTTGAGGCAGAGTCATTTTTGCATAGACTTGGTTTTATCAAGTTCATGTCCAGGTGTGGTATGACTGCAAGATGAATCCTTAATTTATCTGTCACTGGAATGGGTGCACAAAGTAGCTCCTCTATATCCCTAGGGCATTAATGCTAGTCTAGTCACGAAACCCAGCACAGACTTGATTCCTGGACCCCCGGAGACCTAAATACCCAGACACCTGAACAGCTTCATCTCTTGATTTTGGAAATTTCCATGATGACAACCTCTGATTCCTCCACCTAAAAGAAAGCCACAAAGGAACGCTAAGGCAGTTATAGAGCCCCATTTCCACAGGGTCATGAGTTGGCACATGGGAGAGGGCCCAAGGCCTCTCCTCTTATACCATTTATTTATTTTCTTTTCCCAGAAGCTGTCAGAAGAGATGTCAAACCAGTAGCAGACGTTCGCCAAGCAAGGAATGCCAAGGTCAATGGGTCAATGATGTCCTTGGGAAAGAACCTACAGCTTTACTTCTGTAGACACAACCAATCAGTGAAGGCAGTCCACCACTTGGAACCAATTACAGAATGTCTATACATGAAACAACATTTCTTCAGGATACTTCCATGATACAATATCAAGGGTCTCTCAGGAATAGGCTTCCCATATTTTTTTCCCAATACGGAGTACATACACATATAGACACATATGTGTAGGTATACATAGACACATATGTATAGGTATACATATACATGCATACGTATACACACAGAACAAAAGTAGGCCAATACAATAGAAAAATAATTGCCTTAGGAGTCATGTTTTTAAATATGGGTTCAAGGATGTGCCTCCATTATATAAATCAATTCAAGAAACATTTATTAAGAATCCATCAGGTAACCTCTCGTAGTCTTAGAGCATTGCCTAGTGTGCCAAGAGATTTGTGACTTGCCCTGGTTTGCACAGTCCTTAGGTACTAGAGATAGGACTTAAACTTAGAGCTTCCTAAGTCCAAGATAAGTTCTTTACCTACTGTCACCCCACACTGTTTCCTAAGGACTGGGGACAGAAACCCCAAAGTGAGATAGTAATGCTCGACACATTGAAATTGATCTAAACCTTTTCATTAGAATCCTAGAATGAAAAGTGCCTTATGTTGAGCCACAATACACAGGGGAACAAAAATAATCCATAGGAAAGGATTGTAATTCAGTCAAGGAAAGCACCTTATATTTGTATGAAGTGGACAGATGACTAAATTGATGAAGAATGATCTGATTTTCTTTGTAAGTTTATTTGGTTTTGGTAATTTTTTTTTGGAGGGGGAGGGAATAAAATTTGATAGCATAATTCTTCACCCTACATTATATGAAGAAATATAACCAACACATTAGTTAGGCACAGTTACGAGCCATTTCACACAAACATTTTAGCTGGAGGATCATGACAATAAAATATAATGCTATGATACAGCTAATGGAGAGCTAAGGCTGATCATCTCTGGTCTTCATTCCTCTATCATCTGAATACTTAGACCAGATTTTTCTTTTTCTCAGTGTCTCTTTTAACTTAAAAAATCCATTTCATTTAGTTTGAATGGAAAACTTACCTTTTGTTGGTAAGGTTTGGGTCAGGAGGAAGGTCATGCAATTTTTTTTGACCTACTAAAACCTTTATGAAAGCTTCTCTTCCATCTTTAATGACACCTTTTTAGATGTTGTTCAGCTTAAGAGGCCTAGTTCTGAATAGGAAAAGACAAGGCAGAAAATGACTATAAGAATAGCAACATCACAGCCTTCCTGAGACAGAGAATGAGGGTCAGTGCTCTGTTAGGAAAGCATGCCTAGGATTTGTGAACATAGACTTTTACAGCAAATCCTGTTAGAAAATGGCATAGTCAGCATTGACTTTCTCATTTGGTTTTACTTGGGATAAATAACTATGTTTTGCAACATATGAAAGAGAGGCAGTTCCCTTTTTACTATAATGGAATGATTTTGTTAAATTTAAGATTCCATTTTATGTACAGAACCATATGTTGTCAACTAAATATGAGTGCACCAATTGTACAGGTCTTTCATAAATGGAGAGGGACAGATTGGATAGAGAGTGGATAATTCTGGACTGAGAATCGGGAAGGCTGGGGCTTTGGATCCCACCTCTGTCCCCTCTAGGTGATTGTTAACACCCTGGTGATTCCTTTGTACTTTGTCTGCATCTCCCTAGGACTTAGCTATCAAACCATAGATGGGTCGTTATTTTCCTTGGTAGAGCAACTTCCCACAGCACGTTTCCTATACTAGAAAAGAAATCACATATTGATAAACTTAGTATACCTTCTTATATTTGAGAAAACAGAATAAGAGCTGCTTCCCAATGATTATTTTCTTACCCTGGCATTTTGATGCATCTGTGAACTCAAAGATGTGACCCTTCCATCCTATGCTGCAGATTACCATGCATCTATACTTCATCATTTTGTGTGGTTCTTGTCTATACTTTCCCAGAAATGGATCATGCAGCTGTTTACCCACTTTGGCTGGAGGCCTTCTTCTAGGTCTTATATTGCCTGAGTATGAATGCCTTGCTAATGCTGCCATGCTGCCCACACATAGCTTTGTCTTTCTGCATGACCACAATACCTTCTTTTGTGGTTATGAACATATTTTAATAGATTAATGCTTAATGCCTGAATATACTTTTAATATTGGGTAAACCCATATGGAACCACAGAAGCAGCTGAAACAGATACTGGGAAGCATGGAGAGCTTGGTCAGAAGTCAAAGACACCAGGGTGATCCACTGCATCCTGGGCTATTGCGTTATCTTAACTTTTGTCCTGTCACTGCACTTTGATAACTCTGGAAGAGAGAATGAGGTTGATGGCTTTGTGCGACTCCGCCTCACTTCAGACCAATTCACACATGAATTAAGACATCATTGGTAATGTCATTGTCTGTCTCTGAAAATGGAGGAAAAACAACATCCTCCCAAGAGAAATGCCTTCCCGGAGGATTTAGAGTTGGAAGGGACCTGAAGGACCATTGAGCTCAACTCCCTCATTGTACAGAGGAGAAACCTGAAACCCAGGGATGCTGAAAGTGTGGTCTTGGGCTGCACAAGCAGAAAATGTCTCTAGTCGGTTCATACCCAGGACTTCTTCACTCTAAATACCCTGCCTTCCTGCCTCTCATCTATCCATCCATCCATCTATCATCTATCTATCATCTATCTATCATCTATCTATCTCTATCTGCCTATCTATCCATCCATCTATCTATCCATCTATCTATCTATCTATCTATCTATCTATCTATCTATCTATCTATC
>NW_027185759.1:13681220-13701550 GCF_028583685.1 Petaurus breviceps papuanus | reverse complement strand
TCTATCTATCTATCTATCTATCTATCTATCTATCTATCTATCTATCTATCTATCTATCTATCTATCTATCTCCATCTTTCTCTCTATCTATCCCTCTCCCCTTCCTCCCCTCAGTAAAGTGTAAACTTCTTAAGACATCTACCCATATATCTCCAGTTCATAGAGCACTATCTGGACCTTAGTAGTAGCTTAATATATTCTAATTGAATTGAATTAACATCATACTCTCACAGCAATCACATGCCAATTGTATAACATAAAAATACACCCTCTTTTATTTTCTCCTCTTTCAATACATATGATCTCTTTATTTTATTCAGTTACCAACAGGTACCTGAAAAAACATACACTGTATTTCACTGACATGTCACATAAAGCACTTAATCATACAAATCTCATTGCTGTAGCTGAGAGCATTCATAAATCATAAGCTCCAGAGCTGGGAGTGACCTTAGAACTCATCCTGCTGAATCGTCTCTAGGCTCATGCATCTACTTTCACCATTGGCACTCACAGGTTGGGTCTCCAGAAGGCCCCCTTCAGAGTCCTGGGAAGAACATGGAGGATTTAGGGGTATTTTCTGATACGGTCACTCACAAACCACTTTCTGCTTTGTCCTGGGAGAGCACAACAAGAATCTTGTATGACTGAGAGCAGTTGCCTTTCCCTTGCACATGCAAGATCCCTGCAGGGAGTGGGCTCAAGCTTAGAAAGGACAGATGGCAAAGGCTTATGTCAGAGTTCTTGGTTTTGGGGAATCTCTTTTTCTTTTTGTGGCATCCTCCTAAAATTCTACTCTGTAGGGCAGGCTCTGGGGGTTGGTGCCCTTGTGAAGTCCTTAGGCAGCATGTCCTCATTGTGTCTACTTAATTCACATCTCCCAATGAAGACACTGCCCCTTCCTGCTGATATTTTGGGAACACTGCTATACATGCCCATGTGAAGTCCAAGTCTTCTGACCTTTTAATGGCCTCAAAGGTGATCCTCTGGTTAAAAATGGAGGAGACAGAGAATGTCTAGTGTTTATGTGTCCCTGCCCCATGACCGCCAAGTACCCAAGTGTTCCCTCTCTGTGATGTGGCTAAAGCTTTTCAATGCCTAGTCTGGTTGCTGTTGGACTGTCCAATTCTGAATTGACTTGCTGTTTAATAAAAAGCCCTAGAGGGCATGACTGATTCTTTTCAGTCAACTACAAAGACTTTTGTGATTAGAATTACCTGCTTTCATTCATTTAGGACCTGGTTTACACATCTAATCAATTGAAAAGAGATATCTAGCAATTGTTCACATCTATTTTATACCTTCCATTGATTCTAACTCAAAAAGACTTTTACCCATAAAGGTATGAAGGTGTAGAACATCTTGTCATTTACATTTATCATTACTGGAAGGTGTTAGATAACTTTCTCTCTCTCTTTTCTTTTTAGAAGGGGAAAGGCAGGGCAATTGGGGCTAAGTGACTTTCCCAAGGTCACACAGCTTGTAAGTGTTAAGTGTCTGAGTTTGAATTTGAACTCAGTTCTTCATGACTCCAGGGCCCGGTGTTCTATTCACTGTTCCACCTAGCCACCCCTAGTTACCTCTCTTACATATACAAGGAAACTAAGGCATAGTGACCTGGGGAAAGGGAACCCAAGTGATAAGATCATGTAGGTTCTAAATGGTAGAATTGGCTATTCGAATCCAGACCTTTGGACTTCATATCCTACAGCACTCTCCCCACTCTCTCAGTGGAAGCAACATGGTGCAGTATATAGAGCTCTAGCCTGAGGGCAAGAAGCTCACACTCTAATCTGGCCTCAGCATTTTTCTGACTGTTGGAGCCTGGCTAAGCCAGGTAACCTCAGATGCTTCAGTTTCCTGAGTTGTAAAATGGGGATAGCTCCCAGGACTGTTGTGATGATTGAATGAGATAATGTTTGCAAAGCTCTTGTCACAGTGCCTGACACACAGTAGGTGCTTAAAAAATGCTTATTCTCTCCCCCACTCCAGTAACCAAACTTTCAGGAACCTCTTCAAGAGCTAATTGATTCCTGTCCTCCACTTTCTTGTGGCTACAGTAAACAGGAATCTCTTAACATGGCCCTTATTCTTCATTCCACAATGACAGTCTTGAAGAAATGTCTTCTTGAAGAAAAGGCCCTACTAACATTAAGAATTTCTCTTGCAAAATCTACCCTTGCTATCAGACCTTCTGGACCTCCACCTTTGCCTTGGATTCTGAGAAGGAAGAATTTTGACCTTCACTTGCTTCTACTACTTCTGGTTTCCTCCCTGATCCTGTATGAGTTACAATAACATCTTCTCACTAATGACTTGAATTTTAAATGCAAATATTTGAATAAGGAATCATCAGTCCAATTTGTATTGATTAAGATGTAGCAGTTATAATACAGTGACATATTTTTTTTTTTACTTTAGACGTGTCCTTTTCAGTAAAAGCAGTAAAAGCTCAAGATCTTTAAAAAATTGGGGGAGGCAGTTGGGGTTAAGTTTCTTGCCCAGGGTCACATAACTAAAAGCTTCAATCTCTTCAAGATTCCTTTAGAATTTTATTGTTTATTGTTGTTGAATCATTTCAGTTTTGTGACCCCATTTAGGGTTTTCTTGGCAAAGATTCTAAAGTGGTTTGCCATTTCCCTCTGCATCTCATTTTACAGATGAGGAAAATGAGGCAAGCAGGGTTAAGTGGCTTACCCAGAATTACATATGTAGACCAAAGGACAACAAGAGGGTGCTGCAGCAGATTCACTGAATTTGAAGTCAGGAAGACTCATCTTCATGAGTTCAAATCTGACCTCATACACTTAAGAGTTGTGTGACCCTGGGAACTTCACCCTATTTGCCTCTGTTTCCTCATCTAAAAAGTGAGCTCAAGAAGGAAATGGCAAGCTACTCCAGTGCCTTTGCCAAGAAAACCCAAAGGGGTCACACAGACTCACACAGGACTGAAAACAACTAAACAGCAAAAACAACAACAATCTGACCAAAACCTAACCACATAACATATTTGTGGCTGTGTCTGCTCTTCCTCTCAGAAGCTCTATGAGTCCAGGTGTAATGGTAATGGGAATTTGAAGATCTTCCCCGCCCCTTATATTTATAATCAAACAGGTACTTAGCATCTTGTTCCAAGTGAATGACTATGTCAAGTATTAAGACCCAGAACTTGGGAATCCCACAGTGGGATGCACTTGTTGATGTAACAGGAAGGGACAGAACAGGGAGGAGCTAATACTATTTATAAGGAAAAGCCCAAGCTGAGAGAGGCCAGAACTGCTGGGAGCAAGCTTCTGGAAGCTGGGCTGCTACTGCTGGAGAGAGAGAAGAGAATTGGGACTGAGAAGAGAAATGAGAACTGAGAACTGAACTGAGAATTGAGAAAAACTGAGAAATGAGAAGAGAAGAGAACTGGGAGGAGGCATGGCTGTGGTGTTGGTACTTTTTCTGTCTGTTTTGATGTTACTTTGTCATGTCAGGATGGTGCTGTTGTTACAGAAGCACTGGGACCTTGCTACTGGTTCAGAAGCCCTGAAAGAGGATTTTATTGTTATATCTTTACATAAATCCTGGAGGAGGGTCTTGCTCATGATTTCAGAGGTCCTGAGACTATACAATGATTTGTGCTGATTCCTCAGACCTTGTTGTTGGGTCTATGTTGATTTCACAGGCAGAAAGTGAATTGATGAAGACGCTGGCAATGTTCATGAATGTTATTGTGACTTTGTTAAGCTTTGTCTTCCCAGGGACAGAAACTATGAAGGAATTGAGGTGGACTAGACACTGTGAGGTTCAGTATGGAACAGGAACTGGACAAGGAGCTAGGCAACAAGGAGCTGGCAGGAACTGGGACCATGGAAGTGGAAAGCCGGTCTTGAGTCAAGATGAAAAGATGTCTCCTTGTGTATTTAATGCCAACTGAGAAGATCATGATTTACTAGGGGTGGAGAACTTTGACCTTTATATCTAGATGATTGAGTTAAGGACTTACTAATTAAGAATGATTGGAAACTAATCTAGAAGTAAGAAGAAAGAAGACATTTTGATTGAAGAGATTAAGATGACAACATGAGCTAGGGGAAGGAGGACTTTGACCTTTGAACTTTGTGTCAATTAAGGAGACTTGCTTCCTTAAGAGTTACTGAATAAAGGACCTTCTAAATGAAGGACATACTAAATAAATGTTATCTTTTGCTTAAAATTATGTGACCACTTTGGTGAAAGCTATGTGGCCATTTTAGTGATAAGTTGTTACATCATAACATTCTTAAGGCTGCATTTTGTTTTGTTGTGAATGTTTTGTCTTAGTTTGTTACTGAATAAATAGAGAGTTCATTATATTGTGTAATTAGAACCTTGAAAGCTGTTCACAGCAGCAGTCCTCTGGAAACCTGCTCATGCTTGGCTTTACACTAGAGACCACTATATTTTATCTCAATTTTGTCTATCCTTTAAGTCCTGTCATGGTGATTCGCACAAAGTAGGCTTGCAACACTGAATTGAATGCCCTGCCCATTCCCACCAAGAACCAAATGCTTTACACCAAGTCTGTGCCTTTTTCCCCACAAACTTTCTCCTCATCAGCACCTTTATCATGATATCCTCTCCATTTTCATCATCTCCCATGCATAAAAGTTTGGAGTCATCATTGAACTTCTGTCTTCTTTTTTCCTGTCTACTCCTAAACACACCCAGATGTGCACAACACACACATACATACACACAATACACTCAAGAAAATATGCAGTGCATTCTACTTGTTTGTTTTGGTTTCTATATCATTTCCTACCTCTTATCCTCTTTTCTTTCTCATAGTCCTGCCTTTGGCTTTAACCTCTCGATAGCTACATAACATGTAGCTATTCTCTCATTATGTTTTATTAATGCTACATTTTATCTCCTAAAAACATTGGGAAGAATTTTTTTCTCTGCCATTGCCTTGAGTCCCTACTGGCCATTCTCCTTCCATCAATTTTAGGGACCAATAACTAGTTATCCAGTTTCCATTTAACCACTTCACATTAGATTAGCTTTTACCAAGGGATATTTCCTTCTGATTTATAGCATAAAGAAACATGCAAACAACTCACAACAACTTGAGGGCATAATTCTCCCCAAACTCCCTTATTGGAGTAGGGGGGACAGGAATAGGGTCCTAATTTAGATCAACTTCTACACAAGTCCAATGTCAGCTGCTCTAGCTTCTGCTAGGCTAGAATTCCATACTTGTGCTGTTCAAGGTACTGCTATTGAATTAGCTCTAACATCCAGGTTGGATCCTTGGCCTACTGAATACCCAAGCATCATGCTTGTGGGCAAGATAGAAGATTTTACTCCCTGTCCTTAGAGCAGAGAAGAGTGAATAATAACAACAGCAACAAACAACAACCAGGGCCTATTTCTCAGCATGCCATGTGGTCGAATGGGGAAAGAATGAGGACTTAGCATGTTCCTTCCTTATACATGGTCTCACAAACTGGGAATGAAATAATCATCTCTTTCTTCAGATACCAAGGAAGCAAAAACCCATGACTACTGCTGAATCAGGCTGTTGTAAAGATGGTGACAACTTCAGTTATACCACCAATGTATATCCCCAAAACTAATCTCAACCACATGGTAGGCCAGCATCAAATGCTTCAGTCCTCTACTCTCCTGGAAGCAGATTTCCAGCATCTTCCACATGGATGTCACCCTTTGGCAAAGTGATGGTGACTACATATGTGCTGGATATCTATTACCAATGCATACCTATAATAAGAGTCTTTGGCCAGGATCAATCCCTTTTCCTCCATTCCATTCAGTCCTGTGTATAGTAACCAAAAAATATCCTTCTTCTACATCGGCTTTGTCAGTATCTGCTCACAAATTGGCAAGGGCTACAAATTACTTCTTGAACTAAATTTAACCTTCTAATCATGGTCTTCAAAAGAAACCATGGATTATGAAGCTCTCCTACACAATAACTACTGACCTAGTGGAAAGAAGTCTAGATATGGAACCATGGACCCTCAGTTCACATCCCAGCTGGGCCATTTGCTAACTGTGTCCCACTAATCATTCACTTTACCTTTCTGGGCCTCAATTTTCCCACCTGAAAAATGAGGCAGCTGGATCAGATGTTTGCAAAATTCCTTTGCAACACTTGATTCATGATTCTAAGCATTCCTTGTTAGAATTTATATGGTTCTTTAATCAAGAAAAAAAAAGCAAATTTTACTCTGTGCAACTTTTGACATCAAATGTATATGCATCACACTGCTCCCAATGTTTAACCCTCTGAAACATCTTGTTCTAGGCATATGATGTGACATCATTTAGGATGATGACTGGATGAACATGTTTTCTGATTAATTTTCTGCTTTATTTTAAGGGCTATTGTAGCCTTAAGAAATCTCTGCTTAACCTAATGCAGAACAGAAGTCTGTTGCTAGGGAGAACCAGCTAAGAAGTTTGGTAAGAAACCACTGGGTGAAGGTTTGAGTTAGAGCAGCTCTGTGTGCAAGAGAAACAGAAGAGAAGGGAAATTAGATCAAGTTCTTGCCAAAAGTGGGGGAAAACCCAACAAAACTTTCAAGCACAATTCGTGAGATAAATAAAGGAGAGAGATTCCAGTGGAGGGAAGGAGTAGGAAAAATGAGGGTTGTGACTGGGGGAGGGACTGGAGCCAAGCTGCAAGAAGAGGATGGTCAAACAAGACTAAGTAGGTAGATGAAAGGAGCTGCCTTCAAGGACCTAAGAAAGGAAAGCCAAGAGAGGGGAAAACACAAGCATTAGTCAAGAATGTAGCAGCCACATTTCTTCAAGGCTTGTTCATTTAGAATGTTCCATGAAGGGCTGACTTTAGTGATTATTGGAAATAGGATTAGATTACTTGTTGTTTGTCCTTTGTTCTCAAAGAGGACCTTGACATCAAGGAAGTGATGTCACAACTTGCAAGTGAAATGAATTTAAGTGAGGGTGGGTGGGGCAAGGTCACCAGCCTTACTCTCTCCTCCACACCTATCTGTGTCCAGTGACAAGACATAGATCAGGACAACTGGAGATGGCACCTGCTTAGATTAGTACTTTTAATATAAGGGGCATAGTTGATAGGTGGTGGTCTTAGAAGCAAGAGGGGCTGGGTTCAAGTTCTGCCTCTGAAACACATTGGCTCACCCACTTAACCTCTGAAAGTCCCCAGACAACCCTTAAACCTGAGTTACAGAGGAGCTACTGGTGTTCATTGGCTCACTTAGAGAACACTGGAATGAATTCAGAGGACCAACATGGGAGTCTCCTACTCCCTCATCCCTCAATATTCGGTTTCATACTATGAGGAAAAACAATTCTGCTTCTCCACCAATGACTCAGTCCTAGGAACACCCCAGTGGATTTACGTGGAAGCTTTTAGTATATTTTCAAGATACACCAGCAATAATGACTTCATCATTAAAACATGCAGAAACAACAAAGGCTAGATTCAAACTACTCAGAGCCTGGAGTTGGCCTCCAGTCACTAAGGAAGTGTCTACTATGCCAACAAGCAGCTGAGGCCCTGTGTCTAATTAAAGCACCACCTGCAAGCGATAGGGAAGAATTCTGTTCTCTAAACCACAAACTTAGAAAACCCAGAATGGATGAATAAATGCCTCACCAGGTCCCAGTTCTTTAATTTCTCTAAACTGAGTCACTTTCTCCAAAGTCTGGAAGCCAAGCTTTTAAAGTTGAATGTCACTGAAACATAATGAAACTGAATCTGACCTTTTCCATTCCTGGTCATGGAGTCCTAATTAAATGAACCAGATAATACATTCTGTCCTAATACTTGTCATCTGCACCACCTAGACTAATATTTAGGTGGCACAGTAGATAGAGTGTTGGGTTCAGGAGGACCCAATTCCAAATTCTTCCACAGACACTTACTAGATCACTAGAGTGGCCCTAGGCAAACTCACGGCCTCTCTCAGGCTCAATTTCCTCATCTATAAAATGGGGGAAAGTATAGCAATTATCTCACAGTGTTGTTGTGATCCTCTAATGGGTCACATATGGAAAATGCTATACAAATTGTAGCTATTCGATGACAAGAAGCAGACAGCAGGCCCCCCCAAAATGGGAGGATGGTTTTATCCAGCAAAGATTGACCCTGAACAGGAGACTCAGACCAAGGGCTCCTATCTCTCCTTACTGGACACCCCAACCCCTTCACCCACAGCTCCTCCTGCTAACATTCAATAACTTTGTCACAGTGACTACAATGTCATTGCTGCTCACCCCTATAAACCTACATTTCTAAATTGGGATATGTGAAGCAGAAGTAAATGTCATAGAAGCATAGACTTAGAGGTGGCAGGTTCTATAGAGCCCATTGAGTGTACCATCATTGTTCCATTAATGCTCTAGTATCAATGGCATCATCCAGATTCTATGGGGTGGAGGAGGCAAAGGACAAGGAACTCCAGAGAACAGGAGTAAAGGATGTCATCAAGGAACTATATGACAGGAAGAAAGGATGAGCTGGTTATGTGGGAAGACTTTCTGCTGGCAAGTGCCCAACTAGAGGGCTCCACTGTACCCTCATGGTATCATGAGGTGAAAACAAATACTCACAAAATTGGGTGAATCCTCCCCCCACTCACTGGTAAACCTTTTGGGAAAACAAGAGACCAACTTTGATCAGGATATACAGGAATGGAAAGGCTCCAATTCTCATCACTGGAGGAAATTTCCAAGTTGTTCAAATCACAAGTTCATTTGAGTACACTTAGAGTCAAAACAGCATCTCAGTATGAACTATAGAGTATATAGAAGAAAGTCACGTAGCAGAAGAAGAGAAAGATGGAAGGACCCAGGTTAGAAGGAGATTTAAATGCTCCAAAGAAGAATTTATGTTTCATTCTAGAAATAACGGGGAACCTCTGGAGATTGTTGAGTAAGAGGCTGACATGTTATAGTGGCAACCACACTGACATACCCAGGATGGCTGCCAGCACAGGTTATTAGGTCTGCTTTACTAGGAAAGATAGTGGTCAAGGGGTCAACAATCTTTTTTAATTACATTCATTAGTTCAGGTGAAAAGTCAGAACCCTGAATTTCAGAGAAAATACAACAAAGAAATAAAGACCAACTGAAATGGCTCTGACTTCCTGAATCAACTATATACTTTACATATATCCCTGGATTGGGGGAAGCTTTACTTTGAGCAGTTGGGGAGGTCTGAAAATACAGTCACTCAGAATCGGGTCACTGAGAATCTATCTGGACCAGAGAATCACAAGATCCTTCTCATAAGTGAGCCCCCAAAGCAAAATACCAACTCAGAGTATGTATATATACTTCTCAGAGCCAGAGGGCATCACAACCAAACAAGCAAACACCTTTGTGCCAACAAACTGTCTACAGGACAAAGTACAAATAGTAACCAAAGGGAAGGGAGTAGAGTTAAGAGGGGGTGGGGAAGGCTTCCTGTTGAAGGAGGGACTTTAGTTGAGCCTTGAAGGGAGCCAGGGAAGCCAGTCATCTGGGAATTGTCTGATTCCCTGAAAGGTTCGTTGACTTTTCAGCATCTCATAGCTTGCTTTTGTCCGGAGCCAGTCTTGAATCCTTATATCTCTCACCCATTCATAACTTATCCTCCAATCTAACTTTTTATACAATACATGCACATACATACATGAATATTGCAACACATGCTACACATGTGTGCCTATGTTTGGTCACATACATATACACATACATATATACTCATATTTAATACATTTGGGGATGAAGTGATGTCATGCTCCTCACACGTAGCAAGGTTCCATGTGTCTGTGGTCTGATAGGATATCTAACCTCTGCCTAACACATGTTTTATTACTACATATTTAATTTTATCCTCTTGATTTGTGTAGTAATCCAGGTATATGCTGTGAAAATGCATTTTTCATTAAGAACTTGCAATCTTTTCATTAATTAATTAGTGTGAACACCCCATCCTAGTTAGTTGACTATTATTTAATGAAAGTAGAAACCTCTCCTGAGAGTAATTATTCTTATCTATAATTAAATAAACATTAAATTACTAAACATATATAATTTGTTAATGAATGAAAGTCATAAAAAGATAAACACATTCACATTCATAACTGTTTGGCTGTGACCAAGGTCACAGTCCTCAATATAATAATAGTTGAGTTATTTTCCCTAGTCGGAAAACTGTCTGACTACAATGTTGGAATAGTCTTAATATTTGTCTTCAGGGTTTTGTCTTTTATTTTTCCCTTTACTCTTGTGATCACAAGTCACACTGTCTCCAAAATACTTACCGATCTTCACAAACTCTGAAATCCTCTTTATAAGCTTTTGCTGTAATATGTAACTTATGACTGCTCAAATGAAGTTGCTTCACATCAGCTTTTCTTCCTGTCTTCTCCACAAATCCTCATGTATCTTCATGGATTACACCCAAAACACCTACCTTCTGTCTGACTCCATAGAGAAAAGAACTTTGCATGAAATTATTTTCTCAAATTATTTTTTAAACTGCCAGTTTAAATTGCTTCATTTAAACCTTCATTTGGGACTTAATGATACAGTGAGAGAAAAGAGGGTCATACTTAGAAGTATGTTTATAGCTATGCCATTTTAAATCCAGAATTTAAAATTGTTGTTGTTTTAGGGGTTTTCAGTCATGTCTTACTCTTTGTAATCTCATTTGAGGTTTTCTTGGCACAAACATTGGAGTGGTTTGCCATTTCCTTCTCGAGCCCATTTTACAGATGAGGAAACTGAGGCCAGCAGAGTTGAGTGACTTGGCCAGGGTCACACAGTTAGTCAGTATCTGAGGTCAAGTTTGAATTCAGGAAGATGAGTCTTTCTGCCTCCAGGCCTAGGACTCCATACATTGTTCCATGTAGCTGCCCAGAATATATTTTCAAATGTCCATATTCAGGAGAATGCAGGTTTGAATAGTGGATAGCTTCCTCAAAGGCAAAAAGACCCGAGTTTACACCTTTCCTCTTACATGTACTAGATGATAAAGACCTAAAGTGTGAGTTAGGAATATCAAGGTTCAAATTCTACCTCTCCCAATTATTAACTTTTTGATTACAT
Organism: Petaurus breviceps papuanus; assembly: GCF_028583685.1. Classification (NCBI taxonomy): domain Eukaryota; kingdom Metazoa; phylum Chordata; class Mammalia; order Diprotodontia; family Petauridae; genus Petaurus; species Petaurus breviceps. The sequence goes on along the minus strand of NW_027185759.1, from coordinate 13,690,473 downwards.
TTTTTTAACTTCTTTGAACGTCACTTTCTTCCTGTGTACAATGGGGATAATTCTTATTTATTTTTAAGCAGAATCAATAATAGTGGCAACACAGTTTGATAATTTAGTGGGGGGAAAAGCAAATTGTTGGAGAGTTTAGAATCACATAGTCAAAACAGTGAGCTGATTGAATTCATTGTGTCTCTCCCTTTCTGGCTATTGTTATGGTGACATGAATGAGATTAAGTGATTTGTCCAATGTCACCTGGTGAATGAATGACTCATGACTTCATAGACATCATGCAAAAATGTTAAATAGGATCATTTTAGGCAATTCTTCTGCTTTAACTTTAATGTCAACTCAAAACAGTTGAATGAAACAAGAAACAGAAATGTCCCAAGCCTATCTCAAGTCAACGGATGACTGTTTAATTGGATAATAAGCTCTTGGGATGGTTGCAATCATAAACAGCCCCTTTTTTATTTGGATTAGAGCATAAACTAATATATTGCAAACATATGAACTGATTACCCTGAAGGAAGAAGTGATAACATATGATAAAGGCTAACTGGAGAATACTGACCTAGCTTAGCATTAATCTGTTTGAAAACACAGTGTGAATCCCAATCATATATTCCACTCACACTGGGCGATTTTCCATCCATTTTCCTTCTCTTATCATCATTTACTCTTCACAGCCGAGTTGGAATACTTCCAGTTTAATTTTATTACATTTTGAATGGCCTAATTTCTATTCTTCACACCATTATATTTCGGATAATCTGGGGCCATTTCATATCCAGTCGAACCCTTTGATTTCACCTTCTGGGCCAATCCATTTGCATGCTCAATTTGGACAGGTGGTAGCATATTTCTTTAACCTTGAATGGAGGAGTTGTGATAAGGTCTTTCAACTGAAAGTTCTATTTCTCACACTCTTAGAAAAAAAAAAAAGTTAGGCAGTGGTGATACCATCAACAAGTGAATATATCCTTTTAAAGATGTCTTTAAAATGATCGTTTTTTTTCCATTATTCATCATGAACAAGTAATAGTCAATGTATCACCGAATGCTGATTTTTATTTATGTAAGAAGAAATCAGATTGGTTTAAACTGAGATGGGTCACTTTGTTAAAACATCATATTTTACACAACTGAAATAAGGTATCTCTAAGTATAGGGGTATATATTTACTTTCATTCTTTGAGGATGTGTAATTTCATGTATCTGTGTGAACTCACACCGATATCTTAGATTCCCAATCCTTCTACAGTTTCTTGCTTTGTCTATAGGAGTTGCTGGGACCGACAATTTCATCTATCCATAGTCAATATGATCATAAGTCTCTTGAAACATAGATATACTGTCCTTAGTATATCATGTAATTAAAAGGTCAGATTTGTGATATACTCAATCCCTAGTTTGTAGAGCTAAGTTCTGATTCATGTGAATAACAAATTCTTTTAAGTGGTAATATGTATATGAATTCATAATATTTGAAGTTATAATTATTTTAAAATATGGTAATTGGTTCCAACACAATGGATATATGCAATGTATATTCAAATAAAATAGACAAGATTACAGGAGTTATTATTTACACTAATTGGGATCCAATTATCCATTCTTATCTACATGCTAATCTTCAAATATTCAATTTTGCTAATGGGTAAATCCAACCTGGACATTTCGTGACATTGTCCCTACTTAAATGATTAGGGACTACCAACAAAAGTTCACTCAAGTCACTGATCACAGTAAATCCAGTGAGAGTGTTTCAAAATCATTGGGTCAGCTGTGTCAACAAGTGGGTCAAGCACAAAGTCTAGAAGGAACAAATGGATGCTGCCAAGGTATTTGGGGGGACTGTAGGACAAGGTTGATTTTGGCATGTTTATTTCTGTATCCTCTGTATATGGTTCAGGATCTATCGCATAGTAAATCCTTAATAAGATCTCAATCTATCTATGTATTCATATGCTTTATGTATGCATACATGTATTCATGAATCTATATAATTATTTATCATCTACCTACCTACGTACTTATCTCATGCTATCTCTTATCCTAGTGCTCTTCTTCCCTTCTCCTCCTTCCCTCCTTCCCTCCCTCCCTCCCTTCCCCCCTCCCCTCCCTCTTTCCTCCCTCCCTTCCTTCTTTCCTTCCTTCCTTCCTTCCTTCTTTCTTCTTTCCCTTCTTCCTTCCATCCTTTCTTCCTTCCCTCCCTCCCTCCTCCCCTTCCTCCTTCTCTCCTTCCCTCCTTCCTTCCTACCTCCCTCTTTCCTTCCTTCCCTCCCTCCCTCCTTCCTTCCTTCCTTGCTTCCTTCCCTCCTTCTTTCCTTCCTTCCTTCCTTGCTTCCTTCCTGACTTCCTTCCTTCCTTGCTTCTTTCCTTCCCTGCTTCCTTCCTTCCCTCCATTCTTTCATTCCTTCCTTCCTTCTCTTTCTTTTCTTCTTGTTTTCTTTCTTGGTATAGGACCTACTGGACTATGCTGCTTATCCTAGAACTTCAAGTGATCCAAATCCTATCACATCTCCAGAGACAAGAAACTGGCATTCAGAGTGGTGATAAAAGGCGGTCTTCTCAGTGGGACACTGAGAAAAAGCCAAGATTAATTATTTCATTTCAGAAGAGAATTGCTAGTAAGGAACATCTTTCTATTGATGCAGACTAGCATCAACTTCAGTCTTGGAGCATTAACTAGGGAACTGAGAGCTTAAGTGACTTCCAGAAACACAACCAATATGTGTCAGAAGTTGAACTTGATCCCAGGTATTTCTTACTCAAGGATGCATGGATGGGTGTTTTCATGTATGTAATATACACATATATGTACACATTATAGGTATATAAAATTGTTATTATACTGGAATATCATGTGTGCATATGCATATGAATTCATATGAACTTGTCTTTTCATCATCCTTCATATCAATGTATAACTATATTTCAACCAATCAGATCAGCTAGCATTTAGGTAAAGCCTACTATGTGCCAAGCTTTTGCAATACAAAAAACAACCAAAACAGTCCTTCTCCTTTAGGAGGATTATCTCTAATTTATTCAGCACATCCTTCAAACTTCTTAGTTTGCTTGTTATCTCTCCCATTAGACAGTGAGTTCCTTCAGATCATGGGCTATTTTTGCCTTTCTTCATACTCCTAGTCTTGAGCTTATCGTCCGGTATATTATAAATGCTTGATAATGCTTTTTTGACTTAATTGAGAACAGCATCTTGGTAAGCTTTCCTCAGTTACCAAAATTGCTAGTTACAGCTTTGCTGGCTGATCAAATGTGGACTGACAACTTCACAAACCAGGTGAGTCAATGATGGTAAAAAGGATAGGATAGGAAGTCTTTGCCCCTTCCCTTGGGACCACTAGAAAAAGGTTATAAAGATGGTTCTATGAAAGTCTTTATGGTAATACATATGTGTGTATCTATATCTTTATATCTGTAGATATAGATGGAGTAAAATTCCATGACTACCTAGAAAGAGCTGCCACATATATGGAAACAAAACTATCATCATGGTCATCAAGTAAAATACAGTTACAGTCAAACATTAAATTTATTTGTCACAGTGACTAATGCCACAGAATAAAAAAGATATAGGGAAGACTTTCTCCACGTTACTCTACTTTCTCTTCTTTAAAAAAAGAGAGTTAGACTAGAGATTCTCTGTAATTCCTTCTCTCTCTAGATATATGATCCCCTGCTAGGTTACAATTAAACAGTGTGGTGACTTAAAAAAAAAAAAGCAATGCAAAAGCCCAAGGATTGACCAATAGAACTAGGCAAAGATGCTTGAGGAGAAAGCCACAAGGGCAAATATGAACTGTCAATTGGAAATAGCTTTGAATCATGAACCATCACATAGTAAACATTATAGAGATGGTGAGAATGGAGCTGCTCTTTAACAGAAGAGAAAGGCTGAACAAGAAAGGAGATCAGAATTTACTGCTTAGTCCTCTTAAATAGCTTGAAGCCACTTTAGTTAATATTCTTGTCCAAGGTTCTGGGGTAAAGAAACTGATTTAAAAGTGGATTATCTTATTAAGTACCAATGAACCTCTATGTTTGCATCTTAAAATGTCTCCAACAAAGGATTCTTAGAATATTGCTGGGAATTCAAGAAAGTATTATGGGAATGAATACAGAGAGAATAGCAAGCTTTCTTTCAAACCAATTTCTGAACAATTCCATACCATTTTAAATCTAGCTCCCCAATCTACCCTCCAGAGGACACACATTGAGTTATATGGTTGTTTCATTATCATGCAACCCTAAGAAATAAATATTTTGACATGGCATTCTTCAGTATAAACAAAAAATTCCAAGGTGCTAAATGCCAAATAATTACATCCAATGTTTCCCTCCAATGTACTTTAGGAAGGATTTAGCTAAACATTGTGTAGTTGTCACTTTACCTTGTTTCCCCATTCTCTCTTTGCCTAGCAACGACATGGCATTAAAATCTGCCAGCACTTGAGAATAAATATTGCCCTAATATAGTTTTTTAATCTTTATGTACTTCACTCTTGAAGCTAATGTAAGATTTCAAATGCATTCATTTTTACTACAAATAGAATAGGATGGACATTAATTGCTATTTGCAAATGTGAGACTCAGAATAATGATTGTGCTAGTCTGGATGGCAGGAGTCACAGAAGCAATGTGGACAAAACAAAATGGGAGAATGAGTCACTGAATATGAGAACCCAGAATGTCAAAATCCATATAAGGTTTCAGCAGGATGGGGAGACAATATGTAGCAGGAGACCCATACTTTGCCAAAACACTTTTTATAGTCTCCTTACAGAGTTACCTTCCAAACATGAATTGCATATTAATAAGTGGGGCATTTAAGGAATGCTAACAAGTCACATGCATCCATGGAGACAGCTCTGCTGAGACAGCAACTAAGTCAGCTTACATGAATTATAATACAGATTTTAATAACAATCTGCCAGGGACTGCAAGGACCAGAGCCTCTCTAAACACATTGTTAGTTCCATACTCATGCTAATACTTAAGTACTCCAAAAGAACATAATCGGTTAAAATTAAATACATTTATTACCCCCATAGAGTTTAGTTTGGGCAGCTACATGGCACAGTGGATGAAGTGCTGGGCCTGAAGTCAGGAAAATTCATCTTCTCAGACACAAGTTGTGTGACCCTGAGCAAGTCACTTAACCATGTTTGCCTCAGTTTACTCATCTGTAAAGTGAGCTGGAGAAGGAAATGGCAAACCTCTCCAGCATCTTTGCCAAGAAAACCCCAAAAGGAGTCACAAAGAGCTAAACACATCTGAAATTACTGAACAATGAATTTATTTCAATATAGACTTACTAGTGGCCTGTGCTGTGGATAGAGTCCTTTCAATTTGTTGTCTTTTAAGAGGAAAGTTTCTATCAATAGGATAATGGAAAGGAAGGTGTGTGTGTGTGTGTGTGTGCGTGTGCGTGCGCGCACGTGCACATGCATGCTTAGATAATACAGCGGTTTATATAAAACATAGCCTGATAGCTATAAGGTCTGCAATTATGTTTGGCATCTTTTGTTTTCCTCTTTAGAAAAAATATTTTCTTTTCCCTAGATAATAGAACTAATGTTCTAAAACCTTTATTTTATCCAAAGTAGTTTTTTTTTTTTGTAGTGACCTCCTCCAACTCCTCCCCAAAGGCCTACTAATGCTTTTTAAATAAACAGGGTTCTAAGCATATAGATTGTGTATCTAAAGGGTTTCAACCAAAGCAACATTTCCCACTTTCCTGGTGGGGTGACCTGGATTTTGCAGTTGTGAAAGAATTTGGATTTCTTTCTGCTTTCACAAAGTTATCTTCAACAAGGCCTCAATAGAATCATTGATGATGACAGACATGCATTCACACTTGTACAGCCTTTTCTGACTGAGATTTCCCTCTAGGAGCTTTCTTTATAATCAGTCCTCCAGGTCACTCATTTTCTTTCCCATCTATAAACATTTGCCAGTGCCTCTTACTTTATATTAGAAAATACACTCAAAGCCCCAAACCCAAAGCCAAATGTTCTCCTCTAAAATGAGCTGCCTAAGTTTTCTAGATTAATTAGAAGCAGCAAAATATTCCATGCTGTGTACTCATTCCCCGGGAGCTCTGATGTCCCAGAATTTAGCGTGTGTGCCTTGTCTTTTCTTAAAAAGCTGAGTTCCTCAATATATCCACGGAAAGCATGTCAGCTGTCTTCAAGCAAATAAAAACTGAACCAAAGTATTTCTTCATTATGTTGAAAAACATGATGTTGAGGATTATGGGGATCTGTAAGAATATCACTGTAAACAAAGAGAATTCCTGAGTTTGCTTCATATCATATGGCTTGAGAATCCAACACTCCATTGTCTCTGTTACCCGTCCATTATGTTATGTCACTTAGTTAAGTGGACTGAGGGAGGAAGGGACCTCAGTTGAGTAGGTTTTTCCACCACTACACAGACAATGGTCAGGAATGCTGTCTGCTAGTCCACCCATACCACAAGAAGATAAGGACTAGATGTGTGATTTTATTGGTATCAGGAACCCCTGAGTGATCTGAGGATGCCTGGTGAGGCCTACTCTGCTACATATCATCTTCAAGAGTTGTCTGGGACAATAAGAAGTTAAGAGACTTGTCCAGGGTCACAAAACCAGTATATAGAAAAGACCCAATTAAATAGGGGTCTTCAAGGTTCTAAGATCATCTTTCTTTCCACTGCACCATGGTGCTTCCTAAGTTCCCACTGATTTCTTATGTTCTTTGTGAAGCTTTCTCTGACCATTCTAGCCCTCAGTGGCTTCTTCTGAATTCCAATAATTAGTTTTCATCTCTATGAATCTTTTGGCATTCAATAATATTTCCTTACATCATTAGTTTTACATGTATATGGATTTTGCCTCTTCAGCTCCTCAAGGGAAAGAGGACATTGAGGGGGAAGAATGGCATATTGGATGGAATACTGGATTTGGAGTCAGGAACACTCATCTGAATCCTGTCTACAAAATTAGCTAGGTATGTGATCATTTTCAAGGTCACACACTCAAACTATTTGGATCTTAATTTCCTCATCTACAAAATGGGCTTTGTCCTCAGTCTCTATTACCCCTAAGATGCCAATGAGCCCAAGTTTATGATCAATGAACCTATTTTTTTTAACCCTAGTGATTGGAAGGATACTGACAACCCCTAGATAGAAATATGGAATTTGGGGATGGGAAGAAGCTGGTGTTGGTGAGAAAATTCTGACATCCTAGATTTGATATGGTAATAAAACATCCAAGTGGAAATATACAGCAGCAGATAAAGACGTGAGACTACAACTTAGGTGAAAGATGGAAAATTAGACTTGGGAACCATCTTCACAGAGATGAGTTAAATCTGTGAGAGTAGATATCACCTTTTGAGGAGGGTGACTAAAAGGACTCCAAGGACTGAAATCTGTTAGATGCACTCATTTAGATTGACGAAGGAAAAAAAGTATAGACACACCATGAGTAATAGCTGAGAGGCCTGAGACAAGCATGGCAAAAAGCATGCTGGGAGGAGCAACAGGAAATGTACCCCTAGATCACCTTTGTAAGATAACTTCATCTAGGAGTAAGGAGAAAGACTTGGAAGAAAGAACTGGAAATTAGGAACATAAATCCCTGCCTGGGGAAAAATATAATGAAAACCTGAGATACTGAAGAGCTATTTTGGGGGAAGGCATCATCAACAGAAAGATCAGGATTAGGCAACACAACAGGCTCATCTGCTATTGGGTGGGTGGGGGGAAGCATGACATCTGGTAGTTTCTTAATTTTTTTAATAATCGATTTCATTTTAAGATGTCTCCCTGTATAATCTTTCTTATGCTTTCTGATATGATTCCTTACAATAAAGTTTTTTTAGAAAAACAGGGAAATGAACACATTTAAAATATATTTAATATTTTCCCTAATTACATGTAAAAACAACTTTTAACAATCTTTTTTTTTAATTTTGAGTTCCAAATTTTCTCCCCCCCCCCCACATTAAGAAGGCAAGAAATTTGATGTAGGTTATATATGTGCAGTCACATGAAACATATTTCCATATAAATCATGATGTGAAAGAAAACACAAACCAAAAAACAAACAAGAAAATTTAAGAAAACTCAAAGGATCCTTCAATTTACATTCAGATTCTGTTAGTTCTTTCTCTGGAGGTAGATAGCATTTCTCATTGTGGGTACTTTGGAATTATCTTAGATCGTTGTATTTCTGAGAATAGCTAAGTCATTCAGAGTTAATCATTGTATAATACTGCAATATTATACATATTATACAATATGAATACAATAATTATACAATATTATAAATATATACATAAAATACAATATTCTCCTGATTCTTCTCATTTCGCCGTGTATCAGTTTTTATAAATCTTTCCAGTTTATTCTGAGAGCATCTTGCTTGTCATTTCTTATAGTACAATACTATCATCCCCTCAGTTTTTAATTCTTTGCTGGTATAAAAAAGAGTATATATATACACATATATATATATATATTTGCATATATTTGTCCTTTCCATTTAAAAAAAATCTCTTTAGGATAGAACTAGTAGTACTTTTCCTAGCTTAAAGGGCTTGCACGGTTCTATAGCCCTTTGGATATAGCTCCAAATTACTCTCCAAAATAATGGAATAAGTTTCTAAATCCATCAGTAGTGCATTGATGTCCCAATTTTCCCACATCACCTGCAACATTTGTCAATTTTTTTCTTTTCTGTAATATTAGCCAATCTGATAGGCATGGGGTGCTATGAGTTCTTTTTATTTGCATTTCTCTATTCAATGGTCATTTAGAGTATTTTCTTCATATGTCTATAGACAGCTTTGATTGCTTCATTTAAAACTGGCCTATTCGTATCCTTTTATCATTTATCAATTGGGGAAAGGCCCTTATTTTTATAAATTTGCTTCAATTGTCTATATATTTAAGAAATGAGATCTTATGAGAGAAACTGTACAATTTTTGCAGTTATGATTATTTCCCTCCATTCTATTTTTCACTCTTTTTATCTTACTTTCTCCTTTAACCCTGCCCATAATCAAAAGTGTTTTGCTTCTGACTACTGCCTCCACCAATCTACCCTCATTCTTTTATATCAGTCCCCCACACATACTTCTCTTGTCTCCTTTCCCTCTTATTTTCTTATATGGTAAGATAAGAGTTCTATATACAACTGAATGTGTATGTGTAAGCACAAGCAAGTTGGGATTTTTGTTGTTTTTC
>NW_027185759.1:13674856-13681210 GCF_028583685.1 Petaurus breviceps papuanus | reverse complement strand
GGATGACGCTTTTGTATTTTCTAAGTCCCCAAGTGAAGTAGGGCTGTGTGCTTGTTCCCATGCTTTTAAGCATGATGTTTTCAGCAATGCTCTCAGATGCCTTCAATCAGCACTAACATGGAATCAAGAGCAGATATCACATTGATGGTAAATTATTTAACCTAAAAAGGCTACAAGCCAAGACTCAAGTGGAAGGAGTGTTGGTGCATGACTTTTTGCTCAATATGATTGTGCACTTGATGCAACTTCTAAGGCCAAGATGCAATGGAGTATAAATAGATTCTCTGTTGCTTGTGCTCATTTTTGCCGAACAATTAATGCCAAGAAAACAAAAGTTCTCCAGCAGGAAACACCACACCATCCATATGTATAACCATCAGCAAATGGAGAAATTTTGAATACTGTGGATAAATTCACTTAGCTTGGCAGTATACTATCTCAGGATGTTCATATAGTTGATGAGGTTGATACACACATCGTCAGAGCTGGCTGAGTGTTTGGGAGGCTCTGAAGGAAAGTGTAGGAGTGAGGAGGTATTAGACTGCCTACTAAACTCAAGGTCTAACTCTCAAGCCATTGTGCTGAACTCATTGAATGCCTCTGAAACCTGGACAATATACTAGTGCCATGCTAGGAAACTAAATCACTTCATTTACATTGTCTTAAGAAGATTCTGAAGATCACCTGACAGGATAAGGTACAGGACATTGAGGTCATTTCTCGAGATGAACTGCCAAGCATTCAAACTCTACTACAGAGAGTACAACTCTGATGGACTCATCATATTATTCTAATGCCAATCATATGGTTGCCTAAAAGACTGTTTTATAGAGAATTGCACAAGGTAAGCACTCACATGGAGGTCAGAAGAAGGGATACAAGGACATTCTCAAGTTCTCTCTGAAGAACTTTGGAATCAGTTGTGGGATATGAGAGATGCTGGCACAGGACCACCTAGCAGGACATGCTCACATCAAAGAAGATGCTTTGCTATATGTGCAAAGCAGAAGTGCAATAGCTCAAAGGAAACAATATTTAGAGATATCACTACTCTGAAAGTTCATATGGACTATTCATGCCCAACCTATGATAGAACTTTCTGAGCTCATATTGGTCTGATCAACCACAGGTTGAGACACTGTACCTTGACCCAAAATAGTGATGTCATTTTGATCCTCTGAGAATGAAAGACAACAACTTACCAACCATGTGATATAGCCTATTCTACTTCTCTGTTCCCCCTTCTCCCAGTGCATTCCTCTTTCTCACCCCTTAATTTATTTGTTTAGACACATCTCATTATATTCTACTCTTACTTATTACCTCTGTCTATGGATACTCCTTCTAACCCCCTGATGAGAAAATTTGTAGGAGTTACAAGTATCATTTTCCCATGTAGAAATGTACATAGTTTAAACTTACTGAATCCCTTACAACTTCTCTTTCCTCTTTACGTTTTTATGTCTCTTGAGTATTGTATTTGAAAGTCATTTTTTTTTAAATTTAACTCCAGCCTTTTCTTCAGAAATGCTTCAAAGTCCTCTCATTAAATGTCTGTTATTCCCCTGATGGGTTATACTGTTTTGCTGAATAAGTCATTCTTGATTGTAACCCTAGTTCCCTTGACTTCTGGAATATCATATTCCAAGTTCTTTGATCTTTTAATATAGAACTTCCTAAGTCTTTTGTTATCCTGACTGTGGTTGCATGATATTTGAATTGTTTCTTTCTGTCTTCTTACGATATTTTCTCTTTGACCTGGAGTTTTGGCATTTGGCTATTATATTCCTAGGATTTTTTTTTTGGGGGGGGCTCTCTTTCAGGAGGTGATTACTGATTCAATTTCTATTTTGTCCTCTGGTTCTAGAATATCAGGACAATTCTCCTTGATAATTTCTTGAAAGAAGATATTTAGGGTTTTTTTGTTTTTGTTTTTTTTGTTCATGACTTTCAAGTAATCCAATAATTCTTAAATTATTTCTTTACAATCTCTTTTCCTGGTGAGTTGATTTGAATGAGATATTTCACATTTTTTCTCTTTTTCTATTATTTTAATTTTGTTTTATTGTTTCTTGATGTCTCATAGAGTTATTAGCTTATACCTGCCCAGTTCTAATTTGAAGGAATTATTTTCTTTAGTGAGCTTTTGTACCCCCTTTTCCATTTGGTTAATTCTATTTTTTTAAGTTCTTTTCTTCACTGAATTTTCATACATCTTTTTCCACTTGGCCAATTTTGCTTTTTTAAGGAATGATTTTCTTGAGTGGATTTTTATGTATCATTTGGCCTATTGTGTTTTTAAAGGAATTATTTTCTTTTGCCTCCTTTACCAAACTATTGACTGCTTTTCCATGATTTTTATATCACTTTAATTTCTTTTCCCAATTTTATCTTTACCTCTATTATTTGATTTTTAAAACCCTTTCTGAGATCATCCCTGAATTCTTTTGAGACCTGAGACCATTCATTATTTTCCCCCTTGGGTCATTGGATATAGCAGTTTTGACATCATTTTCTTCTGAGGTTCTGTTTTGATATTCCCTGTCACCATAATAACTTTCTATGGTCAGGTTCTTTTTTTGTTGTTATTGTTTGTTCATTCTTTCCAGCTCATTTCTTGACTTCATCATAATCTTATGTTGAAGTTGGACTCTGCTCCCACGATGGAGATGTTACGGTCCCAATCTTTAGGGTTTTTGTGCAGCTGTTTTCAGAGCTAGTTCTGTGGGTCTGTAAGTTTTTAGTTCTTTCAAGGTGGTATGATCCAGGGAGAGGTGTGTTTACTACTCTCCTGGTCTGTACTCTGGTCTGTGGGCAACTATAAGAACTTCTGCCCTGGAACAATGACCTTGGTACCCGCTCTCCTGTCTCACATGCTCTGGTGTGCTAGTGCTGCTCCTTACTTTAGGACAGAGACCTAGGAATACAACCTGGATCCAAGAATAGACAGCATAAGGGAGTTCTGCACCCAGTGTCAGAAAAGGGACTCCTTAAATTTTCTTTTGAACAGTTATCCAATCCCCTTACAATCTGTAAGCTGAGAATTTTGGAAGCTACTGGTGCCACCAACAATTAAGCCGTCCCCAAGGTCTATTGGTAATTGGTTGGGGGGGTGGCCTGCACTGGACTGTGCCCCATTCTCACCCTGATGTGATAGACCTTTCTTATTAACCTTCTAAATTGTCATGGACTGAAAAAAATTGTTTTACCTTATCCTTTTGAGTGTTCTGTCACTCCAGGATTTGTTTTGAGGAATTATTTAAAGGTTTTTGGTGAGGAATTTGGGAAAGCTTACCCAAGTCCCTGCCTTTGTTCTGCCATTTTCCAAAACCAATTAGTACATTTAAAAAATCTGATGTAACATTAATTTTTTCACACTTATGGACCATAATCTCTGCAAAGAAGTGGGAATAGTTGTTTTCTTTCCTCACCTTTGGTATTAACTTGTTCTTTTTACCACAATGGTGTTCAGTTTTGATTATTTTGTGGTTGTTATTCTTTTCATTTCCATCACTGCAATAATTATGTAAATTGTTTTCTTGACTATGCTTACATTGATCTTTCCATGCTTCTCTCTATTAATTATATTTATCTTTTCTTTTAGCATAGCAGTATTCCATTCCATTCACGTGGTACAATTTGTTTAGCCATTACCCAATTGATAAGCATCCAGTTTGTTTCCATTTATTTTCTACCAACTACAAAAGTGCTGCTATTTATATTTTGGTATATTTAGAGTCCCTCTTTTGGCAGAGGAACTGGTGATCCTAGTTATTTTATTTGCATAATTCAAAATGGCAGCTTCCTATTTTTACTAATTGCTCTTGCTAACTAGGTGCTAACTTCATTTGCTTCTACTTGACAATGCCTTCTAAATTTCAGTCCTTTATGGCAAAACTCTGATTGCTTACTCTAATTATAACTCTGGGTTAAGTCTTAGATGAAGGAGCAGGCTGAGAAGAGGAAATCCCCAATGAGCTTATAGGATCATAAACTTAAAGCTTGGATAGACATGGAAAGCTTTCTAGTTTAACCCCTTGTTTTATAGACAAGAATACTGAGATCCTCAGAGATCAAGTAATTTCCCAGGGTCACTCAGATAGTAGCATCAAAAGCATCAATTGAACTTAGGTCCTATTAGTCAAGTCAGTGTTCTTTCTAGTGTTTATTTCAATGTTTAAGAAACTCTTTAAAATGAAGGGTTTGAAGAGAAGGTTGTCATTGTTTCACTGTACAGAAATCAAGGAAAATGAGACATGAGAAAGGGTAATTAGTTTGGGAAATTAGGAAGTTTTTGTGACCTATTAAGAGCTACCATTTCAAATAAGATTTTAAGGATTACAAAATTCTTTAAATGTTTTATTTGATTAGATCCTCACAATAGTTCTGTGAGCTATGTGTTTTTAATTATGCCCATTTTATAGAAGAGGAAATAGGATAAGAGAAGATGAGGGACTTTCTCTGGATCACACAGCTAATAATAGGTTGACCTCAACTTCCAGTCTCATCCCTTCATTTCCAGTTTTGGCCTAATTAAATGGAACAGAGCTTTTGACAAAGGCACTGGTGCTTTGTTCAAATGTTTCCTTCATATTGGAATGGTGTCTTTCCTCACCTACACTTAGGTAGGTCTGATGTACTGTTTGAGGTTGCTCATAAGCCCAATTGCTCTTAGACATTTCTTACAATCCAGCCCTCTACTTGACAGCAATTGTTCTTATGTCTGGATTTCATTTAGAAAATCCATACTATCAAGAAAGCTTTACTTGTCTCAGTGAGTCAAGAGGGGTAAATTTGCTCATCAATCACTAAGTATTTATTAGGTCCTTACTATGTTCCAGAGACTGTACTAAGAATTGAAAAAGAAAGGCAAGAGATGGTTATAGTACTTAAAATACTGGGTTCAAAGTCATGAAATCACAGTTTGAAGCCTGTATAAGATATTTACAGCTGTGTGACACAAGGCAAGTAATTTATAGTCTTTATGATTTCATTTTCTTGTTCTAGTGAGGAATATTGTTAGATTGTAAGCTCCTTGTGGGCAGACATTTTGTTTTTGCCCTACCTCCTTTTATTTATTTATTGCTTTCTAAGAACTTAGCATAGTGCTTGGTGCATAGTAGGTGCTTAATAAAGACTTCTTTACCTGACTCTAGCACCTGTCTTACAGGGATATATGATAAGGCTCAAACGAGATACAATAAGGCCTTTTGTAAAATTTTAAGTACTACACAGTTGTAATTGAAGGAAGAAAGGAGGGACCCTGGAATTTATTAAGTACCTATTATGTGCTAAGCACAGTAAAGATATCATCTCATTTGATACTCCCAACAACTCTGAGAGGTAAGTGTTATTATCTCCATTTTACAGTTGAGGAAAAAGCAAACTGAGGTAGAAGCAATTAAATGCCTTGCACATAGCTAGTCATTATGTGAGGCTGGATTCTGATTCTGCAGCCTCCATGACTTCAGGCCCAGCACTCTGTCCTCTATGCCACCTAGATGCAAAAGGCTTGAGTTAGAATCTTGACTCTGCTTGCTATCTGTGTGATCTTGGAGAAGGCATTTCCTCCATTATATCTTCAGTTTCTTCTTCTGTAAAAAGGAGTTGGACTAAATGGTTTCCAAGTTCTCTTCCAACTGAAAATCCAGTAACAAAGACATGCTGATCTGGGTAATTCCTCAGATTTGGAAAAGCATAACATACACATAGGCATTCATGGCAGGTTCCATCATATCCTGGCAGATTTTTTGAAATATAAGTATTGGCTTTGGCCCTTGGGACTTCATCATGTATCTAGTGACTCTGGAACATGAAGATGCACAGGAGGTTGTATCCAAACATCCTGATGAGTTAGCTGTCATCAGGGAGAACAGTAACCTCAATGGGATCTGTCATGTGGCCAGTGGGGAATGGCACACTTCAATTATTCTTGACCTGCACTTTCTTTACATTCTTATGCCTATCATTTTTCTGTACAATAAAGTTCTTATAGCTATCATCATTATTTCTGTTTGTAATTGTGGACAGTTGGTATTAGAGTTTTATCAATTACTTGCAGCTTTGAGATCTTGGTAGATAAACTCTAATATATATTTTATGCTCAGAGAAAAGAAATGAATGAAATTATGAAAACATCTCATGATTCAGAGGAATTCAAGGTAAAGATGAATTGATTAGTTTAACACTGACCAGATAGAGCTCAGCATTTCCCTTCCCTGAAAAACTTGGAGGTACATTGTTTATTTTGGCTTTACTTTTTAATTTTTTTTAAAGAGCAAACATGATTAGCTTAACTTAATTGTTTTGTACTCCGTTGAATTTCCAGGTTATTATCCAGAGACACCTTATCCT
>NW_027185759.1:13602356-13669856 GCF_028583685.1 Petaurus breviceps papuanus | reverse complement strand
TTAGCTTTGATTTGCTCCAATCTAATTCTGAAGCAATGATTCTCCTCAGTGAGCTTTTGAGATTCTTTTTCCATCTGGCAAATTTGGCTTTTTAAGGCATTCTTCTCCCCATTGCCCTTTTGATCCTATTTTGCCATTTGAGTTAGTCTGTTTTTTTAAGCTGTGATTTTCCTCAGTCAGGCTGTTGACTCTTATTTCATAATTTTCTTGCATCGTTATTATTACTCTTTCCAACTTTTCCTCCACTTCTCTTATCTTCTTCTTCAGGTCCTCTATGGCCTGTAACCAGATCGTATTTTCCTTTGAAGTTTTTGGTGCAGGAGTTCTGACTTCACTGTCTTCCTCCTGTTCCATGCTTTGCTCCTTTTTGTCCCCAAAATAGGAGTCTAATGTTTGAATCTTCTGTCTGCTTTGTTTCCTTTGCCTGGTCATGTCACCCCTCAGTCACTTGACCCCTGGGCTTTTTCCACAGTAGGACTCTGCCACTAGACAGGGGAGCTTTTGTGACAACCGCTGGGCTTTTCTCAGCTTCCAGAGGTATTAGATGGGTGCCCTCTCTGAGTTCTCCCCATGCTCTGGCAAGCTGAACACACACCCCAGGACCTCCACCCTAGACTGCAATCCATATTCAAGCAGGTTAAAGCAAGCGCTATTACCCCTCAGACTGTTGCTTAGTCCCCCTACACTCTGCAGTCCAAGAGTAAAGCTGCCACATGGCACTGGCTGGCTGTGCTGGTGTCTCAGCGGCTTCTCACCCCGGGGGCAAAAGCCAGGCACTCCCAGTTACTGGGTCCCAAAGTCCAGACTGAACTGACCGCTCATTGTGTCCTTCGCATCTATGTGTTGATAAATCTGGAAACGGCCACAGCTGTTGCTGATCTGGAGTCCTCAGGCCAGCAGATGGTCAGGACCACCCTGAGGCTAAAGCTTTGGCATCAAGCTGGGCTCAGCTCCTTGAGCGCTTCACTGGCCGATTCCTGCCAGCCTGCCAGGCTGTCCTCCATGGGAGGTTAACTTCTCTGAATCATTTTGTGGGTTCTGCAGCTCCAAAGTTTGTTTAGAGTCTGCTTTTTAGATGGATTGGGGAAGGTGGAAGCCAGGGCCACTTGGAGGGCTTGCTTCTACTACGCCATCTTGACTCCCCAGCTTGAGAATTTCTTGAAGGATGATTTTTAGGTTCTATATTTTTTTTTATCATGGATTTCAGGAAGTCAATAATTTTTAAATTATCTCTCCTTGATCTATTTTCTAGGTCAGTGTTTTTTTCCAATGAAATATTTCACATTGCCTTCTATTTTTTTCATTTGCTTGGATTTGTTTTATAGTATCTTTATTTCTCATATAGTCATTACCTTCCAGTAGCTCCAATCTAATTTTGAAGGAGTTATTCTTTTCACTGAGTTTTTGAAATTCCTTTTGTATCTGGCAAATTTGGCTTTTTAAAGCTTTCTTCTCCTCATTGGCTTTTTGGACCTGTTTTGCTATTTGAGTTAGTCTACTTTTTAACGTGTTATTTTCTTCAGAATTTTTTTGGGCTCCTTTAGCAAGTTGTTGACTCACTTTTCATGATTTTCTTGAATTATTCTCATTTTTCCCAGTTTTTACTCCACTTCTCTTACTTGATTTTTTTTAAGCAATTGGGGTTAAGTAACTTGCTCAAGGTTACACGGCCAGGTGTTTCTGGGTGGCTACTAAGTGTCTGAGCCCAGATTCGATCCCCAGGTCATGCCAACAGTGGGGCCAGTGCTCTTACTCACTGTGCTACCTGGCCACCCCTCTTACTTGATTTTCAAAATCCTTCTTGAGTTCCTCCATGGCCTTTGACCAATTCATATTTTTCTTTGAAGCTTTTGATGCTGGAGTTCTTACTTTATTGTCCTCCTCTAGTTCCTTTACTTGATCCTTTTCGTCCCCCCAAAAAGGATTATATGGTCTGATTGTGCTTCCTCATCTTGCCAATTACTTGACTTTTGAGCTCTTTGCTACAGTAGAACTCTGCTTACAGAATGGAAAAAGCTTTGCCCCAAATTGCTGGGGTTTTCACAGCTGCTAGAGCTATTAGTTGGGTGCCCTCTCTACAGCCCAAGCAAGCTCTAGCTCACTGGCCACACCATCCAGTATCACCACCCAAGACCATGATCCAGATCCAGGTAGGGCAAAGCAAGAGCAATTACTCTCTGAATGGTCACTTGGTCCCCAGACCAAGTCTTGATCTGCAGACCAGGAGCTCTGAAAGCAGTCACATGGAAGCACCACACCTCCCACCACTCCTCAGCCCTGGGGCAGGAGCCAGAGTATTCTATTCCATCACCCTTACAACACATCTCCCGACTGACCTTTTATTTTCTCTTTGGAGTTTATGAATTGAGGAGTCTGGAAACAGCCACAGCTGCTGGTGACTCACTCCCCTAAAGTCTGCTCTGGCTGGTCTGCATGCTGGTCAGGGCCACTCTGGGCTCAGAACTGTGGATCATTAGGGATTGCACTTGGCTCCCATTGTACTGAGATAGACCTTTTCTGTTGGCCTGCCAGGCTGCCTTCAGCAGGAGATTTGTTTCTCTCTCTCTCTTTGTGGGTTGTTACTTTAAAATTTGTTTAGAGTCATTTTTTTTACAGATACTGGAGATGGTTGAAGCCAGAGCCCATGCTAAGTTTGTGCTTTTACTCTGCCATCTTGGTCTCGCCCCTGGGATGTAATTTTCAATTATATAGAATGTTTGACTTGATATTTGAGATAGATTATTTGGTAGGAATGGCAAGTAACTTATGGTCTACTTGCTAGCCTTCCAGGACCCAGGATCTGGGTGTGGTAAAAGATTATATTTCAGTCATCAAAAGACCATCCTATTTTAGTCCCAATTTTCCTTTTTTTTTTTTTTAAAAAGGACAATTTCTACATGTTAAATGGAATTGATGTTTTGTGATTTGATAGAAACATCACTTCATAGTACACAATCCCCTTGCCCCCAAAATATGTTTCCTTTAACAAAACAACACTACTTAAGAAAAATAATCTAACACAGTAATCAGAAGTGACATCACCAGTAATATTTGGTTCCCACCATTTGACAGAAGAGTATGTTCTAATGTTAAGCATCTGGAATTAACTTCATTTCATATGAAGTCAATTGATTTTTTTATTCAATCTTCAAACATAACTATGGTTATAGTGTTCTTGGGTTGAACTTTTCCCTCCTCACTCTACATCATTCATATAAATCTCACCATGTTTTTTCCAAAATTTTTAAATTCATTTTCATAATATAATATTCTATTATATTAACACATTGTAATTTTTCAACCATTCTCCAATTGATGATCTCACCATTTTCTTTCATATTTTTTGTTACACCATAAATAGGGATGCATTGAATATTTTAGTGTGAATGGGACATTTCTGTCAATGAACTCTTTAAGGAAATAAACCCAGGAGTGGGATAATTAGATTAAAGCATATCCACCATGGATTAGGATTACAAATAGGTTTCTAGAACATTTGGACCAATTCATAGCACCACTAATGGTGTATTAATGTGCCAATCTTCTCAGGTCCTGCAGCATTTACTGATTCCATCATAACTATATATATATATATATATAATCTACCATCTTTGCCCATTTGCCAGTAGTAAGGTGATATTTCACTATTATTTTGATTTCTTTTATTGTTAGTGATTTGGGACTTCTTTTTTTTTTAATATGATTGTTAACAATTTGCATCTCTCCTTTTAAAAACTCCTTATATCCTTTGACTGCTTATTCTTTGGGTAATCATTCATTTTGAATAAACCCTCTACTAGGTAATAAAAGAATGGCAATATCTACCAATAAAGGATGATCCTCCAATATTAAATCATAGGTCATTGAATAACTGCAATGAACTAAGATTATTTTAATGTTGGATTACCTCTGGCCCACCATAGTTCTAACCTCAAAGCATTTGTGAAAGTGAACAAAACATATTAATTCTCTTGGTCTCCCTTTCCCCACGTGCTACATTGTTAGCAGCTTGATTACAAGAATACCCAGGGCCTTATGTGAAGAAAAAAAAATATTCAGGCCCAAGATAGGTGTATTGTCCAGAATGAGGGGAGGTAATAGAGGTCCCATGCCCTGCCCTATTTGGAAAACATCTGGTGAACTAGGTTCAGTTTCAGGAACAAGTCTGGAACTTCTCCAGAGAAGGGCAAAGATCTCATGTAAGGATGGCTTGAAAGGCCTGGGGATGTTTCTTCTATAAAAAAGAAGACTCAGTGGGGGACAATTACAAGGACTTGAAGAGCTTTCATGTGGAAAATGGGTTAGAAATATTCTGTTTGGCTGCAGACGCAAATGTCAGGAATATTGCCACCCTGTAGTTTACTGAATTCTGTTTCTAGAGATTAAGATAAGCATTTGGTTTGCAAATACCTCTACTGTTCTTTCCGATCTTTTAGAATCGCCAGTAGCATTTCAGTGATGACAACTGGCTCTTTACTGCCTCCAAATGCTGTTGACTAACTGGGGTGGGGAACCTGAGACTTTAAGGACACATTTTAGGTCCTGAAATGTGGTCTTTTGACTAAAAACAAATTTTACACCCACAACTGGGTCTAAGCCCAAGGTGTTCAACTAACTGAAGGTGATCACTTACTAACCCCTCACTTGCCTCGGGTTTCAACTCTCTGTTAGAAACTTTTGACCTCCTCACTCAGAATTTGTTCATTCTTTTTCTCCATTTTTCAAAGCTCTTGATGTCCTCACTTGTCCTCTCTTTTCCCCTTAATGGAACTGAACTTTCCATCTTTGTCCTAAAAGCAAATGTCTCTTAGCTCTCCAAAGTGACATTTCTTCAATCACCTAATTTTCTTGTACATCTCAATCTCTCCCTCTAGATGAGATCCTTTCCTCTTAACCTACAAATGTGCCCAGAAAGCTCCCAGAACTTCTAAAATTCTTTCCTTCGACTCACTGATGATTCTGCTTTTAGAAAGCAATTGTTCCCTCTCCTTCATGGTTTCTGCCAAAATTCTAGAGAATAATCAATAGTCAGTTCATCTATTTCCTCACCACCTAAGTTCATTGCCCCTAAGTCTGACTTCTGTCCCCACCTTGCTAAGGGTTTATCTCTTTTGAATGTTATTAATGACCATTTGTGGGTAAGAGGTCAGGACAGGACTTTTGATTTGATAGTCATAGGGAACAATTGGCAAAGAAAATACTTCTGTTAATGCAGATTAGCAGCTGCTTAGTACCTTAGTCTTGGTGAGTTTTGAGGCAGCTTTGAGAAATTGACTTTTCAAAGGTCCCAGCCTATATGGGCCACAGGCAGGAAATCATATATTGAATTCATATATTACTCAGTTTGAGGTCAACTCTCCATCCACTAATCTGAGCTGACTCTATTCTTGCTTTGCTTATTGTTACCTCCAATGAGTATTTTCTGCCTTCTCACTCCTAGACATAATCGAACATTTGACCTTTGTGATCTAATATGAAGCCTTTCCTCATCCTTGAGGCTCCAAGTTCCCTTCCTCCCCCCATTACTTAATGTTTATTTTACATCCTGCAAAAGTTTGCTCATATGTAACTTTCCTTTATCAATGAAATCATAGACCAGCACCTATCCCTGTAGTCTATTTGTCATTAAATAGGTACATTTATCTTCTTCAGTAGAATGTGTGTACCTTGAGGTCAATGTGTTTCATATCCATTTATCTTTCTTTCTGTCTATCTATATTTGTCTATCTGTCGTCATATTCTACCTGTCTGTCCTGTCCTACCTATCCATCCACATATATGTATGGGTGTATGTATGTAAGTATATCAACCTATCTCTCCATTTGTCTATCTACCCATTTACCTATGTATATATGTGTCTGTCTGCCTATCCATCTGTCCATCTCATCATCATCAACATTGTCATAATCATCATCATCATCTGTATTTCCTGTCCAATTTATATTTCTTTTCTATCTATTGATCAATCTATCTCTCTGTCTTCTCAGAACCTAACACAGTGTAGGCTTATTACTCACCCCTCATTTGACTTCTTTGCTACTGAACTATCATAGTTTTCCTACTTATATGATTGCCCTTTTATCGCCTTTCTCAAAAACTTCACAGCCTCCTCCCACCCTTTAAATGTAGCTTTCCTCCAAGTTTCTGACCTTGGGTCACTTCCCTTCTATCTCCACACTCTCTCCCCTGATATTCTCACCATTCTTATAACTTAAATGATCATTTCTATGATGATACTTCCCAAATATATGTCTCTAACCCAAATCTTCCCCAAAGCTTTAGTTCCATATTTCCAACTACCTAGCTCTACCAGTATGAATCAAAAACCCCTGAAATTTTCCAGAACTCAATTCCCTATCACCTTCCCCAAATCAGCTCCTCCCTCAAACTTCCCTGTTTCTCTCAATGGTGCCACTCTCTTTTCAGTTACCCAGATTCAACACTTCTGAATTACTATTGTCTCTTCCTTCTGAGATGATATGTGTGAAAGTGCTTAGCTCTTAACACATAGGAAGCACTAAACACAGACCTATTCCCTTCCCTCCTTCCCCACTTCTCACCTATCCCTTACATCCCATTTGGTGGCAAATCCTGTTGTTTCTTCTGCCACATATCTATCTCTTCTGAGCTCTTTGTTTCATACCCACTTCACCCCTCTCCCCCAAGTTTAGTTTCTCATCTCTCCTTGCCTATTTTAACTACCTTATCACTGGTCTTCCTGTCTCAAGCATACTTTACTAAAGCACCACTAGGATTAGTTCATTTCTCTACTAGACCAAACACTCATGCAATTTCAGTGATCCCTTAGCAGTCAGTGACTAATGTATACACATATGCTTCCAGCAAAATCATCCTTTATGTTCTGGATCCAATAGACCTTTTCTGTCCCTGTGGCTTAGTGGATCAACAACTGACCTCAGAACCAAGAACACCTGGGTTCAAGTCACACATCTAACACATGGATCCTATAAATCATTTAATCTTTCACTATTTTAACAACTCTCAAAATATTTGTTGTAGAAAATTTTGACATGCACTGGTAGAAGGATTTTTCTCACTTGAGATTCTCCCTACCACTTAAATCACAGCTTCATTTCCTACCCCTATTCCTTCATGGACACAAAACTATAGCCAGGCTGGAATATGTATTGTTTACCTTCCTAATCCTGCCTCTCTTTTCCCTGCCTTACTTTGGGTCATTTTCCCCTAGTTCCCTTGTGCTGCCTAGAGATACTTTTCATTCTTTGTTGATGTTCCTCTCTTTTCTCAAGGCCTAACCCAGGGATTACATTATCCATGAAAACTTCTCTGGTATACCTTGTGGTTGGAAGTGGTCTTACTACCTTGAAAAAGGCTTATATCACATCATAAGCATTTTTGCATTTGCACTAATCTCACTCTCTTTTATAACATCATCATCTATGCACTTGTTTCTCCTTTTTGACAACTCCCTAATAGAATATAAGCTGTTTGACAGCAGTTTGGGGCTCCTATCTGCTTTTATTTAATCACTGGCACTAAACGTAAAGGTACCTAGCATATACTTACTCAATTTGAACTTATAGGAGTAGATAAAGTAACCAAGGAAGAAAGTGGAGAGAGAGAGAGAGAGAGAGAGAGAGAGAGAGAGAGAGAGAGAGAGCCTGAAGGGAGGGATGGAGTCTTGGAGGAAGATGTTTGCATTCAGAGGTCTGAAGAAAGAAATAGGACTTTTGGAGGAGAAAGAGAAAAAAAAGAGGCATGAGAGAGAAACAGGGGAGTATAATGGAAGGAAGAGAATACAGGAAGAAGCTATAGGTAAATAATGCTCCATATTAGAAAATAATGCTCATTATGTTAAGGAAAATTAGGACAGTTTATTTTCTTTTTAAAGTGAATGGATTTGACATTTGGAGCTTTTTATTTTTTTGGCCAAAGCACTTTGGGTGACATGAAAGTGGGGTTGTTCAGGGTAAATTATTCTTTTTAGGCATTATGTAAATCAATACTCATTCATTAAACACCTACTATGTGCCAGGTATGAGGAATGGGATGGTAGTTGGAAGGTGGGTCAATGTTAGTGTCAGGTGGAGTTCATTTTAGGTTGGTAAGGACCTGACCATGTTTGCATCTAAAGGAAATAGAGTCATTGAAGTGGGGAAGATCAAAAATATAAGGTGGTAAGTGATGGAAGGAGTTAAAGGAAATAGAAGGGAATAGAATTAAGAACACAGTTGGAGGAGTCTACCATGAAAAAGAGAAAGTTCATCATGGGCAGGAAAAGGGCTTTGTCTGAAGCCAGGTAAGAGGGTTGAATAAGATACAGAAATTTTGAGGTGTAGTAGAGGAGAATGAAGGAAATTTATATTATTTACCTATACTCTTCTTAGTAAAACTGGACACATGGTTATGTAAGATTGAAGATTCTGGGATGTGGTTAGGGGTTTGATGAAAGATGAAAGTACCTGGGATGATCAATGTAGAAATTTGATGGAGGAATGGGTCAATAAGAAAGTGCTAAAAAGCCTGCTAGGCTGCAGGAAGGAACCAATGGAGGATAGAAGATGTGTAGATAATGTTTTCTGTGTGTGTGTGTGTGTGTGTGTTTCAAATGATGAGAAGCAGAGGAAAGATTGTGATCCAGGAATTTAGAAAAAAAGAAAGCTGGGAAGAAAAGAACTCTCCACAGTTAGTTGTTGCTTCATAAATGCCTGCTGACTTGTCCTGGCTTTCATATCTTTTATGGAATGCCTTGGTCAAAACTAAACTAAAAACCCCCAACAACATGAATATAGCTTGCGAGAGGAAAAACATGTTAGTGCTGTGCTGCCTTCCAGGATAGGGCAGAGCAGGAGCCTCAAGCACACGGGGCTTTGCACCAGATTCTCATCACTTCAAGCAGCAGCTATCACCATCATTATGAAATAGCAGAAACGGGGCTTAGGCAGATGGTTCTCCTCTAGGTGCTCCATGAAGCTAATTAATCTGATGTGACCTTTGCCCTGCAGAAGCTTAAACAGATGATGTGACATGATAAAATGTCCCTTGGGAAGAAAGACTGGAAAGAGTGTCTTGGGAAGCAGCTCTTTATTTTTGGACTGGTGTTCTTTTTATCTGTTAAGACTTGGCAGAGTTCATGCTATAACAATTCAAATCAAGTCAACAGGTATTTACGGAGGACTTGCTGTGAGCCAGTTACTGGACTATATCCTGGAGATACAAATAGAGGTCAAAAGAAAGATGGGCCCTGCCCTCTGGGAGCTTAGAGTCTAATGAGGGAAGATAACACGTGAAAGAACAGCAAAAACATGGAGGGCACCCCCATGAAAATGGGGTTGAAGTCTGTAGAGTCAGGAGCATGAAGGGGAGGGAGGTGAGCCTGGCCACCTCCTCAAAGTGGTAACTAGGGGAGGCAAAGGGGCTATAGGGAAAAGGGGGCTGAAGCATGGCGGCCATGTATGGAGAACAGGATGACTGAGGAAAAAGGCACACTGAGTGCTAGCAATCCAATTCATTTAGATTTGATAAGCACTTAGTAGTGTTCACTATGTGCACAATTGTATTCTAGGCACTGAGACTTCAAACATAAAACAAAGAAACATTATCTCATACAAACACACATACATGCATATATTCTTATAGGTGCATAACATACATACACAAGCATTCATACTATATATATGTATACATGTAAAACCCACAACACAATGTGTATTTCATATGTATCTTTACAAGTGCACACAGCATGCACATTTATACACAAACGATCCAAATATGCAGGTGTACGCACACATACATGCATGCATGCATAGTACATACATACATACGTACATACACACATATCCCCTAGATGGCTCAGTGGACAGAGCACTGGGGCTTGCATTAGGGAAGTTTCAAGTTCAAACTTGACTTCAGACACTTTCTAGCCATGTGACCCTGGGCAAATCACTTACCTTCTGTTTACCTTGATCCACTGGAGAAGGAAATGACCAAATGACCAACTACTCCAACATCTTTAACAAGAATATTCCATGGACAATATTGGTGGGCTGTGATCCACAGGGCTACAAAGAGTTAGACATGGCAGAACAACTGACTAATATATATATGTGTGTGTGTATATGCATATATGTGTAAGTATGCTAGTGCCCTGACTTTTTAAAGTTGAAACCCACCTCCTACCCAGCCCTTTTATTCAGCCAGACTTAGCTCAGGCTCATTTAGTGATTCCATTTTGGGATTGGAATGAAATTCTTCACTTCCAGATAATAAAATGCATTAAAAGCAACTTTATTTAGAATTATCTTAAGAACAGTAGGAATTCAGATATAATACTACTCCCCTCTACTAAGTATTCACCATGGCATTGAAAGGGAATTTTTTCAGGGTGATGGGAATTCTGATAAAAATGTGGAAGCACCTATAGGCTGAATCTTTTCCTCTTCAAGGGGCAAGGAAGTCAAATTAATAATTCATTCAAAATATAATTGATGAGGCTTGTTTTCCTAAAAGAAAAGTTAGCCTAGACTACATAAAATAAGGGTTACTTCTATCCCACCTTTTTATTGATTGACTTCTATTGAGTTAGTTCACAAAGGAAGAACCCCTTCCTGTGATCAGCCTGACCCTAATCATTACTTCCCTTGTTCTCATGGGACTAGCTAGAACCCCCTTTACCAGAACTTCTTCTAGGAGACTGGCTGAGAATGGCAAAAGGAGACCTCCCACTACCTCTCAATGTCCTTGCCATCAATGAATGTACCAATGTCGAATATCCTCACTTTCGACAATGAGCCTTGTCTACCTGGTTTTACAGGTCAAGGAGTGTCACAGGTCATATGGAGGGAGATGAAAACAGCTCTTTCTCAGGAAGAAGTACATATGGTGGACAGGGAAGAAATACTTTGTTACCTAAAACCCCAGGAGTCAAAATTCAGCATTGAAAACATTATAGCTATAATCTACTTATTCTCTTGGGAAGAATAGAAACAGAAAGGAAATACAAATAAATGAGAGACTAGGAAGGTATATGAGGAAGATTCCAGCTGCACTAGTGTCTGCTTTGTGGAGTAAAATAAACCATTTTCTACCAGTAAGCACAAAGACTATTACCCAACCAAAAACCATTGGAGCTCAGCCCTCTACGACTGACACAAGTTGGGAGAAAATGAATTCAGTGAGAGGGAAGGGAATCAATGTCTTTTCCCTCTCAGAATCTTCTGGTAATCATATTGTACTGGCCAATAAAAAGAGCTAATTGCATAATTATCCAATTTGTGCATATTTAATGCATTTGTTATTGGTCAATTTAATGACAGCATGGAAAAACAACAGCCACCACAGTCTTTGTCTTCTCCTTTAGTCTGAAGACAGAAGGAAGATCTTAGTGGAGGAAAAAGATAACCTAAAACCCCCAATAATCACTCCGTGTCTGTCTCCACCCCCATCTCTCTCTCTCCATATGTGTGTGTGCATCTGCACAGTCTGAAACCTGATTATGTCTGTGACAAACTATAAATTCATCGAGAAATTCAAATTCTGCAATCAATTTATTTCTTATATAACAATAATGTATGCTCTATTTGTTTAATGTTTTAATGGTTTACAAACTATGAAACACATTTCATTGGCTTACAGTGATCATGCTACAAGGTGAGAGGGACCTCATTTTCCCATAAAAGGATATGGAGTCTCAGAGAATTGAAGTAATTCACTAAAGGTCACATAGTTGCAACTGTCAGACACTGAATTTAAATCAACTCAAGTCTCCTTTTTCCAGGATATTTTTTTAAAGAAACCAAGTGGAACTTTCTCTGTTCTCTTCCACCTATCCATATTCTGGACATTCAGCAAAGCCCAGCTCAAATTTCATACTTCCCCCATGAATGTGTCCAAAATTCTAGCCTATATCTTCCCCATCTCCATATTACTTATGACTCTCACTGTCAGTCAGTCAATAACTGAGAGGGAAGGAATCTCAGAGTTTCTGGCCACAACAGAGAAAGTTGCTATTTACACTTATTCTGATTCATCAAAATCGATGAAGGGAAGGGACTAGATGACCTCTGAGCTTCTTTTTTAGCTCTTAATCTATGGTATTGTGCTTATATTATTGCTATACTACTTTTTTAATTTTTTTAAAATTTTTTGCAGGGAGGAGGGCAGGGTAATTGGGGTTAAGTGACTTTCCCAAAGTCACACAGCTAGTATGTGTTAATTGTGTGAGGCCAGATTTGAACTCAGGCCCTCCTCACTCCAGGGCTGTGCTCTACTCATTGTACCACCTAGCTGCCCCTGCTATCCTACTTCTAAACTTATTTTGATTCTATCCTCATTGGTTAGTTGATGTCTGGTTATGTGCCTAGCATTTTGCTAGCTGCTATGGGAAATTCACAGGCATATAAGACATAGTTTTTGCCCTGGAGGAATTTACACACATAAAAAAGCCATAGCAGCACAAAAGAGAAACATGTGGGGTACTTACAAAATGTATTATAAAAATTCAGAGACAAATGAATGAATGCCTGATGCTACTTGGAACAGTCAAGGAAGGTTTGGTGAAGACAAAGTATGACTGGCTTTGCAAAAAAGCAGAGGGTGGGGTTATGTGAAAGAGTGGGATGAAGGTGCCAGCTTGTTTCAGACTTTCTTCTGGTTGAGGAAATTTGATCTTTTTCTCTTCTTTTTCTTCTTCTTCTTTCTTTTTTTTTACTTTTCTGTCAGTGCAAGTCTCCTGGAGTTTCTTTGGCTACTTGATTTGAATCATTATATTGGAAAAATTAGATTTTTAATTTTCCCTCTCTGTCCCCAAACTCTCAGTTCTAAATTGATTAGCCTATGCCCCTGTCTTCAGTCAAATTCTTGAATAATAGAAGACAGCTCTGTGGATGTCTCACAAAAGTAAACAACCTTCCTTGGCAAACCCACCCATTCTCTAATTAGAACAAGAACTCCTTGAGGTCAGGGAGTTTTTTTTTTCCATTTAGCATAGTATTTGGCACATAGTAACAACTAAATGCTTTTCATCCACTCATGCATGCACATATCTATCGTCTCACATATCCATCCTTCAATGTATCCATCTATCCCTATATCCAACTGTCCATCCATTCAAATCAGAGATAAGGTAAGCAGCCCAAGATGGAAAGACTAAAGGGACTGATAACCTGATAGAAAAGTAGAACTTAGGGGTAGATGAGCTATTCCCAAAAGGCACAGTAGCTCTAAGGAATATGGAGAATGGAAATTACTAGTGAAAGGAGAAGTAACTATAGGAGAGAATCTGTTTCATTTTTCTCCTTGGGTCCCCAGCTCCTAAGATGTTGTTTTGAACATAGGGGACATTTAATAGTTAAATCCTCACTGAATTGAATTGAACTGATTGATTAAAAGCATTTTCTCTCACCTGAATGAGAAGTAATGTTAGGAAAAGGCCTACAGGTGCAGATGAAATATATTGTGGGTGACATGGAGAGCATTTTACATGCCCTTTGAGGTATAATTGACCTCTTTGGTATTCCCGTGAAATCTAATCCAGATTTTCTGGGTGGTGGCAACATCAGGTATCTCCAGAACTTTCTGCCACTCTGACCATTGCCTCCTCTCCATGGTGTGCATTAAACTGCAAAACTGACAAACTAATCATAAATGCCATCACAGTATGTTCCATCAAACATCTGGAACTCTGTCTGTCATTTGACATTGGGAAATTCAAAAATTAACATGCACAGTCTTTCAAGAGGGCTCAAAAAATCCCCTCATAAATTATCTAACACAATGACATTGTTAGAAAAGAATAATGCCAGGATGCTTCCAGGTTTATTTGTGGTGTTTTTGGTGAAGGCTGGGGGTGGGGAGAGGTGGTGTCAGGATTTTCAATATTTTTAAAGGAAGACTACATTTCCTTTTTGGAGAAAAACACATTTCTAACTGAGGAAACCACCATGACACACTTTTCCTGAGACAAGAGAAAGAGAGAACCACATGTTCACCTATAATTTTAGAACGATAGATGAGATACTGAGGCAGAGTCTGCCCTCACCACTTTGAATCACCAGAAAGGAGGCGGAAAGGGGGCACTGTGTCTTTAAAGGAAGCAGATTAGCTTTAGAAAGGCAAGTTGAAGAAACATCTGTAAAGTCTGATAATAGATTTACTTCCTGAAATTTGGGGTAGACTGGAACTGTTTGGGGCAGGAAGTTCATGCTTCTTATCTCAGGCATGAAAAAAATACATCGAATGATACAGGGAAGCTTGAGCTGAATGCTGAAATGCAATTCCATAATAAAATGATTATTTGAGAATATTTAGTCTTAAATAATAAATGTAACATTTAGTTATAAGAGTCATATTTTATCTTTCCTGAAGTCTAGTGCACAGAAAAACGTTCATCTATTCTGTTCCCTTCATGGGGACCTTTTCAGGAGAAAGTCATACACTTTCCTTGTTAAGGGAAGGGTTGTAATCTCTTTCCTGAATTACTAACTCCAGGATCCAATTTTAATGGAAATTACATTGAATTCTCCCACAGCAGCATTTTTGATACAGAAATTTCTTGGTTTGACAAACAAAAAAAAGCACTAACAAGGAGAAAATATTTTGTTATCAGAAGCAAAATTAACCTTTGTGCTTTGAGCATGTAGATGTTGGTCCCCAAGGCTTTAAACTGGAGAGATAGCTACTCCCTTATGCTTATTTTACAATGTAGTATAAAATGAACTGGAGAGTTTCTCTAAGTTTTAGTGAGGAGCTTATGGAATCTAGGGCTAGGTTTCATCTTATTCCTTGCTAAAGGCATGTGACATTCTCTTAGTTTACTATGGCAGCAACAACTCAAACCAACAGTCTTTTCATTTTAAGTAGGTTTTTAAAAGTATATGATTTAGCTAGTATTGTCAAGCTGCCTTTATTAAATTATTTAAAATAGTTTGGCCTCATCCACACAAAGAAAACTAACTGGATGAATAAACCAATTAATACATTTATTAAGCACCTCTTGTGTGCTAGGTGCTGAGCTTTGTGTTAGGGATACAAGAAAATAACTGACCTCAAGGAACTTTTATCCTATTGGATGAAGAATGTCTGTTATAGTTAGACAACCACATAATTTGCTGATGTGTGTGTGTGTGTGTGTATGTGTGTGTGTGTGTGTGTGTGTATAGAATAGTTACTGTTGATGGACAACATCCTAGGCCCAGAACTGAACAAAAGGAAAAGATCAGTCTGGAGTACCTGTGGGAAACTGAATATTCTGTTTTTAATGACTTCCCTCAATCTTCTGCTAACATTTGTGTATTAGTTTTGATATCAGTCTTTAAATCATAGAATATCATAGCGTCTGATGAATTTGGGATGAACATCACCCAAAGGGCAATGGAGAGACCTATGATTATTGTGAATAGGTAGAAATTACATTATAAATCTGGAAATGGAAAGGAGAAATGGCATAAAGCTTAACATCAGAAAGGTCATTGGGAAAAAATGCACTGGTCATGTCAGGAGAATAAGCATTCTATTGTTCTCCATTGCTGTCTAGGAAATAGCAAGTGACCTAGAGGAAGGTAGTCATTATGTTGGGTGACAGATATCTATCTTTTGACAGATAGATGGTCCACCATGGACAAGAGTCATCCTGGAGGACCAGACATGGGTAGCTTGTGGGCTGAATCATCAATGAAATTCCCACAGCACTAAGCTCACAGATGGGCCTTTTAAAGTATAAACATAAAATCAAGGGGCGGGGTCAAGATGGCAGAGTAGAAGCAGGACCTCAGTGCAGCCCACCTTCCCCAATTCATGTAAAAGGGGACTTGGAACAAACTCTGGAGCTACAGAACCCACAAAATGACACAGAGAAGCTAACCTCCTGCTGAGGGCAGTCTGGCAGGCCAACAGGAATCTTCCAGCGGAGCACTCTATGGGCCAAGCCCAGGCTCGCATGAGCCTGAGGTTTTAGCTCCAGGGCTGGCCTGACCAGCCACTGGCTGGAGGGAGTCCAGATCACCAGCAGCTGTGGCAGTTTCCAGATTTATCAACACATAGATATGAAGGACAAGGTGAGAGGTCAGTGCAGGGTGAACTTTGGGACCAGTAGTTGGGAGTGCCTCAGCATTTGCCCCTAGGGTGAGAAGCCGCTGAGACAGCTGCACAGCCAGCCAGCACCACATGGCAGCTTCAGCTCCTGGCCAGCAGAGTGTAGAGGAAACAAGCAACCGGTCTGAGGGGTAACCACTCTTGCATTAACCTACTTGGATCTGGATTGCAGTCTAGGGTGGAGGTCCTGGGTTGTGTGACCAGCTTGCCAGAGTGTGTGGAGGCCTCAAAGAGGGCACCCAACTAATACCTCCAGCAGCTGAGAAAACCCCAGTGTTTGGGATGGAAGCTCCCCTGTCTGGTGGCAGAGTCCTGCTGTGGCAAAAAGCCCAGGGGTCAAGTGACTGAGGGGCAACATGACCAGGCAAAGGAAAAAAAGCAAACAGAAGACTGCAACATTAGACTCCTATTTGGGGGACAAAAAGGAGCAAAGCATGAAACAGGAGGAAGACAGTGAATTCAGAACTCCTGCACAAAAAGCTTCAAAGGAAAATATGAGCTGGTTATAGGCCATAGAGGACCTTAAGAAGCAGATAAGAGAAGTGGAGGAAAAATTGGGAAGAGAAATGAGAATGATGCAAGAAAATTATAAAGTGAGTGTCAACAGCCTGACTGAGGAAAATCACACCTTATAAAACAGAGTAACTCAAATGGCAAAAGAGACTCAAAAAGGCAATGAAGAAAGGAATGCCTTAAAAACCTGAATTTGCCAGATGGAAAAAGAATCTCCAAAGCTCAATGAGAGAATCATTCCCCCAGATATAGAATGGAGCAAAGGGAAGCTAGTGACTTTATAAGAAATCAAGATGATGCTAAACAGATCTAAAGAAGTGAAAGAATAGAAGGCAATGTGAAATATTTCATGGAAAAAAAAAAAACCACTGACCTGGAAAATAGATCCAGGAGACCTAATTTAGAAATTTTTGGACTACCTGAAAGCCATGATCAAAGTAAGAATCTAGAAACTATCCTACAAGAAATTCTCAAGGGAAATTGCCCGGATGTTTTAGAACCAGAAGGCAAAATCGAGGTTGAAAGAATCCACCGATCACCTCCTGAAAATGATCCCAAAAAGAAAACTCCTAGGAATATTATAGCCAGGTTCCAAAATTCCCAGATCAAGGAGAGAATATTACAAGTAGCCAGGAAGAAACAATTTGAATATCGTGAAAACACAATCAGAATAACACAGCATCTGACAGCTTCTACACTGAAAGATCAAAGGGCCTGGAATATGATATTCTGGAGTTCAAAGGAGCTGTGATTAAAACCAAGAATCACCTACCCAGCAAAACTGAGTATCATGTTTCAGGGGAAAATATTGTCATTCAGTGGAAATAGAGGACTTTCAAGCATTCTTGCTGAAAAAAAAAAACAGAGTTGAATAGAAAATTTGACATTCGAATAGAAGAAGCAAGAAAAGCTTGAGAAGGTAAACAGGGAAAAGAAATCAGAAGCCACCTATCAAAGTTGAACTATTAACATTCCTACATGGAAAAATGATAAATATAACTAATGAAACTTTTCTCAGTATGAAAATAGTTGAAGGGAATAGGAATATATATGTGTGTTTGTGTCCATATTGGAGGGTATACAGGTGTATATATATGTAAATGTGTGAATATATTTTTACAGGTATACATAGATAGAGGGCACATGACCAATTTAATAAGAAGGGATGATACTTAAAAGGTGAAATTAATATGTGAGGGAGGAATATAATGAGAGGTGATGGAGAGAGACAGAATGGGGTAAACTATCTCGGAAAGAAGAGTTAAGGGAAAATGGTTACAATGGAGGGGAAGAATAGGAAGGCAAAAGGGAATGGGTCAACCTTATTCTCATTGAATTTGGTTCAGAGAGGGAATGGAATACACACTAAATAGGGTATCTCACCCTACATGAGAGTAGGGGGAAAGGGGATGAGAGGGGGGATGATGGAAGGGAGGGCAGGCTGGGGGGGGAGGAAAGTTGGAAGCACCCACTTTTGAAAAGAGACTGGATCAAAGTAGAGAATAGAACAAGTGGGAGGTGGGATTGGAGGGAGTGAAATATAGTCAGTCTTCTACAATATATCTACTATATTAATGTTTTGTATTAGCTACACATGTACAACCTATACTGAACTGCTTATCTTCCCAGTAAGGGTGGGTGACAAGGGAGGAAGGGAATAAATCTGGAATTCAAAGTTTTAAAATCAAATGTTTTATATATATATATATATATATATATATATATATATATATACACACACACACACACACACACACACACACACACACACACTATTATTAATGCAATTTTACATGTAATTGGGAAATAAGATATACAGGCACTGGGGAGATCCACCATAGCCTACTGGAAAAGTCAAAGGGGTTATGGGAGAGAGCAGATTGGAGGAGGGGAATATGCTGTGGGATTGCTATTTTGGGGAGGTGGGTAGGGGAAAAACAGGGAGAAATTTTGTAACTCAAAATCTGGTGGAAATTAATGATATAAACCAGAAGTTAATAAAGTATTTGAAAAATGAAAAAAAATCATAAAATCAAGTTTGTGAACTTTGGTCCAAATATTTTAAGAAAGCAATACTCACTTCCAGGTCAACCAAGCAACCAAATTGTATTTATTATATTGGGCAGTTATATACGTGGCTCAGTGAATAGAGCAGTGGGCCTGGAGTCAGGAAGCAGCAAATTCAAATCTAGCCCTAGACACTTACCAGCTGTGTTACCCTGTGGAAGTCACTTCACCTCTATTTCCCACAGTTTACTCATGGAGATAATTGTAACACCTAACTCCTAGGGCTATTGTAAGGACTAAATGAGATTATAATTGTAATGCAGTTAACACATTATTTGATACACAGTAAGTACTATACAAGTGTTAGATATTATTATTGTTCCTGTTAAACATTGCCCATGTGCTAGAGTAAGCAGTAGGGGTACAAGGAAAACGCAAAAATTACCCCTGCCCTCAAGAAGTTTACACTCTAATGGGAAAGACAATGTGTACATCAATAGGTGTAGCCAAAATGATTAAAACTTTCGGGGAATGACATTTGGGGTTGGATGGGACTTCTGAAGTTGGTCATCTAGTCCAAATACTTCACCTTAAGAGTCAAAGAAACTGAAGCTTAACAGTATAGGTGACTTGGCCAAGTCATAAGTTGCAGTATGATGACTTGAAAATAGGTAGTCTTACTTCAGATATGTCACCCTTGGCAACACACCACCATCAATCAGCAAACAACTCTGGAATTCTTATTATGTATTAGACCTAGAGGCTAAGAGCTGGAGATGGAAGAACAAAGAATGAAGCAATTGCTACTTGCAATGACCTTGTAAAGCCTTTCTCAGGAATTTGTGACTTTCGTCCCATAGAAAAAAACAATCTTTTTAGGTGAACTTTTATTCTCAATGGTTTTTATCTTAATTAACATAGTGTTAATATGCATGGAGCAATGCTTCTGCTCATTGTGTTATATATATATATGTGTGTGTGTGTGTGTGTGTATACATGTGTATGTACATAGATAGAGAGATAGGGATATGTATATAGGGAGGTAAAGAGAGGATTTTACATACACAGAGTCTATACTTTATATAGAATAATGTTATCCCACTTCTTATTCTAGAGTTTCCTGGATTAATGATTATATGGCTTTTAGGGGTTTTTTTGCACCAATTTACATCATAGCCATAAAAAAAACAAAAC
Organism: Petaurus breviceps papuanus; assembly: GCF_028583685.1. Taxonomy (NCBI): domain Eukaryota; kingdom Metazoa; phylum Chordata; class Mammalia; order Diprotodontia; family Petauridae; genus Petaurus; species Petaurus breviceps. The sequence continues at coordinate 13,650,071 of NW_027185759.1, read as the reverse complement.
ACAATAATGACCACAACATGGCAATGACACCAAGTGTCATTAAGTAGTTAGAATTTCTCTTTAGAAGAGCATTTGGGTTGGTGAGTGGAGAATGGACTGGAGTGGGGAGAGATTGGAGGTAGGAAGACCAGCAAAGTATAGCAATACTCTACCTGAGTTGATAACAGCCTATTATCAGGCAGGATCAGAGAAGAAAAGGAGGAGAAATATTGAAAAAGTATAAATAACTGTACTTGTAAACTGATTGGATATGGAGATGAGAAGGAAGGAAGGAAGGAAGGAAGGTAAATGCAAGCATTTAGTAAGTACTTACTATGTGCCAGGCACTGAATTGAGTGTTGGGGTTACTAATATAAGCATGAAGAAATACAGTTCCTATATTCAAGAAGCTTATATTCTAATAAAGTAAGAGAACCTACCACAGTGAGCTAAAAAGGAGAGGAATGAAATTTCCCAGTACATGAACATGGGTGTGAAGTTCAGAGAAATTCAGGAATAGGGTTCATATAACAATGAAGGCAGGACTCTCTGGGATCCCTCCACAAAACGAAGGGTATTTGAGTAACTCACTAATGGGAACGAGGGAATGGGCTTTATAGAGGGATATTCCATGAAGAGTAGGCCACAGGGTTGGTAGGTTGTCCCACAGCAAGGAGAAACCAGTTAGTGACAGATGTTCCAGGATAAGCCATAGAAGAGGCATATTTCTGAAGTCCAGAATCAAGGCTGACACTTATTTTGCATTCTGGGCGAAGTATGAGGATGGTGGTACCCTCAACACTATTAGGTAAGTTAAGGAGAAGGGAGGATTTGGGAGGAAAGATGAGGTCAATTTTGGACATAGTGAATTTAAGATATCTACAAGGCATCTGTCTTGAGATGTCCAATAAACAGGCAGTTGGAAATGAGAGATTGGAGGTCAGGAGAAAGATTAAAGCTTCACAGAGAGATCTGAGAATCATTTGCATAGAGACAATTGCTGAATCCAAGGGAACTGATGAAATCACCAAGAGAGATACTATAGAAGGAGGAAGGAAGAAGGATCAGTGCAGAGTCTTAGGGGAAAACCCATGGTTAGAAGGAGAGACTTGAATGAAGTTCAAAGAAAATAATTTGGGAATGATGAGGGGGCTTTGTCACAAAAACCTAGGGAGGAGTAACCAGGAGAAGATTTGGTGCAGGCCAAACGTGAGAGTGTGGGAATGGTGAGACTCAAGCCAGGTGGGAAGCTGTCTAGGCAGTCTGTTTATTTACCTGGGGGTAAGGGTTTATATACAAATAGCAAAAGTGACTATATCTGGTATTCTACCTCCTAGTATTTTATTCCATTGTGTGCACATGTGATCACTTCTCAGTAATCATTCCCTGTTCCCTTGCTAATCAAGGAAAGATGGTGAGGCAATCACCCTGAGCACCAATGAGTCCTCAGGAGGAGCAGGAGCAGGGTCTAGGTCCATCCTGAGCCAGACTCTACCCATGACTGGACTGTGTTAGTACTGGCCCTCTGCAAGGAGATGATCAACAATGTTGAAGGCTGCAGAGAGGCAAAACAGGATGAGCATTGAGAAAAGGCCATCAGATTGGGCAATTATATGATGAATGGTGACTTTAAAGAGAGAAGTTTCAATTGATTGATAAGAAAGAAGTCAGACTACAAAATTGAAAAGGTAGTGAGAGTAAAGGAAGGAGAGGGCTTCATTGTAGATCGTTTGCTCAAGGACTTTAACCATGAAATGGAGGATGGGCAGATCAAGTGTGGGATTTTTGAGGATGGAAAAGACCTGAATGTGTTTGTAGACAGTAGTTGAATAGTCAGTGGATGGAGTGATGGAATATTGGCAAAAGAGTAATGATTGTAGATACAGTAATCTCCTACAGAAGGTGATGAAATTAAATCACTTGTGTACGCAGAAAAGAATTGCTTTGGCAAAGAGAAAAGCCATCTTTTCATGTGAGAGAAAGGTACAGGAAGACAGAGATTGAAGTTATCTGAGTGATGTGAGATGTGGAGGAAGGGTCAAGAGGAATTATTAAAAGTGGTCTCTACTTTTTTTTAGTGAAATATGATGCAAGATCCCCAGCTAGAGGGTTGGGGAGGAAAGGCATAGGAGGCCTGAGGAGGGATGAAAAGTTTTGGTAGGATTGTTGGGGGACAGAGGATAGTGAGTTGATTAAGAAGGTAAAAAATGATTGCCTCAATGTAGTGGGACCTTAGTTGAAATTATGTAACTTAAATTTGTGTTAGACCTAATCAGTACAGTTTTATGAGATTTTACAGCCTTGTTCAGCAGCAAGGAAGTAGGAGTGAAGGCAGCAGATGTTGAGAGTGATCTAAGGCTGAGGCTTGGCATGACAAACTTACCAATGGGATATGAGGGTGAGTGGTGATAAGAAGAAAGTGTAGACTTCTAGTTTGCCAAGGAGTCAAGAGGGGAAAGGAAGGAGAGTATAGACAAATGCCGGCATGGTGGCCTGGAAAGAACTGAGAGACTGGAGGAAGAGGTAAGGACAGAAAACAGGTTTGGGGGTTACAGGCAGAGGGAGAGCTGAAATGACAGAAGGGAACAGTCAGATAAAGGAAGTTCAGAGTTCAGAAACATAAAAATGGATCACTTTTGGTCTGGGTGTATTTGAGGTGGGGTGGAGGAGAAGGTCATGGATATATGGCGGAGGAGCAAGGGAACTGTGCTAGAGGCATGTGAGCCCAGACAGGGTTCCTGGAGCACAATGGAATAGATTCTTGGGTTCTTCGGAAAGTTCTCTGGGGAATGTTCAGGCAAAACCACTGTTGTTCAGTAGCATTCCCAGTGTCACACAGTCAGTCTGTGTCAAAGGCAAGATTTGAACCTAATTTTTCCTGCCTCTGAGGACAGCTTTGTATCTACTATATATACACATATGTATGTATTTGTATACGTGTTTGTGTGTACAATCATATGCATATATTTGTGTATACATATATATGTATATATAGAATACATATATGTACATACACGATTATGTATGTGCATGTATATAAGTACATATAAATGTATATATGCACACATGCATACCTATTGTGTGTATGAGTGTGTGTGTAAAAGAAATCTATTTCCATATTTTCCTCTTCTCTTTTTTAGTTAAGGTTTAAAACAGAACCCAATGTTGGAGATTTTTAGCACAGACCCTAAATATACAGTTTCAGAGGGGTTTGTACCAGTAGTATCTCAAAGTTTTTACTATTTTTCTTTTCAATCTATGCCTCTAGTTAAGCTCTTAGGCATATAAAAGAAAACAATTACACATTCAAATCAACCTTGTAATTAGTCACTTCTTGATTATCTCCAAAAAGGAGGGGCAGGGATAACAGGAATAGATTATATTCACTGTACCCATCTTTTCTAATTCACTGCTTATCTTTCAGGCTCCATGGCTCACCCAGGAGTAGAACAAACATGAGCAGGGAGTCTAGAGACTTGGAATCTAGTCCTGGTTCTACCGCTAAGTAGTGATGGAACCCCAACCTAAGTCAACCTGCTGCCTCCTCTAAGACTCAGTTTCCTTACCTGGAAATTGCAGATGGTGGCCTAGAACTTTAAGTTCACTTTGAGGAAACTGGATGAAATGAATGAAAACATTGAGGAAACTCTCCTTACCCAAAATGGTAAAAATACTTTCTTGTTTGAATGTTGCATTTCTCCAGACATCTTCCCAGCATCCTGTCATTAGAATTCTCTTAGTAGCTCTTAAAGAACCCAAAGGCAAAGATCAGGAGACAGCAAGGGAAGCTCGAAAGAGCCTTGATGATCAGCTGCTGACTCCAATCACTAATGTAAGTGAGGGAAACAGGAAGGCTCATTGCATTGCTTAGACTCCCCCTGTGCCTCCTGGAGTAATGTTAGGGGCAGAGCCATATGGGGACCAGTTCAAAGGCTCTCACATTATTAATTATTAGTGTGAATATTTGCATTTTACGTGCTACATATCAGGACTTACTTTATTGTTTGGTTGATTTCTCTACTTAAGAAAGTGATAAAGAAAATATTAATGAACTTTAAAATGTCTTACATACATTGTATTTTTCCTGGAGAGTTGAACTGTTGAATATTTGCCAGCAAACTGCTGATGGGGTGGAGAGGCTTACATTTGGTTCTTAGTTACACATTAGGTACCTTCTCTGGTGAACTAGTGAGAAGATAGGAATGAGAAATGGCACAGGATGACTTTTCATTGGCATTGTTGAAGGGAACAACCACCTCTACGAGATTCTGCTGTGACGGTCACTGAGGAGGATCAAGGATAATGCTCACCCCAGACTGGTGGCCCTCCCTCCACCCCAGAGTGATGCTCACCACTGAGCCTATGCAGGCTATGTTTTATGCATATCTAGGATGAAATTGCAGACTATTGGAGTATTTAAGCAGTATGTGGTAGTAAACCTAAATTATGAAGTACTGGAGGTCTTCTGGGCATGGAATATCATGTAGGCCTGGGGACATGCCTGATACTTTACCACGTTTGAAAAAAAAATACATTGTATGGCATTATGTCATCTATAGTGGGCTGAGCTTGAGCCAAGTAATCTCTACCCATGAGGCTTTTCCTAGAGCTCCAATTTAAGCAATAAATTTCCCCATCTTCCTCTGTCTAACCTCCTCCCCCAAAAGTGGTTTCATCAGCTCCTACAAAAGTTTAAGTATGTGAGTATCCCCTGGGTGGTGGAATTCCTGTGGCTAGGGGTACTGTTTATTCAGTGTAGCTGACTGCTTAGGCTTCCAACTTTTCTCTTTCTTCTTGTATCCATCAGTAATACTATATGGGAAAACCAACCATTGTGGCAGACCATGGAAAACCTTTGAACTCAGGACCAACACAGCTACACAGTTAACCATGGCTTAGGGTCCTCAAATGGCATGGTTGGGAAGAACACTGGAGACCATATAGACCAGTTTCCCATATCATCTTGCACGTGAAGAAGCAGAGGCTCAGAAAGAGGAACCAATTTGGCCAAAGATCATATAGCTAGTGATTGGTAGAGTTAGTAGGAAACAGGACCTTCCCTTCAAGACTATCTTCTAGTCTAATAGGCTCTCCTGTTCCACACTACCGCCCTTTAACATGAGGAGTTCTCAGTCTTATTATTATGTCCTTATTAGTAACCATGCTGAACTAACAGTTTTGTTATTATTCAGTAATTTCAGTCATCACTGACTCTTTGTGACTCCATTTTGGATTCTCTTGACAAAGATACTGGAGTGGTTTGCCATTGCCTTCTCCATCTCATTTTACAGAAGAGGAAACTGAGACAAACAAGGTTAAATGTCCAGAGTCACATAGCTAGTACGGGTCTAAGGCTGGATTAGAACTCATCGAGATGAGTCTTTCTGATTCCAAGCCCAGTATTCTATCCACTATGACACCTAGCTGCTCAAGCTAACAGAATCTCTATTCTATTCATTGCACCCCTTGTGCCCTCTTCTCCTCTCCTCCAGATATGTAATAGCCACATGATTACTTGCTCAAACTTCCTGGAACATAGCACAAGAACCCAAAATTCAAGCCAGGTTCAGTATCCATCCAAGGCACATTGGATCTCTCCTCTACAGTATTTTTTGTGGGACTTCTAATTTAAGCAAACAAATCACCTCCCCACTGACTTCTTACTTACCTTTCATTCTGTGTTGGTAGATTATATAGACATTAAGCATGTGTGTAAATTACCCTCCTAGGGAATTCACTTCAAAGATATTTATATAACAAAAATAAAGGAAGTCAACTCAAGGTTATATGGACAGATAGGATGAAGACCACTAAAATTCAAAACCACAACAAGGATATTAATGCTTAATAAATTGCCACTAAACTATTTACAAAGGTAGCATGGTACATGGAGGGGAGAGAGAATCAGTCTTAGAACCAGGTGACATGGGTTCAAGGCCCATCTCTAAAAAATACTGACTATGTGAGCCCAGGCAAATCACTTAACCTCTCTGTTAGCCTTACTACCCTCTAGGACCCTAAGAAGGTTCTAACCTGGCTTGGTAATGGGAACTTCTCCATTTGGAAATTGCATGCAAGAATGAAATCACAGGTCCAAGGTCTATGAAGTTAACTATCAAGTTAATTTTCAAATTATCTCAGTCTTGTTCAGTTAGGTGGCACAGTGGATAGAGTGCTTAGACTGAAGTCAGGAGTTCATATCTGGCCTCAGACACTTATTAGCTGTGTGACCCTGGGCAAATCACTTAACCCTGTTTGCCTCAGTTTCCTCATCTGTAAAATGAGCTGGAGAAAGAAATGGCAAACCACTTCACTGAGTTTATCAAGAAAACCCCAAGTGAAAACATCAAGAGTCCGATGCAACTGAAATGACTTTAAAAAAAAAGAAGAAGAAGAAAGAGGAGGTGGAGCCAAGATGGAGGAGTAGAAGCAGGAAATTCCATGAGCTCTCCCCACAACCACCTCAAATACCTATAAAATATTACTCTAAACAAATTTTAGAGCTACAGAACCCACAAAGTGACAGAAAGAAACAAATATCCCACTGAAGGCAGCCTGGGAGGCTGACAGGAAGGGTACATCATAGCATGCTGGGAACCAAGGCCAGCCCTGGTGAGCCACATGGTTTTGGCCCCAGGGAGGCAGCAGTGGCCAGAGCAGACTTCAGGAGAGTGAATCACCAGCAGCTGTCATGGTTTCCAGATTTTTCAACCCATAAATGCCAAAAATGTAAGTTAAAAAGTCAGCTGGAACTCTTTTGGAAAGAAAGGGCATGATCTGGCCCCCACCCCTATGGTGAGAGGATGCCGTGTGGTAGGGGGACCAAGTGACCATTCTGAGGGTAATTGCTCTTGCTTTGACCTGCTTGGATTTGGGTTGCTTTCTTCGGCAGTGGTCCTGGGGTGAGAAACACCAGTTTGCCAGTGTAGTGTTTGTAGAGAGGATGCCCTCCTCAGACCTCTGATAACATTTGCAAAAACCCCAGCGATTTGGGACAAAGCTCTCCTCTCTGGAAGCAGAGTTCTGCCATGGCAAAGAACTCAAGAGTCAAATAATTGACTGGCAACCTGAGCAAGCAGAGGAAGCAAAGCAAGTAGAGCAATCACACCTTAGATTCCTTTTGGGGACAAAAAAGGACCAAAGCATGGAATAGGAGGAAGACAACAGAGTCAGAACTCCTGCATCAAAAGCCTCCAAGGAAAATATGAGTTGGTTATAGGCCACTGAGGAGCTCAAGAAGGATTTCAAAAATCAAGTAAGAGAAGTGGAGGAAAAACTGGGAAGAGAAATGAGGATGATGCAAGAAAATCATGAAAAGAGAGTCAACAACCTGACTGAAGAAAATAATATCTTATAAAATAGGCTAACTCAAATGGCAAAAGAGGTCCAAAAAGCCAATGAAGAGAAGAATGCTTTAAAAAGCCAAATTTGACAGATAGAAAAGGAATTTCAAAAACTCACTGAAGAGAATAATTCCTTCAGAATTTGATTGGAGCAAATGGAATCTAATGACTTTATGAGAAACCAAGATACTATAAAACTATTAAAAAAAAGATCTAAACAAATGAAAGAATAGAAGGTAATATGAAATATTTCATTGGAAAAAACCACTGACATGGAAAATAGATCTAGGAGAGATAATTTAAAAATTATTGGTCTCCCTGAAAGCCATGATCAAAAAAGAACCTAGAAATCATCCTTTAAGAAATTCTCAAGGAAGATTGCCCCGATATTTTAGAACCAGAGGGCAAAACAGAAATTGAAAGAATTCACTGATCACTTGAAAAAGATCCCCCCAAAAATAACAAGATAAAGGATTGTTTGGGGCCCTAGGAATAATGATATGAGTAAGAAACAAAGCTGGTGCCTGTGTAGACTTTAGAATGCATGTCCATATTTTAAGATCTGTGTATATCATAGTTACTATTTTACAGATGAGGAAATGAAGGTTTAGCAGTGTTCAATTACTTGCCTCTGGTCATACAGTGAATAAATCTTAGTGGCAAAAGTAAAACCGTGGGTCTCTCCTGACTTAAATCCAGGCACTTCTCACTACAAGATGCTGTCCCTCATTAGAAACCCAATCCATGCCCTCATGGTGATTACACTCTACTTGGGGGGTATGGCATGAACACAAATCCAACAGGTACATAGTACTAATGTGATAAGAGCAGAAGGAAAGAATCAGACAAAGATCTCTAAGAAAAGTGGAATGTAGAGAGATTTGTTTCAAGGGTTCATGGAGAAGGCAACACTTTATCTGGACCCTGAAGAGCCCTGAAGTGACATCTCTCCAGGCAAAGATGTAGAATGAATGCTTTCCAAGTATGGGGGGTAGCTTATGGGACTCTAATGAGGTGGGTGGTGACATAAGGGTAGGATAACTAGAGGCACTTATGTCTCAGCTCTCTCTGTCTGCCATGTAAAAAGTGGGGAAGGGAGTAGAGCAAGAGAACATCGGAAAGTAGTTTGAAGTGTAGTCATGCAATCAATCAATTCACAAATATTTATTAAGCACTTACCATGGGCTGGGAAAGGACATCCAAGTAGAGATGTCCAACTGATTTCTGGAAATTCAGTACTAGAGGCCAGACTAGAGAAGGTGACTGGATCTAGGTATTTGGGAGACATTGACATACAGTTTATTATTGTAGTTATGGCAAAGCCTTTGTGAATAAGGGATTTTCAATTTTAATAGACTTCAAGTTGAATGGAATATTGTTTGTTTGTTTGTTTACAGATGTGTGATTGAGTTGAGTCAATATGTTTTAAAGTGCAAATGCAAAAAGCTGTGAGGTGAGAGGATGGGTACTATTTTATGGTAGAGGCTGATGAAAATAGGGCAATACATGACTATTCCCTCAGGAATCTAGCACTAGGGGTGGCCTTTCATTCTGTCTTTCTGCTGAACAGACTTAAGGCATTAGGGAGAATTTGAATACATTTCCTCTTCTTCAATTCTGTTAGTTCCTTGTCAATCAACCCTATGGAGCATTTGGGGTTTATATGGCCCCAATGTAGGCACCAGATGGCAGTGATGGACTACCTCAAAAGGGTAAGTATTTTTTTCTATATTTTGTTTATATTTATTATATATTTATATTTTATATACATCATATATATATATATATTATATGTTCTATATTTTTATATAGTACAGAAAATCCTTAGGAAAAGGATTTGTTCTGTGAAGTTTACATTCCGTCAAAGGGCTGCTCTTGAGGACCTAGAGGGCCACATGTGGCCTTGAGTTCACAGGTTTCCCACCCCACTCTTTGCCTTATGGGAATGAAGTGATCCACACATTTCATACTTTTAGAGGCTGAGAGAAGCAGTAGCAAGAATTTATCCTTATCCTAGAATCTAGCATCGCATATATTACTTGACTTGCCTGTTTTTAAAACAATGATGCCATAAATAATATGGGAAAGGGGAGAGAGGGTGAACCCAAACTGTTCCAGAAACTCCCTATCTTGTCATTATTCTTCTGCTTTTTGATTGTCTGTGACTGAGCTAACCACTTGGGTGGCTAGGTGTTTCAGTGGATAGATAACTGAACCTAGATTTAAGAAGACCTGAGTTCAAATTTGGTTTTAAACACTTACTAGAGTTTGGCCCTAGGCAAGTTACTCAGCTCTTGATTGCCTCTGTTGCCCCACCTGTAAAATGAGGATAATAACAGCACCTACTTCCCAGGGTGGTTGTGAGAATCAAATGAGATAAGATTTGTTAAGTGGCTGGTACATAATAAGTGCCTTGGAAATGTCAGTTATTATTAATCATGTCATTCAATTCTATAATTTTTATCAAGTATCCATTTGGGGCAGTACAGTATTCTAGACATGAATGAATGTCAAAAATTATGTAGTCTTTTCTCTTAAGAAATGAACATTAAGAAATGAATCTGGCAGAATTCATGGCATAATGGAAGGAATCTTAGAATGAGAGTCAATAAAAATTTGGATTGAGAACACACTTCTGAAAGTTCCTAGCCATGTCATCAAGGTTAAGTATGACCTATGAATTTCTCCACATATAAAATTGGGATATATAGCACAAATTAGTCAGGAATGCTACTTTCCAAGTAGGGAAATAGAGCTCTGATGACTGATTATATACAAGAGTGGAAGAAAACTATCTGTTAAACTCTAACTATAATATATAAATGCAAACATCTATAGCCCTTAAAGGAGGATGAACCCAAGTAAAGCACTACAGAGAAATGATTCATAAAAATCAAATGAGTACATGAGTGCATTTGTATCTACTGGCTTTGCTGTCTTCGCCCTCTTTTCTCTATGGTGGTTATATTGAGAACACAACCTCATTTGCATTATCGATGGATTCAGCTGTCAACAATGTGTTTGACCAAGCCCAACTGAAAACCCTTACACTGGTTTGTCAGCACTAATTAACTCATTAGATCTTGTAACTTCCATGTAAAGCAAGTCTTATAGTATGTGACCTTCCCTACCACCTAACTTAGTGTTTCTGAAAATCAGAAAAAGTAGAGTCATATTCTTATGATAAGACTTGTGAAAATGGACTCCATGTGCTATTTAAATATTTCCTGTTTTGCTTCGTTTTTGTATATTTTCATAAGGTTTTTTTTTTTTTATTTTCTCGATCTTTCAGACTTGGTTCATCATTTCCTGTGATATATGTCTGTGTGTACATTAAAGGCACAATGCAATAGGTATTCAAAATAGCATCTGCAATCAGGCAGTAGACCATTAAAATAGGGGAATGATGTTTAAGGACTAGAGCAGAGACTTTGACTATCTCTTAACAATTAAAACAAAAACCAGTTGATAACCGAACAATTTAGTCAATCAACCAAGCAGCTGGTTTGAGTGAGTTTTCTTCCTTCTTTACATGGAATTGGCTAGGAATTTTATTTTATTGAATTTAGCAGCCTTGATCAGTTTTATGTATAGATAAGGTTTTAGAATCACCTAGACCATTCCTTTCCGAGAAAAAATTAGTAGCTACCTCTGATCTCTTCTTACCCACCTTCTTATAGTCTCATAGAATCATGTAATTTCAGAGTTCAAAGGGATAGCAGAGGCCATCTAGTTGAATTCACGCCTGACCTCATGGTTCTCCAGATTCCTTTTTCAATGACCTCTGGAAAAGAGGAGCCCACTAAATTCCCTGAGGTGTCCCACTTCCACTTTTGGCTATCTCTAATCTATAGGATCTTTTTTTCCCCCTTTTCCTGTAGTCAAAAATCTGCCTCTCTGAAACTCCCACTGCTTTTTATTAGTTAGCCTTTTGGAGTCAAGCTCGTCACAAAATAGTCCTTTATATAGTTAAAGATAACTTTTCCATATCCTCTCTGTCCTCTCTTCTCTAGGCTGGATACTCTCATTCCTTTAACGTGATCTTATGCTCATTGGCCATCCTGGTCACTTTCCTCTAGACACTCTAGAGAATGTTGATACTTTTTCTGGCACATAGGAGCTGTTTATTAAATATTTGTTTATTGATTGATCAATTAGTGCGTTTTCCTACTCAACACAACATTCCATTTGAAGTCTCATCGGGAAAGAGTAATGTCATACCTTAACTTCCCCACACTCCTAGTTTAAAATAATCTCTTAATACAGCAATAGATTGCATGAATACCTTTGGCTGACTTGTCACACTGATGACTTACATTAAACCTTTAAAGTGCCATCTTTCTTTCACCCAAACAGTTGTGTAGACATATATTTCCATCTTGGGTTTATAAAGGTTATTTCTTGAACACTCTCTGCAATAATCCACATTTTATTCCCAACAAACAGACAAAACCTCTGGATTAAAATTATTTTTTATTTTCCTTTTCATCTCTCTTCCCTTTCTTCCTTCTTTCCTTTCTTTCCTTCCTTCTTTTACCTTTCTTTCCTCTGTGTCTTTCTCCTATAACTTCATTTCTTTTTAATTTTTTTTTTTGCTTTTTAATTTCTTACATTTTTCTTCCCTGTCTCACTTTTTCTTTCTTCCCTTCTTACTTTTGGCTTCTTTTCTTTCTTTTTTTCTCTTTTCCTGCCTTCTTTTCTTCCTTCCTTCCTTTTTTTCATTTTTAAGGAAGAACATTGTGTTATTTGTAGCCTACAAGAGTTCAGATCAAATACCATGACTTGAGTGATCTGAGTAACACCAAAGCACGATGAAAAGCTAGAAGAAAAGTCAAGTAAGGGTGAAAAAAAATGGTGGCATTTTCTTGGTGAACTGAAAGGTTTCACTGTGGCTCAATCACAAAAACAGCTATGCAGGCAATTATAGTTAATGCACATAACTCCTCTTGACTTCTTTAGTGCTGATGTCTTTCCTTAAATAGAATCCCAGAAGACCCAGGTGATGCACATCCTCACAGCCACCTGTCATTGAATCCATCCCTAGGAGAGAAAGATCCCTTCTGACAATTAGCTGTTTCTCTGTGTCTGCACTGTGGTGTGCCTCAGTACAAAAGTACAGCTCTTTTCTTGAACTCTAGCAGGTAGGGCTGGCTGACCTCTTGTGCCATGAGATCAGACTTTGATACCAGTGCCTGTGAAGTGCTCAGAAACAGGGAGCAAGAATAATCTTGGGGTTTGAAGTTGAGCTAAAGACTCTGATGCTAAAGCCACTGCTATTAAAGTAAATATAGGAGTGTGTATGTGCATGTGTCCGGCTTGATCATGTTGATATCAGAAAAAATCAGGGGAAAACCACACAGGATCTCTAACCCCCTGAGAGCCATTAGGTACTTTGGCTTAGAGAATCATATTTTTTAAATAAAATATGTCTGGATTTTATAGCAACTTAAAATTACATCTTGAAATTAGAGTAGGGCAGTTCAGGTATGGCTTATCATTCCTCTAAATATTTCTTTATTAATTTCTCTCTCATAATGGCACCTTTTTACACATCAGGGAAAAAAAAATCTTTCACCATTTAAAAAGTAGAACAATTAAAGTAGACAAAAGACTTTAACAAGAAAAACTGAAAATGGATTTTAGCTATACTAGATGAGGCTAATCTTTATGCAGTCTGTTCAATTAAAATATCATTGCCCATGCTATAGCTGATAATGAGTGAGGTGCCTGCTTGTACTCATAGGGCACAGGAAATGTTTCTGTGACTCAAGATACAGGAAGAAGTCAGAAACGTAGACATCATGAAGGCATCCTCCTTCCAAAATGTTACATCATAATAACTCAGGTGTTTTGGAAGCAGAAATACCATGTATCCAGAAGTAACCCAAAGATTGAACTTCGAACTTATAGAATCACTAAGGACTGAGTGTGTGTGTGTGTGTGTGTGTGTGTGTGTGTGTGTGTGTGGGTGTGTGTGTGGGTGGGTGTGTGGGTGTGTGTAGGGGGGGATCAAAGGGACATTAGAAATAGCCTCATTCTGTGGGACAAAAGATCAAGGTCATTGCCTAAGGGACATACTTATAAACTGTTTTGTATGAAATAGGACAGTATCTGAAGTGGTGCTTACAAGAGAGAACAGAACTTGGAAAGGGAAGTGACAGCATGAGTGCCTCCTAGTTATCCACAACTGTGCCATTTTTGTCCTCCCTGCCCCACCCCACCCCCAATATTAGCTTTCATTGCATTGAATGCCCTATGCCAACCACACCTAAAATAAATGTTATGGGAGGTGGAAGGGAGACATGTATTGTTTTCCAAGAGAAGGTTTTGAGCACTAATGTATGCATAGTAACTGGGCTCTTCTATTACATAAGTCCCCAAAAGAGTTAGCTCTGGTTTGAGGCATTCTTTGGGTTAGTATCTATGCAAAATTATAGTTTATGAGCCCCAACTAACGGGTGTCCTTTTAGCAACTAGCTACAAGATGCAATAGATCAAAACAAATGTCAGTTAACCAAGTAATCATTCAAATAAAATGACCAAAAAAGCTCCTTCTCCTCATGTTCACAACAAGGGGAGGGCACTCTCTCCCAAATAAGTCATACCACCAATGAGGGAGATCATGAACATGATTGTCTATGACAAGGGAGGACCCTCACACATGGAGGACATTCATGATGTCTTCACATGCATGAAGGAACATACTTAGGGAAAATAAATGGAAGTAAAACATTCAGGGATAAGTGAAGCTCATGTATAGTCATGTCCAGGGAAACTCACGAACCTCACACTGATGAGGTGCCAAGATATCCAGGAGGAAGTACTGGTTACTCTCTACTGGGTAATGTAGCTTTACTCTCCATGATTGCCTTGTTTATGCTGGGCGTGTCCACTCTGGTCTTTCATACATTGTCCCCAATTGTCATGGGCTGCCCCCAAGCCTGAAATCCCTGCTCCCTCTTCTTTGCTTCCTGATGTTCCTAAATTCCTTCAAGCATCAGCTAAAATCCAATCTTCTGCAAGAAGCTTTTTCCCATCCCTCTTGCTAATGCTAATACGTTCCCTCTGGGGCATCTCCAGGTCATCACATCCATGTCTGTTGGTACATAAGCATTTGCTGGCTGACTCCCCCATCTGACCATGAGATTCTGGAGGACAGGCTCTGGTTTCCTGTGTTTCTTTGTATCCTCAGGGCCTGACATATAGCAAGTGTTTGAATGCTTCTTAACTTCCTGACTTCATTTCATGGTGTCAATAATGCATGCCTCTTGTAGGCTACACAAGCCAAGCTCAAGTTTTCCCAGATGAAATTGAGCTGGAAAGACTTCACATAATTGTCTCAGTGATTATGATGGCTATTGTCTAATGAATAACCATGTAAAGGTCAAGGAGTCTCTTTACTAAGTGGTCATAAAATATTTCAGTCACAGTAAGAGATGATTGACTTCTAAGACAATGGTGGGCAGAGAGCTGTGGGCAGGGGGAAAGGTTAACACTAAAAGAATCCCACACCATTAACATCCTAAAGAAGTAAATATCAAGCTATTTTTGTATTTCTCTTATTTGAAAACTCAAGGGAAGCTGGAACTGGTAGGAATTTTGAAAGAAATACAAACTTCATGTCATGGCTTCTCTCCCCAGTTGTTCTCAGTTGTTTTTATTAACCCCTACTTTTCACACATACTAGCTCTATGCTATGGGCAAGTCATTTAACACCTTGGAGTTCCCCCAGGAATCCAAATACTCCTACTTCTGTATGGAGTACACACTCTCCTGATTTCTAAGATCTCACCATATCTGGTTGTCTCTAGACCTGACCACCTTGATGCCATGCCTTTGCACTTATGCATTCTGCCAAACTCATTCTCTCTCCAACTCCACACACAGATAGAAACGACCTATTGCCCTATAACTCCACTCACCATCCCTGAGACTTCCCAGACCAAATGGCCCCTTTTTGCCCCCCTCACTTATATATGTTTTATTTCCCATCCCCATTATTTTATTACCATAATTATTATTAGAATCTAAAGGTGGAGACTCTCTTTGGGGTTTCCATATTCAGGAAAAAAATGTTGTTCAGTATTTTCAATTGTGTCTGATTCTTCGTGACTGCATTTGGGATTTTCTTAGCAAAGATACTGGAGTGATTTGCCATTTTCTTCTCCAGCTCATTTTACAGATGAGAAAACTGAGGCAGGGGGCTCACTTTGAGAAGAATTTTGTGATTTGACCAGATGAGACTCTGAGCAGCCACTGAGCCCCCAAGTTTTGAAAAGCCAGATGTTAGTGCTTCCCTCTCCAGTAACTGACTAGGTATGGATGTAATGGTCAGACAGTTGGAAGCCTGTCTGCTGATATTTCTCTGCATTTGTTGTCTGCTTGTAAGTTTTTTGTATTCTCTGAAGTTCGGGGTGCTAACCTTTTTCCCCTGAACTAGGTAAATGACATATGTTTGATTAAAGCAAGATTGTTAACCTCCTGCAAAAAAACTGAGACAAACAGAGTTAGGTGACTTGACCAGGATCACACAGTTAGTAAATGTCTGTGGTTAGGTTTGAACTCAGGAAGATGAGTCTTCCTGACATCAGAGCTGACATTCTGTCCACTGCCCCTCCTTGCTTCCCAGAAAAAATAAAAAGTAAGAATTCATGAAAAAAAAATCCTTTATCATTCATTCATTCATTTTGCATGAACCATCCCCTCACCATTAGAGATTTTCAAGTAGAGACAGTACTGACATCTGTCAAACCTATGAAATGGGGGTCTTTTCAAGGTAAGGATTGAACTAGAAGGCAAGGGCATCTAGGGGGCACCATAGTGCATAAAGGCAGGAAGAGTCTTCTTCCTGAGTTCAAATCTGACCTTAGACACTTACTAGCTGTGTGACCCTGGGCAATTCACTTAATTCTGTTGGCCTTATTTTGCTCATCTGTAAAATGAGTTGGAGAAGGAAATGGGAAACCACTCTAGTATCTTTGCCAAGAAAACCCCAAATGAAGTGGCTGAACAATTTGTGGTATGTGAATGTAATGGAATACTATTGTTCTATAAGAAATGATGAAAAGGCAGATTTCAAAAAACCTGGAAGGACTTACATGAACTGATGCTGAATGAAATGAGCAGAACCAGGAGAATATTGTATGTAGCAACAGCAGCATTGTGCAATGATCAACTCTGATAGACTTGACTCTTCTCAGCAATACAATGGCCTAAGACAATTCCAAAAGACTCATGATGGACAATGCTATCCACATCCAGAGAAAAAACTTAGGAGTCTGACAAATGGGGCCCCAAGGAATCCAACATTACTGAGAAACAAATGAACTACAATACTCCCAGTCCCACTCATTTTAACTCAGGTGGACTGGAAGAAGCACAACCTTGACCTTTGGAGCCTAAAGCCTGACCCCAGACTCTTAGGCCCAGATCTTCAATCTTCACTTAAGTCACTTCACTAAACTGAAAACCTTCACTTGATATTTTAAACACCCTCTTTTTTTGTTCTTTTTGGAGGGGGAAGGCAGGGCAATTGGGGTTAAGTGACTTGCCCAAGGTCACAGGGCTAGAGAGAATTAAGTGTCTGAAGGCGTATTTGAACTTAGGTCCTCCTGACTCCAGGGCTGGTGCTCTATTCACTGTGCCACCTAGCCGTCCTTTAAACACCCTCTTGATAATGTCTTAGACATATTAAGAGAAGTGAAGCATAATCATCTTCCAGTGAGGATTCCATAATCCAATACCATTATTGATGACATACTGAAGCAGATCATTGAAACTTGAAAAGAGCTCCAGTGTTGGAAGCTTTCAGATAAATGTGATTCTAAACCATGTCCCTCTCCCAGGGAGTTTACATCTGAATCGGCTTAAATAAACCTCCAGTTTAAATAGTATTTGAAAATTTGAGGTATCACCAAAGAGGTGATTATTTGATCTCTGAATTTGTTTTAAGCAGAGGGAGTGGTCCTAGACCTGAAATTTCCTTGTGTGGAAGTCTCTCCAGTAAAGCAGATTTTACACACTAGTAGTTTTTATTTTTGCTTTTTGGAGGGAGGAAGGCAGGGCAATTAGGGTTTGGTGACTTGCCCAAGTTCACACGGGTAGTAAGTGTTTGAATTTGAACTGAGATCCTCCTGACTCCAGGGCCTGTGCTCTATTCACTGTAACACCTACCAGCCCCTGACACTAGCAGTTTTAAAGAGAGAAGTTAAGGGACTAAAGTTTAATTCAGGGATGGGGAACCTACAGTCTCCAGGCCACATATGGCCTCCTGGGCCCTCAAGTATAACCCTTAGACTGAATCAAAACTTATAGAACAAATCCCCTTTATAAAAGGATTTGTTCTGTAAAACTTGGACTCAGTCAAAAGACTGTATCCAAAGACCTCAAGGGTCATATGTGATCTCGAAGTTGCAGGTTCCCTACTCTGGGGCTAGTCACATGGACAGTACATGTCAGAAACAGTAACTGAACCCAGTCTTTGACTCCAAGCTAACCTCCTGTCTATATACCATGCAGTTTCTCTTCAGTACTTATTTAACATAATAACCTTTTTTTCATTGAATATAAGATGGTTTATATTTAAGGGAGGAAGGAAACAAACAGTATTCAGCTCTTACTATGCACCAGGTATAGTGCAAAGCCCTGGGAATACAAATACAAGAAAAGGAATGACAGTGCTGTCCTAAGGGACCTTGTCTTTTCATTAGAGAAGATGCACAAAAGGGAGCTGAAAAGCAGGGGCTGAGGAGGGGGAGGCATGAACGGAAGAGAGGAAGTAAAGAACAGATGGCTGAGGGGAAGGAAGGCCAATCGAGCCCCTCTGCAAGATGGAGATACTGGGAGGAACTCACTAACAGGAGTTTGTTGGTTGTGTGTTCCAGGACAAGGAGTACCCAGGACTTGAACAAAATTCCAGGATGAGATGGTAACAGGGGCCCAGTTTTGCAATACATAAAGCCACATACAGTGTCAGGGAGTCATAATCTATACCCTGAAAAGTCAGGACAACTCTTTTCTCTTGTGCGCCTTATCTTGCTTATGGACTTCTGACTTAGAGAGCCATCCTGTGGAATAACTCACAGTTTTATAGTACATTAAAGTTTTGTAAATGCTTTTCCAGTATAGCATTTAGAGGCTGTAAGGGTCCTTATCCCAACCCCCACTTTCACTGGCAAATCAGGTCCTAGAACAGTATTAGATTGTTGTGGTTCAATATGTTCAACACTTATGACCCCGTGGACTATATAGCACATGGATGCTGTCCATGGAGTTTTCTTGGCAAGGGTATTGGTGTGATTTGCCATTTCTTCTCCAGTACATTAAGGAAAATGGAGGTTAAGTGGCATACCCAGGGTCATACAGCTACTAAGTAGATCAGGCTGGATTTGAACTTGGGTCCTCCTGACTCCTGGCTCAGTACTCTATCTTCTAAGCCACCTAGCTGCCTTTAGAACAGCATTAGATACAGGTCCTTATTGCACCTCCCACTCTCATTGGGAAGTCAGGTCCCCAGTCATTCTAGCTATGGATTGACTTTTTCCTAACTCTCACTGTCACTGCCCAAAACAAGTCCCTCTCTCCTCCTTCAAGGTTCTAGGTTCCAGGGGTAACCCTGAATGGGTAAAGCATCTTCCTAGTCTATCGGCTGGAGACTCCATTCTAGCAGGTACTCTTTAATATCAATTAGATATTAATTAATTAATTGCCTATTATAGTTAGTATCTTCTCTATAACAATCATCATTCTAGTAATCATTTTGGCTAATTAGCCTCAATTAGTAAACATTAACAGGAGAGATACTTACTAAGAAGATATAGCAAGAACAATAAATATAAATATATCTCCCTCCAGTTGGAGACACCCTCTCCCCTCTGCTGCCTCAGTTCCTCAGAGAATGTGTTCACACTAAGAATAGTTGCCAGCAAGCATTTCCCTCCCCCACCCCCCACACACACCAACTTTGTTTCTGGATGTAGATTACTTTTCAGAAACCAGAGTCTTGTGTTTCTGTATTGCTAGACTGGGGGTTTTGGTCCTCATCATGCTTGGGTGCCTCTAAATTCTTCCATGGTCTCCTCTGGACCTCATTTCTCTGGTGTTTTGAATTTCCCATGGTCCTCTCCTTTTCTTAAGAGCAGGACAGAACAAGTGCAAAGAGGTAAAGGAACCATGGGGCAACATCGTGTTCATGGTGACATAGCCCCGGTGGAGAGATGGGCAGCTGATGCTTTTATCTATCACTCTAATTGGAGCCTTCTACTAGTAACTGCTTCCTAACTCATATGCCATTAGGCAGTACAAGGACTTGGAGGTTTGGCTTTTGTGTGCACATCCAGCTTTATCTCATCAGCCAATCAAGAAAGCACACAACTAATTAGGAAGTCATAGAATGTATGGCCATTGTCCATCCATCCATATATCCATACAGTTGGTTTACATCCAACTAATCATACTTGAGTATGAGACAGTATATGCTTATAAGGGCTGAACTGTCCTTGGTCATTCCTCCATTGCCCATCCCACAAAATAGACAGGGTGGAGGTAGGGGAGTCAGGTGGAGGGGAAGGAGAGTCTAGATGTGTGGCTTCATAGTTGTGCCAACTCTCATTGTGGAAGCTCCCTCTACTAGTGCAAATTAGCATCTCCTCTAAAATTTCCAGTCTTAGAGAATTGCTTCTGGCACAGAGAGCTTAAGAAACCATTGAGCGCCCCACCTAACCTCTCCGTAACTGACGTGGATCTCACTTAATAAGCTGTGCTATGTACTTCATCACATCTGGCTTTCACAAAGGTAGGTATTAAAGTAAAACAATGCATTTTTCAGATGAGGAAACTAAGGCTCCCAATGTTTTGCTAGCCTTCAATTGTCCTTTCCCCCCAAATCCTGCAGCTTTATCCTGCACTACTGCTACCATAGCCTATTTGCTGATTTCTTTAAAAAGCTTCCCCTTTTTTCTCCTCTAAATACATATTTGAAAAGATTGCAAAGGAAGCTTTGGAGCACCGTGAGGTAGTGGTTTCCTTACAGGTTTTACTGGAAGTAATTGAGACTTTTGTTGTTCTTCCTTAGTCTTATCATTCCCATTAAAACATTAGCCAGTTTGCAGGCTCAGGGTTTGGCTCCACAGCCATTGTCCATCTTTCCTTACATGGGGGTAGCCTGTTTGTCACCTTAATTGGGACAGTGTGTTCAGGTAGAAAATTCTGGGCAGCAACTTGTGGGCTGCTGGTTTCAAAAGATTTGTTTCAGGGAAAAGAAAACCCATTGTCAAAATTGAGACTTAAGTGATCTGCACAGCAATGGAATAAATGGCATTTTCAAATAATAAATTTTATAAGGAAATCCTTCAGTGGCACCATCCAAATCACGCAACATGTTTTCTTTGACAGGAAACACAATAAAAATCATTAGGCAGCTGTAAACAACATCAGTCAGTAGTCTCTGAGTCTCAACCCATTGTATCAGTCAGTGTTGATAGTGCAGGAGGGCAGTTCATTGCAAAGTCCAAAGCCTATCTGCAATTTTTCAGCATTCTCTTTCCAAGCTCAACAGATTTAGAAGCATTATGCTTTTTTTTCTTCTAATATAAATTGCTTCTGTGCTTCAGTGAATCCAGGATCTCAGTAGTGGGGGTGTTCTCTCCTCTATATAAATCATAGACCCACCACAGTTCCTCATCCTTGGGGCTCTTGTCCATGACTTTCTCGAGATCCTCCATAGACTGCCCAAACAATACACTCAAGGCTTTCTAATAATGAGGTTTGTTTCATTTTTAACCTAGATAGACAGATAGACACACATTTGTGTATACATATATACATCTCTCTTTCTTCTTCTTCATCTTTGTCTTCATTTTCTAATGTGCCTCTCCTCTCTCTGCCAGGGATCTAGGCCTTATAACAAAGAATAAAAAAAGGTAAGAAAAGTTCACCAAAACCATTCAACATTATCCAAAAAAATCTCAAGAAACTGTGCTTTTACCTACCCATATTCTCTTACCTTCCCAATGAAGCAGCAACTGGTGGCATCTCATTTCCTGTGACTATATTAATAAAATTTGTGAAGGAGTGTAAGGAAACTAAGTGGTGCAGTGGATAGAGGGCCAAGATTGAGATCAGGAAGACCCAAATTCAAATCTAGCACCAGAAACTTACTAGCTGTGTGGCCCTGGGCTAGTCACTTAATCCCATTTGCCTCAATTTCCTCACCTGTAAAAGGAACTGGGGAAGAAATGACAAAGCATTCCAGAATCTTTATCAAAAAAACCCCAAAGAGGATCATGAAGAGTAAGACATGACTGAACAGCAGTAATAACTGGCATAAACACCTAGCTATACATTTGTCATCCTCATACTGGTTACATGATTTGATTCCATTGTTTTTTTTTTTCATTCATACATAGCATTGTTTTTTATGCAATTTATTGTGCATGTTATTGTTGAGAGGGAGCTACAGCTCACTTACTTCTACTACTACTACTACTACTACTACTCATAATAATAAGTAGCATTTGCATTGTATTTTTGTTTCCAAATTTATATTTCTAGCTACCCTGTGAGGAGATACTATTATTTTGCCCATTTTACAGATGAGGAAACAGACTCAGAGAAGTTAAGTGAATCACCCAGGGTCACACAGTTGGTATCTGAGACTGCATTTGGACCTGGTTGCTCCTGACTCTAAATTCATCACTCTCTCTATAACACCTATCTTTTACTTACATCCACCATTTTGGGGGGGCACCTAAATTTTTGAGTCTGTAAAAAGTGTGGTACTCTAATATTTGTACCTATATAGCATCATTAGAAAAATATGAGTTTTTAAAGAAATAGGCTTTGAGGCTCATGTAAAGTGTTGCAGAACTTTACATATATAAGGGACCCTGATTTCTTCTTTCTTCTCAGTTCTAGATCTAGGACAGTCTTCATCTATTATTGCTTTCAAAGGCATATATAGATAGATTAATGAATGGGTAGCCATTCAATTGCACCATTATATTTTCATCCACTTTTTAGTGTGTATGGTTAGATTACTTTTTTTAAGACTTCTGGATTTGATCAGAAAGACTAGACAGAGATAAGAAGGCTTGTATACAAATACTTCAATTGGCCTTTTCTGTTCTTTATCTGATTTGATTTGTATGTTCTCTACTGTTAGTCTTTTAATTAGCATGCAAATCAAAGTAGGGCTAGAATGAAAAGGTCATGTAATTTTCTTATCTTTCCCTAAAAACATGTTGATCCTCTGTATTACCTTCTACTGATTAAAGAATTTACTAATAACACTTATTATTTATGTTGTACTTTAGAGTTTGTAAATTGATTTACAAACAATATCTCATTAGGTCCACATAACTGTAAGGTATTCACTTTATTATCCCATTTTATAGATGGAGAAAGTGAGACTGATAATGTTTAAGGGACTTACCCAAAGTCTCACAGTGCCTAAGGTTGGATTGAAACTCAGGTCTTCCTGATGCCAATCCTACTTCTCTATCCAATGTGCTTTAAAAGGTTGAAGTTGGCTAATAAATAGATTCATGTGATTCTATTTAGACAACTTTCCCTTTGCTTTCCACCAGAATGATTTCACTTTGTCTTTGTCTTTTCATGCTTGTAATTTTATTTTGTAAGATTCTGTGCTTCTGGGCTGCCTTCCCCTGTAGTTCTAGTTCAAGGCATGCTATGTATCCCTTATCTGAAACCATTTGAAATCTATTCTCCCAAATCTAGAGTGTTTCTCAGAATATTTCAGCTTTTCCTCTCCTCACACAGTCCAAGATGGAGTGCTTATCCTAACTCCACCCTAAACAAGATTTCCATCATATCAATGAAGCCAACTAGTTCTTTCTGGTTGGGGAGAGGAAGCTCCAAAATAGTTTACCTTCCTTGGTTCCTCCATCTTTTCAAAGACTTCTTTAGCAATGGGGCAATCAAGAAAGCCCAAAATGCTGTATGTGAAGTCACTTGTCCCTCCAGTGCCACGCCCTTACATGTGTCTTCTGATCAGTTCTAAAGCCTTCCTGTATTTCCTCGGTCTGTCCCTAAGGTCTCTGACAGACTCCAATGAGGCAGTGATGTTTTTGTTCTCTCCCAAATGATCACTGTGTTTCTCCCTTTGTTTCCTGAATTTCCTTTGCAGTATCTTTTAAAATATGCAATGCTAGCTGACCCTTCCCTGTTTCTTTTCTCTATCTTGTTTCTTCTGTATAAGTAACAATTTTCTTCATCATATTCCATAGATATTTTTAAACTTCAGTGCTAGCTATACATTTCAATTTAGCTCCTCCAGTCTGGGTCTCTATTTCAAGTGGTTTCTTGGCAGGATAACAATGCTGTGTACATTTTCAGAGAGATCTGAGGCCAATAGGTTTCTGTCACTGGCTTCTTTCCTGAACGTTGTCTTCTTTGGATTTCTGCTACTATTCTCACATGTAGCTACTCTTATGCATATCTTGTTTGAGCCTCACAGCCATCTTGAGAAGAAGATGCATTTATTATTTCAATTTTACAGATGAGAAATAAGTTAAGTGACTTGCCGAGGGTTACACATCTAGTAAGCATGTTTCAAGTCTTCCTGACTCAGAGTACAGGACTCTGTCGACTGTGACACCAGTTGCCTCCAGGGAAGGAAGAACAACTTTAAAGCCTATGTTCCAAAACTGTGGTGCGATTACATGGACCTAGACTAGAACACTGGTATTAAAAGTGTCATTTAGATGACACTCAGTCCCTGCCACTGTTGGTCAATACAAAGTTCAAAGTAGAACTGTGATTCCTCAGGAAGGAGGGAGAGCAGTATATCTCTGGCAAAGTCTGGGATATTGTTAATATCAAATGATTACATTAATTTCAATAAAGAAGTCAAGTGAGCATAGACTAAAGCGGGGGTGTGGAACCTGCAGCCTCAAGGCCACATGTGACCTTCTAGGTCCTCAAGTGAGACTTTTTGACTGAATCTAAACTTCACAGTTAGTAAAAAGATTCATTCTGCAAAACATGAACTTAGTCAAAAGGTTGCACCCAAACTTCTTCTATTCTGATCATGTCTCCAAATGAAAATGGGCTATATTTTTAGGTATGAATAAGGAATCTAGTGCTGCCATGTTTTTATGATCTGTCAAAATATATGGAGGATCTGTGCTTTTCATTGGGCTAGATGACCTAAGGAGTCTCTTAGAACTCAAAGCTTCTATGGTCCTAAGACTCATCAGTGGTTAATGTGTCTCCATGGTGAGGAGCTCTTTGTAAATTCAGTTTGCAAGAGGAATGTGTGAAACATTCCATGTGAATTATGAACCACATTTTCATAAGGATGAGGAAAAGAACCATGTTGACTTGGTTGCCAATGTCAACATAATCCACAAAGGCTGTTTTGCTTCAAGAAAAATGAGAAGGATTATTGTAATGAGAAGAATCTGCAGCTAAGGAAGACAGCATTGGTGCTCTCCATTAACCTCACTCGCCCCTCCTCTCTGGGGTTATTCACTCTCACCCTCCCTCATCTGTTCAACATCATTTTCTTGTCAAAACTGAATGCAAAGGCATTTCAGGTTTCTGATTATGGGAGATGGGATTGGTGAAATGGATTTTCTAATAGGAAGAAAGAAACACTGTTGCCCCTGCTGCATAGTTTGTTGCAAGTGGATAATTTTTTTTTTTTGCTCTACCCTCCCTACATTAGTGCTCCCATCATACCTACTGAGTGGTTTACACAAGTTAGCTTACTCATTTCACACGTTCTCTCTGTGTGTATGAATGTGTATGTGTGCATATATATATGTATGCATATATGTATGTATATATCATGTGCATGTATATGTATATATTTATATATATAAATATGTACATACAACATACATACTCACATATACACAAACATACACACATACTCACAAACACATATATTATATATGCAACAAAACAACTATATTTTTATATCAATCAATAAACATTTCTAGAATACCTCCTGTGTACAAGATACTGTGCTAGCTGCTATAAACACAAGTAGAATAAATAGAACAATCTCTTCTGGAAAGGAGCCCCATGCTAACCACAGGGAAGTAGATATGTATATACAAGATAAATGCAGTGAGACTAAATATAAGGTAGTTTGAGGGGGCAGGGACTAACCTTTGAAGGGAATGGGGAAAGGCTTCATGTGGAAGGTGGTGCTTGAGCTGTAACTTGACAGAAGAAGGATGTGCAGTGAGGCAGAGGTAAGGTGGGAGGACATTCCAGACATGGAGTGGGGGTTGATTAAGGAGAAGGCACAGAGATGGAAGATGAGTGCTGTGTGAAGAACATGAAAAAAAAATAATTTGGATGGATTAAAAAATGGAGGAGGGGAATAATAGATGACAAAGTGGGAAAGATAAGCCGGGGAGTTTTGTGAAGGGGATTTTAAAGTAAAATACAATAATTTGTATTTGACTCCAGAGGCAACAGAA
Source organism: Petaurus breviceps papuanus (assembly GCF_028583685.1). NCBI lineage: Eukaryota > Metazoa > Chordata > Mammalia > Diprotodontia > Petauridae > Petaurus > Petaurus breviceps. The sequence goes on along the minus strand of NW_027185759.1, from coordinate 13,624,297 downwards.
AGTGAAGGGATAGGCTCCAAAAGATTCCTACACAGTGAATCCATTAAAAAGTTGAGACAGTTTTCTTTCCCTCTCTGGTGAGCCACCACCTCCCCTGGGGACCTTCAAATCTTCCACATTTAGATTAGTACTATATTATATTACTGTAATTGAATCCCATGCCCCTAAACTCCAACAAGGGAATGTGGTATTAACAGAAAATCATAGAATCTACTTCTTTAGGTAAACCTTCCCTCCCCTAGATACCTATGAATTCTACATATGTAGAGTCCTACCTTGGGGTCTTTCCCTTACATGGTAGAGAAATTTGGAGTTTCTAGGGAATCAAACAATTCACTCTAGTGTTGACCCCCACCTCCCATGGGAAATTATATAACTATCAAACTTCCCCAAGCTTAGAGTTCTATCTACCACGTCAGTGTTTTTATGCGGAAATTATCATAGTTTCATTATCAGATTTTCAATTATGGCATCCATTTCCTGCTCATGTCCATTTCTCAGAATCTTTAGCTTTCTTTGAGTTTTCTCAAGCTCTACTTCCTCTGTAAAGTCTCCTGATCCCATAAATTGTCATTTTCTCTCTTCTCAAATTGTCCCGTATTTCCTTATTTTCATATGTGCTGTGTCCCCAGGTAGAGCGTAATCTTTGTCAGTCCTTGGATATTTTCAGTTTGACTATTTTATCCCCAGCACTTGTTTAAGACTGGAAGCAAAATGCAGACCTGCAACTGAGGTCTAATAAGGTTTGTAAAATAGCTTGGGGGATTGAGATGTGAACTGAATTGATAAACCAATAAACATTTCCTAAGTGCCTACTTGGTACCAGGCACTGTGTTGAGCCCTGGGGAAACAAAAAGAGGCAAAAGAGAGTCACTGTCCCCAAGGAATTTATAATCTGATGGTGGAGACAGCATGCAAACAAACACATACATGCAAGCTATGTACAGTTAATAGGAAATCATTAAAAAAAAGGCACTGGAATGAAGAGAATTTGAGAAAGTTTTCTTTTAAAAGATAGAATTTTTAGTTTCAACTTGAAGAAAGTCAGGGAGGGGTCAGAAGTTGAAGCAGATGAGGGAGGGTGTTCCAGGCATGGGGGAGAGCCAGATAAAATGCCAGGTGAAAGATGGAGTCACTTATTTCAGATTGAAGAGTACATGGAGGAAAGCAAGGTTTAAGAACACTGGAAAGGTAGGAGGGGCCTAAATTATGAATGGTTTTGAATGACATACAGAGAATTTCATACTTGTTGAATGCAATTGGGAGCCATTGGAGTTTAATGAGTAGGGGAGTGATGTGGGTTTTAGGAAAACCACTTTGTTGGCTGAATTGAAGATGGATTGGTTTTTGGAGACACTTGAAGCAAACAAACTCATTATAGGGCTATTGTAATAGTCCAGGAATGAGTTGATGAGGATCAATATTAGAGTGGTTGGCAGTATCAGAGGAGAGAAGGAGGCACATTTGGGAGATGTTGCAAAGGTGAAATCAGCAGACCTTGGTAATCATTTGGATATGGGGGATAAGAGATATTGAGGAGGTGAGGATGACTCCTAGTTTGCAAGCCCAAGGGGCTGGGAGGATGACATTCACCATTTACAGGAATAGGGAAGGTAGTGGGGCAGAGAGGGTTTAGCGGGTAACTTGCCCAATGTCACAGAGCCCCATGTATTAGAGGAGGGATTTAGCCCAATTGTCCTGTCTCTGAGATAAACTCTCTGCCCAATATAACACCCTGTTTCTCTTGACTTGTATATATTTAGGGGGTAAATAAATTCTTATTCAATATTTGCATTAGGACCTTCTCAACTTAGATGATTGCTCCTTTTCTGGGCTTCCTACTTCAAAGAAACACTATGGATTTCAACAATCTAAAGACATTTTTTAAATAAGGTCTCATTTTTGGCTTACATTCCTTTCGATCCTAATTCAAACCATGCCTCTTTCTACCTGTACCATAAATACTACATACAGCCATGGAGAATATGATATTAACAATGTGCCAATTGACAGGGAAAATAAAACGGTCATACTGCACAGGTTACCCTTGATGAGCTTAGCCTTTTACTCCTGAAAGATTAGATTGGTACCTGAGTGCCTCTGAGCAGTGTAGATAATAGGCACATAATTGAGGATGTTAATAATTTCCTTGTTAAGGAAACTTTACTACAATACATTTTAGCTCATATAGTGGTTACTGCCATAGATCAATTCAAGAGATGGTATAAATCTTGATTCTGAAGAAGTCATAGGACTTTGAGCTGTAAGAAATACCTTCAAGATCAGCTAGTGCATTCCCCTCATTTGACAAAGCAGCCTATTCACATGGTTTAATTTTCTGGTTCTCAGGAATTTAGTGTTGAGTCAATGATGATCACAAGAAAGTTAAAAAGAAGAAAATGATAAGATGTCATCAGTGGATGAGGGAATTTCCACAACAAAAGTTCTCAAAGTGGTTAAAGTTAGAACTACACTCCTTTCCCCCCATAAACACAGAAAGAAATAGGGAGATTGGCAAAAGAGGCAGAAGCCTAGATGACAGGGGGATCAAAAGAAAAAGGAAATTGTTCTGTGTGTCACTTTGGTGGGTTAGAATCCACTGGTCTTATTAAAGAAAATATCATTTCCAGAAATTTATCTCATTTTCATAATTCAGGTTATATTACAGCCAGAGTACATAGGAAGAAATAAATATTTAGCTTCAGTTTCGATTTGCAGCTCATCTCACTGAAGATCTTAGCCCACTTGTGTAGAATACCCTCTATTCCTGTGTCTTCTTTTTCAGGACTAAAACCAGAAAATGATCAAGCTGTCTCTCCTCTATCTATGTTTGACCTCAAAGTGAGTTTGTTCCAAAGTTATGTGAGCAATATTAACTCATCCAATGGTCTCTGTCTTTCCCCGGGATGAATAATCAATGGATAGTGGCATGATAACTTGATAACAGAAAAAAAAAGCAGTGATATTATAGGAGGATTCCAAGTCACTGCTTTCTTCTTTTATACATGATGGCTTCACTGAAGCACTTCCATGGTCCCTCTCTACTGAAAATTGTATGGTTTGAGTCTTACACTTCCCCTGAGGCTTTAACCAACTACACAAGCCCACTGGTTTCTTGCAGGAGCCTGACATTTTCCCATCCCCTCTTGTGAACACCTCAGACACATTTGAACATAAGAGAATCACTTATTAAACAAGTTATCCAATATGTTCCTCAGGGTGGCAAAATAGCTCCTTGGTTATTTATTTGTCTAAGGGCTATTATAGCATCACCTGAATTCCCTTCCTTGCTCAGTTTTAAAGGTGTGTGTGTGTGTGTGTGTGTGTGTGTGCAAAATGCTTCTTTGAGGAAATGTTAAATGAACAGCAACTCTCTCCTCACACTTTTGATGTACTTGCCTCTATTTTTTTTTTCAGACCTTTAGGAATGTAGTTTTCAGCAGGAGCCTAGATGACAGGGGATCAAAAGAATCCACTTTCCCTATTATCACCCCTTTTCATTTGCTGTTACTTAACTGACCAGTCAGGTACCATACCTGCTGTCAGACAAGCCATAACTTCAATTGCTTTGTAAAAATACTCTTCAGTTATGACAATCTCCTTTTTCTTCCCTAACTGATCTCTTTGCTTCTTTTAACTGAGACAAGTGAATGAATCATTTTAATTCACATCAAGTTTTTCCCTGAAAATGAATTTTCTCAGGGTTTCCCCCAGGCATTGTCTTTCTTTGTCTTTGTGGCACACTGTTTAGAATACAGCAGACACTTACTAAGTGCATATCAGACCACCCAGGGATGGACAGCATTCAGCTGACTGCATTATGTTTGGCAGAAAAGCCCAGCCTCCTGTTCTCTGGCAGCAACAGCTGGGAAGGTTCAATCAGCCTGAGCTCACTGGAGCTGAACACATCATCCTAACCAGGTTCTGTATCACTATTACACAGTTTGGGGCTTACTGGCACTGAGTAAAAGGATTTCCTTGCAACTGTTTGGGTTTGGGCACATGATAACAGTGCACACACACATACAGCCTGGGAATGAGGCAATCAAACAATACACTTTTCAAATAGCATGAAATTATCAATGGGGAAACACATGGCTGCCAGATACATGAGGGTGTGCTTGCCAAATCCAGCTCAAGAATTAAAGGTAGAGAAGGGAAGATTATTAAACATCACAGAGAATTCCTTATATTGGGAGTAGAAATGATGTTCTTGGTCTTAGGAGATACTTGTAAGACTAGTTCATCTGGTATTCAGATCAGCAAATAGGAAAGTGCCTTTCAGAGCCAAAAGAATTAGTTGACTTTTTAGAATGATTTTTTTTCCAATTCACCATAGAGAAAAAAAATGTTTTTCAACAGTGCATCTTAGTCGGAGTTTTAGTTCAGAGTTTGGAAGGACCTCAGCATCCCTCAAGTCCAAACTACATCTGAAGAAGAACCCTGACAAAAACACTCCCAACAGGTGATTACCATTTCCTTGCCCGAAGTTTTTCAGTGAAGAGAATTCCTTGACCTTCCTTCTCCCTATGATTTTTGGATAACTTCAAGTGCTGGCAAGGCATTCCAGACATTGAGCTCACATTTCCCTGTTCACAGTTTTCACCCGTTGTTTCTACCAGTCCAAGGTATTGTAAAGGGGAGGGGATGTTAGAATTTCTGTTTGCATTTTAATTTTGAATTTGTACTACAAAGGTTTCTAAAACCCTAAACTTACCAAGTGTCTCAATAATTCCCTAGGCATTCGGTGAGTAGAAACTTATTCATAATTGGTGTCATATTCTAATAGAAGGGGCCACTAATCCATACATGTGTCCCTTCAGATGCAATATGGACTTAGTTTTAAAATATGTTATCTATGTTTGATTGTATTATTTATTTTGTTAAATATTTCCCAGTTGCATTGAAATAAGTTCAGACAACAGTAAAAAAGTGTTACCCTGATGTTTCCTCAACATTTCTTGTATACAGGGCACACCAATTCCAGAAGTCTGATAGTAAAAGCAAACAAACAAACAAAAAAGGTGAGATAAAATTTCTATTTGATAAATACTTATTAAGTCTTCTATGTGCCCAACATTATGCAAAGTATTAGGGACACGTAGAAGAAATGGAAGCATTCTTTATGCTCAAGAAGATTGTACCCTTGAAGGGCACCTCCTGAAAAAGGCCTTTCCTCAATTCACCACCATTAGAATTTTTTCCTTCAAAATGTTTTGTAGATTTTTATTTCATTTATTAGATTGTCAGCTTCTCAAGGACAATGACTATTTTTGCTGTTGTGTATGTGTGCCCCTAAAGCTTAGCACAGTATTTACTGCCCAGTAGGTGCTTCATAAATACTTGTTGACTTGTGCTCTCTATATCACTTTTCTATGTATAAATTGTATTTCTTCAGCAGGATGCTGTTTGATATGGGGAATGATTGAAACACATCGTAAGTTTAGGATTTTAGAAACATTTATAGTACAAATTCAAAATCAAAATGCAAACAGAGATTCTAACATTCACTCCTCTTTATAATGGCTTAAATTGGTAGAAGCAGTGCGTGGAAACTGTGAACTCCTTATGTGGGCTTGGTTAAGTCACTCAGATTTCTAGGGATCAACCCAACTCTAAAAATTAAAAAGTAATTGCAGATCTTCTGTGGTAGGGAGTATTTCTTCACCATCACCAGGAATTCCCTGAAGCAAAGAAATCACAATTCTAATCTAAAAAATTTTCACAAATAAGATAATTTCCTTGACTTATCAAATCTTAAAATTCTCCCCATTATTCATAATTAGGAACGTGACCTAATGAGGTCTTCTGCTCTAGTCAATGGAAACAACACTCCACCTTTTAACTTGGAAGTCTTTTGATAGACTTGCTTTTTATTCCCAGGGTGAACAGGAATGATTCTCTATTAAAGAACTAATGCGTCCCCATGCACAAAGGTCTTTAGTGTCCTTGGTGTAGTTTTTCCCTCCACTAAATAAGAGCCTGATGCCCTCTAAATTCTTAAGGAGTCAATGAATCCAATAATACCCATTCAGCTGGTGGCCATTTTTTCAGATGATGTTTATCTCCAAACATAGCCAGGCTTAGTTATGAACCAGTAAATTCATAAACATTTGTTAAGCACCTACTGTGTGCCAGGGGCAGTGATAAATAAATGCTGGGTATACAAAAAGACACAAAACCCTGCCTTCCAGGAGTTTGCGATATTTTTTTTTTTTTGGTGATACTGATAACTAGCTGAACTTTATATTTTTTTTTTTAGAATGTGGGCAGAGCCAAGATGGCGGAGTAGAAGCACGACCTTCCTTTGGCTCCAGCTTCCACCCTCCCCAATCCATGTAAAAAGGGGACTCTAAACAAACTTTGGAGCTGCAGAACCCACAAAATGACACAGAGAAGCTAACCTCCCACTGAGGACAGCCCAGCAGGCTGGCAGGAATCAGCCAGAGCAGCGCTCTGGGAGTCGAGCCCAGCATCACACCGAGGCTTTAGCCCCAGGGCGGGCATGAGCAGCCGCCAGCCAGAGGGACTCCAAATCAGCAGCAGCTGTGGCCGTTTCCAGATTTATCAATATATAGATGCAAAGGACAAGGTGAGAGGCCAGTGCAGTCTGGATTTGGGACCCAGTAAGTGGGAGTGCGTGGCTTTTACCCCGGGGGTGAGAAACTGCTGATACTCTAGCACAGCCTGCCAGCACCACGTGGCAGCTTCAGCTCCTGGCCTGCAGAGTGTAGGGGAACCAAGCACCAGTCTGAGGGGTAATCGCTCCTTCTTTAACCTGCTTGGATCTGGATTGCAGTCTAGGGTGGAGGTCCTGGGGTGTGTGTCCAGCTTGCCAGAGCATGTGGAGACCTCAGAGAGGGCACCCATCTAATACCTCTGGCAGCTGAGAAAACCCCAGCGTTTGGGACGAAAACTCCCCTGTCTGGTGGCAGAGTCCTACTGTGGCAAAAAGCCCAAAAGTCAAATAATTGAGTGGCAAAATGAGCAGGCAAAGGAAACAAAGCAGACAGAAGATTCCAACATTACACTCCTATTTTGGGGATAAGAAGGAGGAAGGCATGGAACAGGAGGAAAACAGTGAAGTCAATACTCCTGCACCAAAAGCTTCAAAGGAAAATACAAGCTGGTTACAAGCCATAGAGGACCTTAAGAAGCAGATAAGAGAAGTGGAGGAAAAATTGGGAAGAGAAATGAGAACAATGCAAGAAAATTATGAAATGAGAGTCAACAGCCTGACTGAAGAAAATAATACCCTAAAAAACAGACTGATTCAAATGGCAAAGGAGGCTCAAAAGGGCAATGAGGAGAAGAGTGCCTTAAAAAGTCGAATTTGCCAGATGGAAAAAGAATCTCAAAAGCTCACTGAGGAGAATCATTGCTTCAGAATTAGATTGGAGCAAATGGAAGCTAATGACTTTATGAGAAATCAAGATCCCAAAAAGAAAACTCCTAGGAATATTATAGCCAGGTTCCAGAATTCCCAGATTAAGGAGGGAATATTACAAGCAGCCAGGAAGAAACAATTTGAATATTGTGGAAACACAATCAGGATAACCCAGGATCTGGCAGCTTCTATACTGAGGGATCGAAGGGCTTGGAATGTGATATTCCAGAGGTCAAGGAAGCTGGTATTAAAACCAAGAGTCACCTACCCAGCAAAACTGAGTATCATGTTTCAGGGGAAAATATGGTCATTCAGTGGAATACAGGACTTTCAAGCATTCTTCCTGAAAAAACCAGAGTTGAATAGAAAATCTGACATTCAGATACAAGAAGCAAGAGAAGCATGAGAAGGTAAACAGGGAAAAGAAATCATAAGGAACTTATCAAAGTTGAACTGTTAACATTCCTATATGGAAAAACAATAATTGTAACTTATGAAACTTTTCTCAGTAGTTGAAGGGATATATATATATATATATAATGTCTTTATATGAGGGTATGCGGGCATATGAATACATATGTGAATGTGTGTATATATGTTTACAGGTATACCTAGATAGAGGGCACAGGACCAATTTAACAGGAAGGGATGATACTTAAAAGGTGAAATTAAGAGGTGAGAGGAATATAAAGAGAGGAGATGGGGAGAGACAGATTGGGGCAAACTATCTCATACAGAAGAGGAAAGGGAAAATGGTTACAATGGAGGGGAAGAATAGGAAAGCAAAAGGGATTGAATGGGTCAACCTTATTCCTATTGAATCTGGCTTGAGGAGGGAGGGAAATACACACTAAATAGGGGATCTCACCCTCCAGGAGAATAGGGGGGGAAGGGGATGAGAGGGGGGATGATGGAAGGGAGGGCAGGCTGAGGGGGGGAGGGAAGTTGAAAGCACCCACTTTTGAAAAGGGACAGGATAAAAGTAGAGAATAGAACAAGTGGGAGGTGGGATAGGAGGGAGGGAAATACAGTCAGTCTTTTACAATATATCTCCTATGTTATTGTTTTTCATTAGCCGCACAGGTACAACCTGTACTGAACTGCTTGTCTCCTCAATGCGGGTGGGTGGCAGGGGGGGAAGAGAATGAATCTGGAATTGAAAGTTTTAAAATCAAATGTTCAAATATACATATATATATATATATGTGTGTGTGTGTGTGTGTGTGTGTACTATTATTAATACCATCTTACATGTAATTAAGAAATAAGATATACAGGTACTGAGGCATAGAGATCCATAGGAAAAGTCGAAACGTGTATGGGAGAAAATATGGGAGAGAGCAGATTGGAGGTGGGGATATCCTGTGGGACTGCTGTTTTGGGGGGATGGGTGGGGGAAAAATGGGGAGAAAATTTGTTACTCAAAATCTGGCAGAAACGAATGATGTAAATCAGAAGTTAATAAAGCATTTTAAAAAAAGAAAAAGAAAAAATAAAATAAAAAATATATTTTTTATTTAAAAAACTGTATTTATTTACCTGTTAGTCTACAACATTCAGTTCCACAATTCCTCGAGTTTCAAATTTCCTCCCCCTCTCTCTCCTCCCACCCCACCCCCCATGGCAGGATGCAATAAAATATAGGATCTACAAATACCTTCATATTAAACATTAGTTAAACTGAAAAAAGGGATTATAACCAATGGAGTGAGCAAAGAGAAAGAAGGGACAAAACAAAACATAAAAGAGAGGAAACAAGTAGTTTCCTTCAGTCTGCATTCAGACTTGGTAGTTCTTTCTCTGAATGTGGATAGCCCTTTCCATCATGAGTCTTTTGGAATTGTCTTATAGCTTTACATTGCTGAGAGGAGCCCAGTCTATCAAAGTTAGTCATCACAGATACGATGTGCCTGTAATTGTGTGCAAAGTTCTCCTAGTTTTGCTCCCCTCACTCAACTTTCTCATGCTTCTCTTGCTTCTTATATCGAAATGTCAAATTTTCTATTCAACTTTGTTTTTTTTTTTTTCATCAAGAATGCTTGAAATTCCTCTATTCCATTGAATGACCATATTTTCCCCAGAAACATGATACTCAGTTTTGCTGGGTAGGTGATTCTTGGTTTTAATCCCACCTCCTTTGACCTCTGTAATATCATATTCCAAACCCTTTGATTTCTCAATTTAGAAGCTGTCAGATCCTGTGTTATCCTGATTGTGTTTCCACAATATTCAAATTGTTTCTTCGTGGCTGCTTTTAATATTCTCTTCTTCATCTGGGAACTCCAGAACCTAGCTATAATATTCCTAGGAGTTTTCTTTTGGGGATCTTTTTTCAGGAGGAGATTGGTGGATTCTTTCAACCTCTATTTTTCCCGTCTAATTCTAATACATCAGGGCAATTTTCCTTGAGAATTTCTTGGAGGATTATTTCTAGATTCTTTTTTCAATGATGGCTTTTAGGTAGTCCAATAATTTTTAAATTATCTCTCCTGGATCTATTTTCCAGGTCAGTGCTTTTTTCAATGAGATATTTCACATTGCCTTCTATTTTTTTTTTCATTTCTATTTATCTGTTTAATAATATCTTGATTTCTCATAAAGTCATTAGCTTACGTTTGCTCCAATCTAATTCTGAAGGAATACTTCTCTTCAGTGACCTTTTGAGATTCTTTTTTCCATCTGACAAATTCAGCTTTTTCAGGCGTTCTTCTCCTCATTGATTTTTTGAGCCTCTTTTGCCATTTGAATACGTCTATTTTTTGTTTTATTTTCTTCAATCAGGTTGTTGAATCTCATTTCATAATTTTCTTGCATCATTCTCATTTCTCTTCCCAATTTTTCCTCTACTTCTCTTATTTGGTTTTCAACATCTTTCTTAAGCTCCTCTATGGCCTGTAATCAGCTCATATTTTTCTTAGAAGCTTTTAGTACAGGAGTTTTGACTTTGTTGTCTTCTTCCTGTTCCATGCTTATATCCTTTTGTCCCCAAAATAGGAGGTTAATGTCAGATTGCTCTGCTTGCTTTGCTTCTTTTGCTTTCTCATGTTGCCACTTAATTACTTGACTTTTTTTTAAGCAATTGGGGTTAAGTTACTTGCTCAAGGTTATATGGCCAGGTGTTTCTGGGTAGGTGCTAAGTGTCTGGGCCTGCATTCAATCCCAGGTCATCCCCACTCTGGGGCCAGTGCTCTTACTCACTGTGCTACATGGCCGCCCCTAATGATTGTTGCAGCTGTCTCCAATTACCCTTTAGACTTATCATTACTCTGAAATTACTATAATTATTTTTTTTTGGAGGGAGGAAGGCAGGGCAATTTGGGTTAAGTGACTTGCCCAAGGCCACAGGGCTAGACAGTGTTAAGTGTCTGAAGCCAGATTTGAACTCAGGTCCTCCTGACTCCAGGGCCAGTGCTCTTTTCATTGCTCCACCTAGCCATTCCTCAATTACTTGACTTTTGAGCTTTTTGCCACAGTAGAATTCTGCTACCAGAGAGGGGAGCTTTATCCTAATTGCTGGGGTTTTCACAGCTGCTGGAGCTATTAGTTGGGTGCTGTAGCAGCAAGCACCCCAAGCGTCCCCAGGGTGGCTGCCAACACAGGTTCTTGGATCTGCTTTGATAAAGGAAAGCAACTCAAAATGGGTTAACAAGCTTACTTTAATCAGTCAAATATGTATCATTTACCCGAACTTCAGAATATACAGACAGAATTATCAAGACAGAGAAACAGATCAAGTAGACAGTTTTCCAAACTGTCCAGCCATTACATGCATGACAAATCAACATCTGGGTCTTTCAAAGCCGGGGGGGGGGGGGGGGGGGGAGGAGGGAGAGGGCTCTTAAAAACTGCTTCCCAGAGTCTCATCTGATCAAATCACAGAACGCTTCTCAAAGCGAGCCCCAAAACAAAGCCTCAAATCAGGGTTTATATAGCCTTCTCCTGGCTCAGAGAATGTAACAACCTTATTGACTCATTGCCCAATCAAAAAATATCTACTGAAAAACAAGCCTCCCACCCCAGGCTCCTGGTGCACTTTAGCCTAGGGGCAGGGAAGATCTTAAAAATTTACATTCCCATTACAGGTGCCCTCACTGAAGCCTCCACAAGCTCTGGGAAACTGGTCACACACCCCAGGACCTCCACCCTAGACTGCAATCCAGATCCAAGCAGTTTAAAGCAAGAGCTAGACCCCTCAGACTGGTTGCTTACCCCCCCTACAATCTGCAAGGTGGCACCTCAGCTGCTTCTCCCTCCAGGGTGCAAAGGCTGGACAGGACTCCTGAATTCCCAGGTCCCAAAATCCACACTCCACTGACCTCTCACTTTGTCCTTAGCATCTATAGGTTGATAATTCCTGAAACTGCCACAGCTGCTGATGATCTGAAGTCCCTCCAGCCAGTGGCTGGTTGTGGCTGCCCTCAGGCTAAAACCTCAGGCTCAACAGGGCTGGGCTCAGATGTCAGAGTGCTGTGTTGGCCCCTTCCTGCCAACCTCCTGGGCTGTCTTCAGTGGGAGGTTAGGTTCTCTGTGTCATTTTGTGGCTTCTGTTGCTCCAAAGTTTGTTTAGAGTCATTTTTTTACATGAATTGGAGGAGGTGGATGCCGGAGCCACATGGATGTCCTGTTTCTACTCCGTCATTTTGACTTCTCCCAAGGAGCTTACAATCTAATGAGCTTGGGGCTGTATAGCCATGCCTTTTGAGTTTGGTGGAAACTGACAATGTTGCCCTGCCGATGAAGTCACACTATGTGGTTATCACATAGAAGCCCTTAGCATCATCTCATTGACAAGGCAGTAAATTCTATCAACCAGCCAATAAGAATTTACTAAGCACCACTACCATGTTAGGAGGCAGTATGGTATAGTGAATAGCAGGCTAACCTACAATCCAGGAAGACCTGGCTTCAGGCTCTGCCTCATACACACATTGGTTGAGCATGTGGCCCTCTGGGTATGGTCTTTCCCTCTCACTGATCCAGGCATCAACAGGATTATAAACTGTAACCAAGGGTGCCAGTTCATATTGTTAGAAGGAATCCCCTCACCTGGGAGCCTCTAAACCAATAAAATTGCAGTTCCAGTCCCCATCCCCTGATTTTTTTTTTTGCCTCTATTTCCTCAGATTGCTAAGCAATATACCTGATGCATAATAGTCACTCAAATGTTCATGGCTGGCTGAGATTGTCTTTACAAGGCAATATCCCACCAACAGAACATTAATGTACTTCTGTCCCCACAGCCTGTCAATGTTGGTCATTCCCCTTTTTTGTCAGATTTCCTACTATATAAAGGGGTGCCTCAGACATGTTTTAACATGAATTTCTATAATTATTAGTGATTTCAAACATTTTCTTCATATGATTATTGGTAGATTTGAAAACTGTCCACTCATATCTTTTGATCATTTACAAATTGGGAGTTAAATGGCAGTTAAGTTACTTGCTCAAGGTCATGCAAATAGTAATTTGTAGAGTCAGTATGGGGACTCAGATTCTTTGATTCCAACAATGCTTATACATCAGGATAATGAAAACACAGAATTTAGGATAGCATTCTGAGTTCTATTCAAAGACACCTAGATGGACAGATCCACAGCCAAAGGAGCACACAACTAAAACTAAGGAGGTAGTTATTGTTAAGAGTTGCATTCATTCTTCTTATGTAGGGAATAGAACAAAATAGATTCAGCACCCAGTTTAGAGGTAGTGAAAGGATTCTGTTCCCACCTAATAATATTCATTTTTTCAGTATAAATTCAAAATTAAGCAAAGATGTGAGAGTCCCTCAATTCAATCCCCTAGCCATCAGGAATAACCTTTAAACCCTACAACCTAGAAAGAGGATAGCGTTTGGCTAACGCCAATGACAGAACAGACCAGAAATATGCTAATCACAGTGAAGCTGCAAAAATCCTATCTATGCCACCAAGTGTTTCCTTAATGAAGAAATGTGGTTATCACACCCACAAATTGGGAGACTTTTCTCCGACCTCATCTAGGAAAGTCCCCTTCTTTTTCCTTTGTTTGAAGGAACTGTGGGTCCAGCCTGGAAGAGAGAAGATGAAGGACAGAAGTTGCTTGGTTTGGGGGTGGAGAAGAGCCTTGGTAGTTGTCTTCAGAATGATAAGGAAGAATCATGATCTTTGTTCTGTTTGTCCTCACAGTGCAGAACAAGAGCTATTGGTGGTATGTTTTGAAGAGCTGACTTGAGGCTTGTTAGGAACAACTTAAAAGTAACTAGAGTGATACAAAGCTGGAGCGGCTAGCCTAGTGGACTGACGGCTGGTGGCTTTAAGCAGGGGGTGGATGATATTTCTACCCCGTCAAGGTGAACGTGTTCAGCCAGGGGCTGGGAAATCACTTTTAGGTATATGGATGTTTCCAGTTATTGATAAAGGCTGGTCTAGATGCTTTCAGACATCACATCCAGCTCCCACATTCTGCTATTATGTGATTCTTGCCTTTAACTAGAGATGGCTCTGGGGTAAAGTTCAGTTCTTAGTGAATGGAAATGCAATGAATGTGTTTCAAAAAGAAAGCAGAGCTTTTCATTGTAAATATAGCAGTGAGAGATTGAGGATGAGCTTTGGGTCACAGACTAGTGCCCAACCTGCTCCCCTACATTTGTTAGTATAGTTTTTACTCCAGGCACATAAGTAGCTCTATAACATTCTTCCCAGTGGTTTAAAAATGAGAGAGCAAAGAGAGAAAGAGCAAGCGGGCATATGACATGAGGTGGCATTGACAGATGGGAGGCTGATCAATTCATTTACTCTGAATCTCAAGTTAAATGTTACATAGAGTCACAGAATGTCAGACCTGGAAAGGACCTTGGAGATCAACTAATCCAATTCCCTTATTTGGTAGGAAGGCCTTATTCCATCTAAAGTCAAACAATGCTTCATGGCTCAGAAATCCTTAGACTGGGTTTCAGGATGAAGATCTCTTCTCTCTGTCTGTCTGTCTGTCTGTCTGTCTCTCTCTCTCTCTGTCTCTCCTCTCTCTCTGTCTGTCTCTCTCTGTCTCTCTGTCTCTGTCTTTGTCTCTCTCTGTCTCTCTCTCTGTCTCTCTGTCTCTCTCCCCCTCTTGCACACACACACACACATGTTTGTCTGTTTGGATATGGATACACACATATAATACATATATACACACTATGTATATATGTATGTATATATGTTACATTTGTAGAGATAAAAATATGAACATATATATGAAGATATGTTAATGTTAATATCAATATGTTTGCAGGATTAAATAATGTACACAAACTATTTGGTAAAACTTAAAATCTCTATGTGACAGCTATAGCTACAGTTAGTATTATGCAATCTATCTTCACATATGAAGTAATAGAGTCAGTTCAGCTATTATATTTGTTTCCAAAATGCAAATTTATTCCCATGTGATTGATATATGAGGAAGCAATTTGAGTCTAACACAAATTCATGTTTGCTTATGTGCACTTCTTTATAAGACCACATTAAGGGGCACCTCTTGGTGGTAACTCACAAACTGCCACATTTCCAATGTCTACTTTCTCAAGCAAACTTCACATCTTTGTCAAAATGAAATACCATCATTATTTCTACTGGTACAGTAGGAGTTCTGGGTGCCCAGTGCCTTCTGCTCTGGGCCCCTGGTTCCCAGAGCTATGGCTGCCCTCTGAGCAATGGCCTTTTATTTTTTTCATTAAATGACCAATTTTACCAGCCTGGGGTCATAGCAAGGGGCCATAGGCCAAGCAGTAGCCTCAAACTGAGGCTGCTGATGCTACTGCTTATTCATTTTAGTGTTTCTTAACCATTTAACATAAGGAAACTATGCTAGCATTTTCATTATATTACTATCTTTTTTATGTATCACTGATAACGTTTTTGAGTGTTACTCCCCCAACCCTATTTCCCCCATAATCCATGTGACTGTTATTGCATGATTTTAAACAGAATAATGATTTTTAGTAATCTATATATTGCATCATAGTGTAGACACAGTGTGCTGTCATGGATAGAGAGCTGGCCAAAGAACAAAGACCACCTGGGTTCAAGCCCTGTTTCTGACAAATACTGGCTATGTGATCTTTGGCCAGTCACTTGAGAAGTCTCTGTGCCCACACATGTCTTGAAGATTGGGAACTGAAGAATATGTGATGGTCTACATCAGTACAGGAAGTACTTTTTTTAAGGACGCTCTCCCTATACTAAGGAAAACATAGCCTCATTTAGAAATATATACATGCACATGTATATATACATGGAAGCATACACATTCATGTTGTTATAGGATCATCAACCTGAACTGAAAGGGCTCCAGAGAACACCTAGGTCAACAATCTTATTTTGCAGGTGGGGAAAATGAGGCCAAGAAGGTGAATGGATTCAGATACTACTTGTTTTAAGAAAAGTTTCACTTATTTCTAACTTTTGTAGTGTTTTTTTTTAGAAGAAATTAGTGGCAGATTTTGTCAAAAAATTTTTCTTCAAGTACTCATATAATTATGTGATGTTTCTCATTTTTGCTACTTTTATATAATCAATTATGCTTATCATATTCCTAATATTGAACAAGTTGTTTGTCTCTTTCTCTCTGCCTCTGTCTCTGTCTCTCTCTTTTGATCATGGGTCCCAAGTAGTTTAATAATTCTTAAATTATCTCTCCTTGAACTACTTTTAAGGTCATTTTTCTATTAGATTTCACATTTTCTTTGATTTTTTTTTTACTTTATTATGTTTCTTGATGTCCTGTGGAGTCATGAGCTTCCTCTTGACTAATTTTCATTTTTAAAGAGCTATTTTCTTCAGTGATATTTTGTACCCTTTTTTTAACCATGTGGCTAATTCTTATTTTTAGAAGTTATTTTCTTCACTATTTTTCTGCCTCTTTTACCAAGCTATTAATACTTTTCCTCCTATAATTTCACTTGCACAGATCTCATTTCTTTTCCCATTATTTTCCTGATGCTCTTATTTGATGTTTAAAGTCTTTATTTTTGCTCTATTTTATCTCTTAGATCTTCTACATTGGACTTGTTTCCAAACTGAAATTTTATTTGAGACTGCTTGTTGATATTTTTAAGTCATTGTCCTTCTGTGTTTGTATTTTGAGCTTTCCTGTCAACATAGAAGACTTTTATGGTCAGGTTCTTTTTCTTTTGTTTGATCATTTCCCATGTCTATTTCTTTACTTTAAACTTTACATTGGAGTTAAGCTTTGCTCACTGCCCCCCCCCACCCCTTTTTGGTTCAGAGTAAGGGGGAGACATCTTGCCTGAGATTTTTGTCTTCTATAGGGTTTTCTGATTTCAAGGCTCACTGAGGGTGGGATTATTATTATTACTATTACTACTACTACTATTATTATTATTATTGCTTTCAACATGGTGTGATCTAGGGTGAGGTCTGGTCAATGCCCTCCTGATCTGTGCCCTGATTCTTATACACGTAGAGCTCTGATACTCCAATGACCATCCCTGCTTTTTTTCTAGACTCTGAAACTATGACCTGGAACTGGAAAATTGGTAATGTAGCTGCCAAATGTCATCCATTCCTGTATTCAGTACTAGTACAAGTGGCCCCTAGAATCTCTTTCTAACCAGATGTCCAGTCACCTAGACATTATCTGGCACCGGGTCTCTGCTAGTGCCCCAGGTAGGTGTTGCTATGCTGACTGGTGCTCCTTCTGCCTCAGGCCATCCTCTTGTTCCATCCCCACCCCATCTAGAAAAATAGCTCCCTGTGACTTTTAATTAGCTTCCTTGCCCAGAATTTGATTTAACATATATTTTTAGATTGTTTTGGAGTAGTTGTATTGTAAAAATGTGGCAAAATTCTGCTTTCACTCCACCATCTTGAATTCACCTCCCCCATACTTATCATTGAATGTTTGTTTTCTTTTATTCTCCCTCTTATCTCTGGTTCTTTCTATTTATTTTTCAGAATGAAAACCATTTCTAATTCTCATTTTGAGAGTGGGAGGTCTATTAAAGACTGAAAGATAAGGCAAGTCACATTAGTCATGGGCCTCAGTTTGCCCACCTTTAAGATGAAGGGACTGGTCTAAATGGATCTGTGTCTCCTGTTGCCCCCAGTCCTGATTTTGTACAGAATGTTCTCTGGATCAATGGAGTTGTCTGAGGGAGACTAAGGAACAACAGTCTTGTAAAACAGTGACCCAGATCCTGGCCTCAAGACTTCCAACACTATATCTCACCAGGAAATCACCCACTGGGACAGCAAAGAAAAGGGGGCACAATGGTAGGAGGAAAGCAAGGGCTTAATTTGTGTTCAGTGAAATGAATAAAAGGAGGATCTGTGAACAAGCATGCATTTGGAGAGATTAATGAATTTTCAAAGAATTCCCCAAATTTGCTCATGTCCTTAGAATCACTGTCCTTCAGGGCAATGATTGCTTTTCTTCCTTAGCCTTGTATTACCAGCACGTAGAACAATACCTTAACACAGAGTAGGTATTTAATAAATGCTTATTCACTGACTGTCTTTAAGTCAATGATATTTCCTGTATACCTTCAGATGACTCATTTGTGAAAATTCTGGAGGGGATGAATAAGAATGATCTCTGTATTTCCTTCCTACCAAGTCTAGATAGATATGTATAGACATATGAAATGAAAAAGCTCTTTTTAAGAACTTTTAATTTAATTTAATCCTATGAGAAGAGGGTGGCAAATAAGGAAATGATTTTTTTTTAAATCAGGTGATTTTATTACTATTATTATCATTGTTTTTGTTGTTATTTAGACCTTGAGTTCCATTGTTGTAGGAGGGTCCATGGGATGACTTCTCTCTCCCAATGCTGAATCAGAGGGTTCTCTAGACTTTATATTCTTTGAGAATTACCTGTGGGCCCTAAGGGGATGATTGATCTGCTCAGGGTCACACTGACAACTAGTCCACACAGGATTAAACCAGCTTTACCGGACTCTAAGGCCAGCATTCTACTTAGTCAAAAAACTAAACTGTAGAAAATACTCTAATAGTCTGCTGCGTCCGTGATCTCAATGAAAAGGTTATTCTCTCCATTAATGAAGACCTTGATCCTTCTTGCCTTTTATCATATATTTATCTTTGCAACATAGCTAATATGAAAATACATTTTGCATAATGTCACATGTAAATCGATATCATAAGTCTTGCCTTCTGAATGGGGGGGAAAGAGGGTAGTATGGATAGAGAATTTGGAACTCAAGATTTAAAAAAAAATTAGAAAAATTTTAAACATGGAGTTGGGAAACATTTAACAAAATATGTACGTATGTCTATACATAATGCGTGTATGTATGTCTGTATATATCTATATATGTGTGTATATATTTATATATAGATATCGACATCAATATTGCTAGATAGATATAGATATAAATATTTAAGAAATAGCATGTGGGTTACTCAGAGAGATAGACAGTTGGGGCAGTGGATGGAGTGCTGACTTATAATTCAGGCTCAGACACTCACAAGCTATGTGACCTTGTACAAGTGACTCAACCTTGGTTTGTTTCAGTTTCCTCAACTGTAAAACAGACAATAATAGCAGCTAATTCTCAGGGTTGTTGTGAGGATCAAATGAGATAAAATTTGAAAAGTGTTTGACATAAAATTTATAAATTGTTTAGCACAATATTTGACACATAGTAAAACTTAAGAACCACTTTTTTAAAAAAAAATCTGTTTTTCTCTCACTCTCACTCTCCCCTTTTTCCCCCAATGGGGGTAACTCACTTATTTTTTAACATTCATACAGTTATGTGATGATATTCACAATGTGAAGAGCTTCCTAAATGTGATGCATAGCACCTTAAAAGAGCATTCTCTAACCATACAGGTAGGAAAAATTGAGCGGATGTCGAGTATCATTGGATGGATGTGTTTATCTTGATCAGTCACCGCAAAGAGGAGGTGAGCTGGGCCCAGAACAGGCCAGGAGGAATAAAGCCAGATGGCTTATAGTCAGGAAATCACACTGCTCACTTATAATTGGCTTAAAATCCCCCATCATTTCACTGTCATAGTATCTTGTGCAAGGGACAAATTTCTTATTATCCAAGTTCTTTGTAATTGGGTAACCTTGAGCAAATGGCTTGTTCTGGGCTCTGATTTTTTACTCATGACTTAAAACCCCAAATATGTATAGCTTACCTTATTCACCAAATTAAAATGAACAATAAATACATTCCATTCTGGGCTCTGACCAACAATAACAACATGAACTTTATGTCTGCCGGGTACCAGTTGGCACATCTGCGTACTAAAATATGATCATTTCTTTCACTTAATAGCCATGTTATTTTCCATGGATTGATAGCTGCTGTTAGTCATTTTATTTGGGCTAGTAAATTCTAGTATTTATTTATAAGGGTGAGCTGCCCTTGTGAAAAGAATAAGCTGGAAATGTATTTGGTTATGGGGGAATATACATGTATATGTGTATATATTCCTATATGTATATACATAGACACATACATATATACATATATGTACACACATATAGATATATACATATATATTTAGCAAGACTAAAAGGCATGAATGAATGAAGGCTAGGCTGATGGGGCTTTCTTCTTTGAGCTGGAGCTTACTAGTGTGATGTTTTCATTTTGTTTTAGCCATTTTAAAGCATATTTGAAAAAGTATCAAGTATGCTTTTATTATTTCCTGACCATATCACATTTTTTTTGTTGTCCTGCAGGCAAGGGATGATTATCTCCTTATTTTTGCCATTTTGATTTCTCCTAATTAAATCCCCAAGTTGGACAAATGGAAGTGCACTGAAGATCTGCTCACTGAATCTCACTTCCCAATGCTCATTTTCTCCAATCTTACTGGGCTAAAATCGAAAGTTTTGCATAATTGATTTATACATAGACTTTAGCTCAGCTTGTGTAATTAGCTAATTTTTCTCTTTATGTGTTTTCATGGACTTATTTATGCTTGTTTAAAACATGCTATGGTTGTTTACAGAGCGTTTGGACCTTTCTGGCACATCCTTTGTGGCAAGGTCACTGCTTTTATCTTACAATGGCTTGTTCTTGGTATGTGAATGGCTGTAATGCGAATGTAAATTTTAAAGATCTTCCCTGCCCCTAGGCTAACGTGCACCTGGAGCCTGGGGTGGGAGGCTTATTTTTCAGTAGATACTTTTTGATTGGCCAGTGGGTCAATAAGGTTGTTACATTCTCTGAGCCAGGAGAAGGCTATATAAGCCCTGATGTGTAGCTTTGTTTTGGGACTCACTTTGAGAAGTGTTCTGTGATTTGATCTGAATTCTGGGAAGCCGTTGTTGAGAGTCCCCCGGCTTTGAAAAACCCAGAATGTGGAAACCCAGATGTTGACTGGGTATGGATGTAATGGTTGGACAGTTTGGAAAGCTGTCTACTTGATCTGTTAATGTCTTGTTATGCCTGTATACTTTGAGGTTCAGGGTGCTGACCTTTTCTTCTGAACAAGGTAAACGATATATGTCTGACTGATTAAAGTAAGCTTGTTAACCCATTTTGAGTTGCTTTCCTTTAACAAAGCAGATCCAAGAACCTGTGTGAGCAGGCACCCTGGGGACACTGGGGTGCTTGCTGCAACAATGGCATAAATAAAATGTCAAGTGAAAACTAAATACAAATGGCTACTTTGAACACCACCAAGGTTTCTGGTCTCAGTATGATTCTTAATGTCCGTGTCCTTGAATCCTATGTCTGTGAAAGTGGGCAGCAGATTTCTTTTTAATGTCTAGGCTATTCAACGTTCATTTTAATAGCTTAACATTTCATAGTCTGAATCACAAGAGAATAGAGGCCCTCTGCTAGCACTGTCTCAGAAGTAACATCTCCATTGATTTATTTGTGGAATTGGAATGCTAGGTTCTATATTTAGACAGAACTCAAGGAAAACTGGGCAGTCAGGAGAAGGCTAAGGCTTTGGGGTCTGTTTGATTTAGCTTGGAGAGCCTTGTGCAAAACCCACTGGAATTGTGTTATGCCAGGAGACTGAATTGCTTCCATTTGAATTGTCTTAAGAAGATTTTGAAGATCACCTGGCAGGGTAAGGTACCAGACACTGAGGTTCTTACTTGAACTGAACTGCCAAGCATTCAAACTCTGCTTCAGAGAGTGAGACTCCAATAGGCTGGCCACGTTGTTTGAATGTAAAATGTGTGATTGCCAAAAAGACTATTTTCTGGAGAACTCACACAGGGCAAGTGTTCAACTGGTGGTCAGAAGAAGTGATACAAGCACGCTCTGAAGGTCTCTCTTAAGAACTTTGGAATTGATTGTGTGGCATGGAAGACTGGCACAAGACTGCTCAGCATGGAGTGCCCATATCAAAGAAGGTGTTGTGCTCTATGAGCAAAACATAATTGAAACAGCCCAAAGGAAACTCAGGATGGGCAAACTTAGAGAATCCGCCCCAAATGTTCACAAGAACTGTTTGTGCCCAATCTGCAGTGGGGCATTCTGAGCTTGTGTCGGTCTGATCAGTCACAAGGGGACTCTCATCTTCAAGAACAAAGGACAACAACCAAGCAGCCAGCTGCCTTTCAGCAGGGA
>NW_027185759.1:13583098-13601956 GCF_028583685.1 Petaurus breviceps papuanus | reverse complement strand
CATACACACTCACACATACACTTACAATCACACATACACTCACATACACATTTTAGGAGGGGCTGTATTTCAATCGTGGCACCATACTTCATAACCTAGAAGTGTTCCAAGTTGAATCAATGGTTACATCTTGATCTCTTTTTTTCCCCAACATACTCTCATTTCCATGTAGCCTTCTTCAATTTGATTTCACAAATAGTTAGTATGTATTATATATGAGACACTCTCCTAAGCATTTGGAAAATAACGACAAAAGCAACAACAGCATTATTTGCCCTCCAGAAGCATGTATATTTTTTATTTCATAGTATTAGGAAACTACATTGATACTGTTGTAATTATTGATACTGTGTTTTGGTGGCATTGAAAAGAGCTGATTATCAGCAAATGAAACATGCATGAAGTTTAGATTATCAAATGTATATAAAAATGTATTAGAAATAAAGTGGGGGCGGCTAGGTGGTGCAGTGAATAGAGCACCTGCCCTGGAGTCAGGAGGACCTGAGTTCAAATGTGACCTCAGACACTTAACACAATAACTAGCCATGTGACTTTGGGCAAGTCACTTAACCCCAACTGCCATCCAAAAACCAAAAAAAGAAAAGTGGGAAAATCAATGTGGCAAGCTTTTTCAGAGTTTAAACCTTCAGAACGGTATGTATGGGACATTTCAAATGATAGCTAACATGAATGATAAGCTCTAGTAAGGTTTTTTTTTTTAATATGAGCAGCTTCAGATGTGCTTTTAGGTAGATGGAAAGTTGCCAGTTGTTAGGGGGAGGTTGAAGATTAGAGAGAAGAGGGAAATAAAAAATAAGGTAATCTTCTGGAGATGATAGGAGGGAATGGGGATGTCAATGACCCAGACATTAATTGGGTCTCTCTCTCTCTCTCAGCTAAAAGCAGAGCAGCTGGTATATTTGTGACTTACCTTAATGTCTATTTAATTACTCAGCAGTAGAAGATATCACCAGGAAAATGGTGGTTTGGGACCTGATTTTTTTTTGGCTTTTTTTGGATGGGGGAAGGCAGGGCAATTGGAGTTAAGAGACTTGTCCAAGGTCACACAGCTAGTAAGTATTAATTTTCTGAGGTCACATTTGAACTGAGGTCCTCCTGAGTCCAGGGCTAGTGCTCTCTTCACTGAGCCACCTAGCAGCCCCAAGGGACCTGATTTTTTACAAAAGAAAAAATTATTTGAAGAATTAAAATAAATGGAAACTAGGGAGGAAGGAAGCATGACACCTTATATTCATACAAGATTAGCAAGGACTAGCTGAACATCATCTCAAAGGCAAGTCTTGTAGAATGTAAGTTCCTTGAGGGCAGGGTCTATTTCACCTTTCTGCTTGTATCTTATATAGTACAATACCTGAAATTTAGTAGATCTTTGATTAAAGCTTATTTCATGATTGTTTAAAAAATTTAATTTGAGCAAAAGCATCGCATATTACATTTAGAGTGTCCCTTCCCTCTTTAGCTGATTTCTATTCTAGAATTTTAGCATAAAGGATTCTACCTATCCTTGGAATTCCTACTTGCTTCTCTCTAGGACTTGTTACACTCCTCACTCTTTGTTCTCTTTATCCTTATCTGGACTTTCTCTTTACCTATCTCTTATATAATTTCCTACTTTTAGGTTGACTATGAGGGGCCCTTGTTTGGTCCTTCTCATCCTTCCTCTATTTCTCTCATTGATGACATTATCATCTCCTTTGAATTCAATGATCTCTTTTAAAATATTTTCCAGATCTTTGCATCAAACCCACTTTCTCTCCTGATATTGAGTACCTTATCACCAGATGATTCTTTGACTTGGCATACTCAATGTCCTCCAGCCATCTCAAACTTATCATGACTAAAAGAGAATCCATTGCATTTTCCCCCAAATACACTTCTGTATCAAATTTCCTTGTTTCTCTTGAGGGTAACACTCACCATCCAGTCATTTGGGTCCTCAACATTGGGGCCATCTTCAATTCCTCATCCTTTTTCATCCCTCGTATCCTTCACCCTCAGACAATCTTTACATCTTGACCTGTCTGCCTCCACAAAATTTCACTCGTAGTCTCTTCTCTCCACCCATCCAGCCCCAGCTCCAGAACAATTTCTTGCCACATTTCCTGTGTGCTGCTGTAAGAGCCTCCTTGTCCTCCACTCTCACAATTCTGATTCCTCCTTCATGCAACTGCCAAAGTATTTTCCTAAAGTTCAGATCTTACCATATTGCTTACCCCCACATTCAGTAATCTTCAGTTGATGCCCCTAGAATAAAAATAAACTTCTCTGTTCCATATTTAAAGGTCTATAGAAGTTATGCCATTTCTAGGTTTTTAGCCTTGTTCTGTTTCTGCATACCATGTACTCTGGTTAGTCAAACTAGACTTCTTGCTATTCTTCATATGTGAGACTCAACCTATTATTTCTCTCCTTTTACATTGGCTATCATCCATGCCTGGAACAGACTCCTTCTTCACCTCTATCTTTTGGCATCCCTGGTTGCCGTTCAGTCACTTAACTCAAATGCTGACTTTTATGTGAGGCCTTTTTTGGTCCCCACAGAGGTTAAACTACTTTTCAAAAAGGCTATGTTGTATGAGTTTGGTATTTGTATTATCTGTACCACTACAACTGTATTTGGTTTCCTCCCCATAGATTATCAGCTCCTTGAGGTGAAGCCCTCTTTCACCTTCATCCTTGGGCCTCAAAAGCCTAGCATAGTGCCCTAGTACATAGTAAGTAGCCTTGAGTCAAGAAGACTTGAGTTCAAAACCAGACTCAGATACTTACTAGCTATGTGACCCTGGGCAAATAACTTCTCTTTGCCCCAAAATAATAGCCATTTTACCTCAGTTTCCTCATCTGTAAAATGAGCAGAGAAGGAAATGTCAAACCACTCTAGGATCTTTGCCAAGAAAACTCCAGATGGAGTTACAAAGTTGGTCATGATTGAAATGACTGAACAACAACAAAATGGTTCTTACATGCTAGGATTGTTGTAAGGACCAAATGAGATAATTTTAAAGCACTTGGCTATGTACAAGTTAGCTCTTATTATTATGCATGTAAGGAATCTTTGGGGGTTATCTGATCAATCAATTGAGAGTGAGAGAATTGCTGCTTGTATTATGGCTGTTGAGATGTTTGTTAATTTCTGAAAAATTGTAAAGAATATTATCGGAGGTAAGAAACCATTATTTAAATTTTCAGAATTAAATAGTGTAGTCTCTTTAAACATAAACTAATGAGCTTGACTTAAATTCCTAGCAAATTTCTAGAATACAATATTAGATTCCTTTGAAAAGGATAATGGTGATCACTAATGTCTGCATAGCTTCATTATGAATAAGTCATGCCAGACTTAATTAAGTTCCATTTCTGGAAAGGTTACTAGACCAGTAGATTAGAAGAATGCTATTGATATTGATAGAGTATATCCTAATTTCAGCAAAGCATCTTATTAAGTCTGTGTGTGTGTGCGTGTATCAACAAGATGGTGAAACATGGGGTAGATGATCATGCAGAAAAGTGAATTCAGATTTTCCTGAATTACTGATTCAAAACATCAGTGACTATTGGACTGATGCCACCTTGGAAGGATGCCTTTGGTGATAATAAGTCATGTTTATGTAGTGCTTATGGTTAACAAGGTATTTTTCTCAAAACTCTGTGTAGCTAGTGGAACAAAGTTTATAAGGTTTAAATGACTGGCCTATGGTCATACACATAGTAAATTACAGATCTGGGATTCAAATTAATTTCCCTACTGACTCAAAGTTCAGCACTCTCTCCACTGTGCCATACTGTTTATCCAAATATAATTTTGGAAGGCCACAGGGCTTTATCCTTGACAAAATTCTGACATCATGATTATTAACTTTGTTGAGGATAAACACCTTGGGAGAGCAGCTAACATCTCAAGTGATAGACCAAAGCTTCAGAATGTTATAAACAGACAAACATAGCAGAATTCATTGGGATGAAATTCAATATGAACCAGTATTAAATCATATTGTTTGGTCCAAAAAATTAACTGTACAGGTAATACATGCATAGAATGTGGCTAAAAAAGTTTTGTTTTCTTTTGAAAACGACTTAGAACTTTTAATGGAGTAAAATCTCATTATAAGTCAATAAAGTCACACAGCAGCCAAAAAGGTAATGATATATGACAAAGGAAAAACAGAAGCATTGGATCTGGAATCAGGGAGGATCCAGTCCCACCCACCTCCACCATCGCATAGTTATGTGGTCATTAGTTCAGTGTGTAACTCCATGTTTTGAGAAGGTCCTTTACCAGCTAGGGGGCATTCAGAGGGAGGACACCAGGGCACAGGAGGGAAATAATAACTATGGCATAAAAAAGAGGGTAAGATGCTGGGGGTGTTTGGCTTGTGGGAAAGAAAACTCATGGGAAACACTGACAAAAGGATAAATTATCCCCAGGGTTCCTTGAAGCTCTGAATTCTAGGACTAGCTATGATCCTATGGCATGATAGCAACCTTTAAGTATAGAAAAGTTTGCCACATGGGAGAAGGATTAAATTCATGATGCTTTTTTGGGGGAAGAACTAAAGAGTAAGCATAGGAAAGTGAAAAGAAGCAGAAGTCACCTATTTTGGGATTTTAAAATATAATGGATTTGGAGCTGGAGGGGACTTTGGAGAATGTCTAGTCTTACCTGTCATTTAATTCAATTTAATATTTTTAATTAAATGGAATAAAATGTCCATCTTCATATAAAAAGTCAACTTAAAAATACACTTCAACATGAAACTGTGAGTCTCTATCATGTATAGTTTGATTTTCCTTTTAAGGAAGGATTAAATACAACATATAACTTTCAAAGTTATCCTACTTAACTATTTTTTTATCACTCTCTTTTGCAAATTTTGAAAATGATTTCACTCATTCATTTTTTCCTTCCTTTATCACTCTCTATCTTCCCCTCTATTTTTTCTTTCCTTCATTCATTATTTCCCTCTTCTTTCTTTTTCTTCATTTCTTTCTTCCTTTCCTTCCTTCCATCCTTTCTTCTTTCCTTCTTTCTTTTCTACCTTCCTTTCTCTCTTTTTCCCCCTCCCTTCCTCCTTCTTCCTCTTTTCTCACCTGTCATTCACTCCTTTCTTCCTTTCTTCCCTTTGCACCCACTTCTTTCCTTAAAATTATATCTCCTTCTCCCTCTCAAAATTACAATTAAAAAAGATAAAAAAGAAAATTTCACAACATATATGTAGAGTCAAATTAAAACAAATAGCACAGTGACTGTACAAAAGAATGTATCTTATTTTGAACCTTGAGTCCATTACCCAGCCTTTCAGGCAATGGCTAGCATGCTTTATCATTACTCCTCTGGAAATATAGTTGGTTGTTATCTTAATTAGAATTCTAACCCATTCAAAATTATTTTTCCTTAAAATGTTGTTGTTATTGTGTAGACTGTTCTGGGTTACTCACTTTTATGCTTCATCAATTTACCCAGGCCTTCCTAGGTTTCTTTGAAACATTGTCTTTTGTTATTTCAAGATAAAACAGCTTTGTGCTATTTTCATATGCCATATTTTGTTCAGCTTTTCTGCAACTGATGGGACCCTTTTAGTGTCTAGTGCTACAATAGAAAGAGCTGTTATAAATATGTGTGTATCGGTCTTTGATTACATGGATGTCACTGAAGCAGTAGCTAGAGTTCTTCTTTCCTCCATTTTTGGAATGGAATCAGGAAGATATGAATTAAAATCTTGCTTCAAATATGAAGTAGCAGTATGACTCTGGGCAAGTCACTTAGCTTCTATCTGCCTCAAGTTTTCTCTTTTGTAAAATGGGGATAATAATAGCACCTATCCCACTGAATTGTTGTAAAGATCACATGAGATAACAAATATAAAGCACATTTTAAACCTCAAAGTGCCATACATGTTAACTATTTCAATGATGATGATAAAGTCTCTTTTCTCTCTTTCTTTTTCCAGAAAAGAAACAGAGGCTCTAAGAGCTGGTACCTTGGCTGAGGTGAAACAGGGAGTAACAAAATTATGAATCAAACCAAGGTCTTCTCCCAAATTATGGATGTCCTAAATAACAATGAGATTCTAAATACTTTAATGAGCTCCCCATTAATGGATGTCCTTAAGCAGAGGCCGGAAGCCATTTGTCAGCTATGTTGTAGAGAACATCTTTTTTTTCCCCCCTTAGGCCTGTATTAATTTCCAAAGTTCCTTCCAATTCTGCAATTATCTGATTCTAAAGTCCATTATTGCTATGTAAGCTTAGCTGATAACCCACCTACGTTGCCATAGACATCTTCATGACATAAATGAAGGAAAAACAATGTTTTAACTTCAAGGATAGCCTGAGGAAGTTGATAATTGATGATCTAAAGTTTGTAGCAGAAGCCTCCATTGTGTTTATCACTAAAGAAAGGAGAGTAATTGGAGGTGAACCCTATACTTTTTTATCAGAATCGTAGTGGGGGGGGGCATATGGCCAAAGGTCTACAGCCAAGCCTAGTTATTAGGGGAAAGAGTGTGCTCCTGTCAATGTCTCTGAAACAGTAGACTACAGCAGACTTGCCCCTGCTCTGGAGGAACATCAGGGAGACCATTAGATTAACCTTCTACGTACTTTAAACACAGCAAATAGCTTTATATTATTTTGAAGTTTTGTTTTGTTTTGGATAACACTGTAGAAATCCTTCAGTGTTCTACAAATTAATTCTTAAGGGTGAGTGGATATAGAAGCACTTCTAGAACCCAGGCATCTCAAAAGGAAGAAAATAGAAAGTAAACAATAATAATAAAAACAAGGCAATTCCCATTTTAATGGCTTAGATGCTAAGATCATCGAAGTGAGTCTACGATCTGGGTTTTTTCAACTTTAAATCCAATCATAGATATCTGGAAACTGAATTGTTTTGATATCTCCAGTGAAACCAAATACATGATGCATCTTGCATCAACAACATAGACAATTTCAGTTTTGATCACTATCATGCTCCATTCACCCTCCAAAGAATGATCAGTTGGCAGCCCTATTTGTGCTTTCTAATGATGTGTCTTGGTATGGTAGAAATGTAATTGTCATTCCACAAAAATACAAAACCCATTATGCTAGATGAGTTTGTACATTTCTGTATATTTTTGGCATAAGCAACAACCTTCTCATTTGCACAACAAATGTTTGCAGTTAAAAAACACACCATAATTTCTTCTAGTGCAATGAAAATAAGGTTTGAGGTAATTAATACTGAAGACACTTTTTCTTATTTATGAGAAAAAAAGCATAATTCTAAATCACTTATGTAAATACATTCAGATATACTCTATAAGCACATCTAAATGTGATTCATTCAAAAACAATCTATTTAATTTTTTGTCAACTAAAATAACTATAAATTGGATCTTACAATATTTCAAAAGGATTTCATTTTCAAGTTAGAGATGATTACATGTTTATAACTTACAATATCAGGCACTCATTTGCATAGACAACTAATTTAAAGTGAAAAATCCCATTAAAAGTATCAATGGAGAAAATTACACAGCCATCTACAATGTATTTAAATAGGTTTCATTTCTTTTGAGCCCCAAAGTATTCATATGCAACAATTTTTTCCCTTACTCTATTTACATGGGGGAGGGAGCTAATAATTTTGCTAAAATTACCCCTGTTCCAAGCTCAGATAGGGGAGAGGCTCACAACCACCAAGAAAAGAGGAAGTTATGCTCCTGCCAGGTGTCTCAACAGCGTTAACTTTCTGGACAAAATTCAGTAGACATTCAATTAGTACCTATCATAGTCAAGGCATTATACTAGATTCATGGGGTCCAAAGGTGAACTTATATACATTCTCTGCCCTTACATAACTTACAGCTTAATGAAGGGAGTATGCCATATTGAAATACGTATGATAAAAGACAAAACATGCCCATTTCCAAGGGGAAAATCAGATGGTGCAATACATTTTTCAAAGTGGAAAGATATTTGCTTTTGAAAGGATCAGGAAAAGATCCTGATTGTCTCCTCAACCCAACCTTGAAAGAAGAGAAGACTTTCTGTAATCAGAAATATGGGGATGGGGCAACTAGTATAGGGAATAATAAAGGATAATGTATGGAACTGAGAGATAATTGGGTAGTGTCTTCATTTTATAGCTGAGGATACTGAATCCCCAAAGAGTATCAATTTTATTTTATTTTATTTTTTGCCTTTTGTAGTGCAATTGGGGTTAAGTAACTTGCCCAAGGTTACACAGCTAGTTTTTTTGTTTTGTTTTGTTTTTGTTTTTTGTTTTTGTGTTTGTGTGTGTGTGTGTGGGGGGGAGGTGTTAAGTTTCTGAGGCTGGAACCAAACTTGGATCCTCCTGACTCCGGGGCCAGCGCTTTTACTCACTGCGCCACCTAGCAGCCATATCAATTTTATTTTTACTCTTTAACCTCTTGGGGATTCATTTTCCTGCAAACCTATCACATGGATGATATTCTCTTGCTTTATTTCTTCATCATTCACCATTTTCCATCCTCACACCAAGGTACAGATGATGGATTAAAGTCCAAAATTTTACCTAACTCCAGAGTCTTCCTATTGCTTCTAACACCGAATCTACACATTTTGCTTTGCTTTTAAAGTTTTTCAGAACTTGGCTAAGATTGCCTTTACAATCTTCTTATATATAATTCTCCACAATGAG
Organism: Petaurus breviceps papuanus; assembly: GCF_028583685.1. Lineage (NCBI taxonomy): Eukaryota > Metazoa > Chordata > Mammalia > Diprotodontia > Petauridae > Petaurus > Petaurus breviceps. The sequence goes on along the minus strand of NW_027185759.1, from coordinate 13,593,270 downwards.
TCCTTTTTTCTAGTCATTTTTCCTCCTTCCTGTTCTAAGATTCACTATGCCATCTCAACTCAACTCAATGAAGCTAAATTGGGCTACATTATAAGGGTGGGATGGTAGATGTAGGAATTTAGTTTTTAGTTGGACAAGATGAATGAATTAAAGAATGAGTGAGTGAATCAATAAAAGAATCAATAAATAAGGATTTATTAATGCTTCTGTCATTTGAAGTGCTATATATTTAAAAAAAAATGAATCATTTCCTGCTCTCAAGGAGTTCTCATTCCATTAGAAGGAGACAATACACATAGCAAGGTTGATCTAGAAGTTAAATACTAAGGCTCAGAGGTTTTCCTTTGATATTTCCTGAGGCTCTGTCTTATTCTTAAGTTCTGCAGACCTATGAGGGGTGGGGGAGATAGTCAAATTAGTCATATCCAGTACATATTGCAAGTCCTCTCAGGTCATCTGTGATTCAGGGAGATATTTAGCAGTGACACGTGGTTAGTATTGGAGTCTTTGGGATCTATTAGAGTTGTTAATACCAAGGAATCAAAGGATATGCTTGTGATGAGGTCAGGGAATCAGAAAACTTAGTCATTTTTTTGGTAGTGAAAGGGAGGAAATTTATAGTATGAAGGGAAAAGATTTTTTTTTGTTTGATTTGTTTCTTTTAACAATGGGATTTTTAATCATAAATGAATCACTAGAGCAGGAAATACTATTGATGGAAGAAACTGCAAGGGTGCTAGATTGAGCAAGGCCTTGGAGAAACTGGAAGCAAATGGTTCCTAAGGCTGTGGTAGAGTAATAAGTCTTAGTAACTCTGAGACAGGAGCAGAGATCTGGGTGTCAACAAAGAAAGAGGTTGAGATATTGAAGACTAGTTAAAGGGGACTCCATAAAAGAGTGGTTACCAGGAAAGTAGGAGTTGAGGTCATATACTAGGAGAGGAGTGGACCCAGGGGCTCAGGAAAATGTGTTCTGAGAGCCACTGTAGGGAAAATGATAAGGAATGAATGGTATATAAAGACAGGATAAAGAAAAGGATTGTCTTGTTGCAATGAATAGAAAGATTAATGTAGTGCCTGTGGTTAAATAATTTCATCATAGATCCAGGAATTAAGGTTTAGTGCCTGATTCATGCAGCAATGAGAAGCTGAAGAGTAGATGTGGAAAAGGGAGATGGTGGGGCTTACTCAGGGTTGAGTTCTAAGACACAGGTGGGTCAAGAAAGTGAAGATTTCAAGGACAGAAACAAATTATTATCTTTAATGTTGTTAGAAGTTGTGAAAGGCAATGCAGAGTAATGGGAGAATACTGAATTTGGCAAGGAGATACTGCTGGAGAAGGAGGAAGCTTCCTTCCTTCCTTTCTAGCTGGCACTTCTGATCTTCAGCACTTTCTCTACAAGCCCTTGAGCTGGACATTTTCATCACCTTCCCCCCTCCTTTTCAATTCCCTTTCATGTGCAGTATCTCCCATGAGAATGTAAGCTCCTTGAGAGCAGGGAGAGTCTTTCTTTCTCATTATATTTGTGTGCCCAGAACTTAGCACTGTGTGGTCCATAGAAAGTGCATAATAAATATATGCTGACTACCGGACACTGAAATTGTATGCATATGATTCACATGTATTAAATGTTCACATGTATTATATGCAATATGTGTATTCTTCATACCACAGAAATGATAAATACGCATAACACAGATACACAGACATTGCATATGTATATATACATATATGTGTATATGCATATGTGTGTTTGTGTATTTCTACAGAGTAGGAGTTAAGGAGATAGTAAAATGAAGGTGCATCTTCTCCCATGCTCCAGTATTAATTTCCTTCAAAATTCAGTGTGCTTTCGGTTGAACTACCCTGCTTTTCATATGACTGCTACTTCTACCAAGGATAGAAATGATGGCAATAATAGCTTAAGTATGACTTTGAACCCTTCATTCTTTTCACCTGCCACCATCCCAATCCTGTGAATTCCTAGCCCAAGTAAGTCTTCCCCCTGCCCCCGCATTCTCCATTGCTGGTCACTCATCTGCAGCTTTTTTTAAAGTAAGTTTTTATTGTTGTCTTTATTTTTTTTACATCATTCATAGTTTCCACAGTTCCATTCTCCATTACCTCTCCCAGAGAGCAATGTCATTTAACAAATAATGTTTATTTTTAAAGACAGTGAAAAATCATCATAAATGATCACTATGTTGAAGAAGTCTGAAAACATGAACTGTATAACAGTTGTGGATCTCTGGCCTCTAATAAATGGGGCTGAGGAGAGTGTCTTCTTATATATTTTTTTTCTTTTGAGCCTCTAGCCATGCTTGATTTTTGTGATTTTTCAACATTCACTTTTGATGGTGGAGGGAATTCGTTCATTCTGTTTACATTGGGGTTTTTAGTTTACAATGTTTCAGTCATTGTATGTATTGTTTTTTGTTTGTTTCTTTTCTTTACTCTGCTCCCTTCAGTCTGCATAAGTTCATACATCTCTTTCCATGCTGCTCTGTATGTATTTTCTTAGATCACAGTAATATTGTTACATTCGTGTATCATATTGATTTAGCCGTTCCCTGATCAGTGGAATCTACTTTGTTTCCAAGTCTTTGTTATCACTTATAGAGCTGCAACAAAGATTTTGGTGAATACATTTGTACTTTCTCCTTATTAAGACCTCTTTGGGGCATAAGCCTAACTGGAATCTCTATGTTAAAAGGTATGAACATTTTAGTCACTATAGTTGCATCATTCCAAATTGCTTTTCAGTGATTGTACATATCCACAGCTCATGCACAACAATGCATTAATGTTCCTATCTTCCCACAACCCCTCCTACAATGACTATTCCCCAAATTTTTTTTCTCTCTCTTGCTATTAGTGATTTGGAGCATTATTTCATATGGTTGTTTACAGTTGGCAATTCTTTTGAGAACTGTTTTCATAACCTTAGACCCCTTTATGCTTCTATCATTTATGTACCTTGGTCACCAAATGCTTACCAGAGAAATTTGATTCAAAGATGTTTTTTTCCAATTTGACTCATTACTTCCCTTCTTATTCTAGTTGCATTGTTGTTATTTGTGCCAAAGCTTTTCAATTTCATGTAATCAAAGTTGTCTACTTTGTTTTTTTTTTTTTTTTGTAACTTCCTTTTCTCATGTTTAAGTAAAAATACATCTCCTACCCTTATCTGTGTGAGGTGTTATGATGTTTACCTTTGACATTTTTTTTAGGTATGATCTTTAATATTAAAGTATTAGATACATTTAGAAAGGCATAAATTGCTGGTCTAAGCCTAATCTCTGACATATTGCTTTCCGGTTTTCTTGACAGATGTTTTTTTGTTTGTTTTCAAATAGCTCCAAACCTTTTTTATGTTTTCTGATTTTTTGAACAATGGATTATTGAGTTCTAGTGCTCCTAATTCTCCCCTGCCTAAGATAATTAAAATTTAATTGAGGACAAATAGAATTGTTCCATTATCTACTTCTCTATTTTATAACCAATGCCAGATAGTTTTGATGTCTACTGTGTTTATAATATAGTTTGAGGTCTAGAAGTGTTATTTCCCCACCTCTAGCAGACTTTGATCCCCTTCTTCCCTGGGGGGAGAAATCTGGGAGGTCTTTTGCAGTATCATAATCCATATCCCATGGATACCTCTCTTTGAAGCTTCCAATGGATATGAAGGTGCTGGAATCTACTGAGAGAACCTGTATGGCTTCTGGAGCCCACCAGGTAAGCACAGCAGTTTTCAAAGGGTTGGTAGCTCCTACTAGATGTCAGGCATTGTCCTAGGGGTTGAATGTGGCTGAGAGGTCATTGAATCTCTATTAGAAGATGGGGTTGTGGAATGGGAAAGGTAGCTCCCTGCCTTTGGCACTCAGCAACCTGGCCCTTCCCTGAACTTCATCCATCCAGATCCTCTTCCTTCCTTTAGCCCTGTCCATATTCACCTCCCCTAAATTATTATGCCCATCGTGTTGAACAATTCCTCCTTGCTTTCTCTGCTCAGATGATGAACCAAACTGGGGGAAGTGTCCTTCAATGCTCTGTGCTGCTGTGCCTTGGGAGTCAGATACAACACCGTCACCTCTTTGTGGGTAAATTATTGGTTGATGAAGAGTCATTCATGCCAATTTTTTGATGTGCCCAAGAGATCTCTCCTCGGTGACTTGGTTCGTAGACCTAGGAAGGGCCATTCACTCTGATGTTTTGATGTGCCAGAGGGATCAGAGAGAGCACTGCAACCTCAGTTTGGCAAGCTGGCTCCCAGGCCTTGAAAGGGCTGTTCTTCTGATGTGTGAATGTGCCTCAGAGGTCAGATACAGGCCCTGGGGGATGAAATTAAAAGGCCTCTGTTTGCCATTGGCAGCTTTTCAGAACCTGGACCCTTACTACTTTTTCCATCTTCATACACCTTCCCACTCTGCTAGTATGCTAGATTTCTGCTGTTCTGCCTGTCTCCCTAAGCCTGGCATAGGCTCACATTCTGGGTCCTCCATCCAGTCCACTCCCCTGCATCTTTGAATTTCTTTGACCTTCTTCAAGATACTGCCCTTCATTGGACATGAGTTGTTTTTCAGCTGCCACACTCAGGAAGGCCTTGGCCTCCCAGGTGACTGACTGCTTCTCACAATGGTTCTCAGGTCAGGTCCTTGAGGTCAGGCCCAGTTTTGAACATTTTCTTTTTAAATCTCCAGACCTTAACACAATTGCTGACACATAGTAAGTCCAACAAAAACATATTTTAATGGACAACTGACAAATCTGAGGAATGGGTCTGATGCCGGGGGTCCTTTAGAGAGGGATTAATGGCAGGTAACTTTGGCATGTGGCTGGGGAAGACTGCTTTCTCTCTCTTTGTACTGTCAAGGATGCTGCCACCATGGTGGCAAAGCTCAATTTCCATGGCTTCCCAAGAACATGGACTTCCTGAAATGGGAGTGCCACGGCCACCTCATGTCCAACTTTTTGAGACCACCTGGGCCATACCTCACCAATACTAAAGTTACTGGAATGGTTTACTGTTTCCTTTTCCAGTAGATTAAGGCATGTAGAGGTTAAATAACTGGGGCAGGGCCATACAGCTAGTAAGTGCCTCAGGTCAGATTTGAACTCAGGGCTTCCTAAGTCCAGGCCTAGTGCTGAACCATCTAGCTGTCTCCTTTTCTGTTCCTAATATTACAAACACCGCATAAAACAATCACCAAAATCACTGACTAGATCTATACTCAATGCCTGCTGTTAAACTTCAACTGGAACTTCACTATTATAAAGCATTATATAACCAAATGTAACATTAGCCAAAGTGGAGGGTAGAGAGCAAGCTTTGAAGTCTAGGAAACCTGGGTTTGTGTCCTACCTCTGACAAATATGGGTTCTGTGACCTTCGGCAAGTCTTTCATGACTCAGTCCTCTGGGCAACTCTTTGGATGATAAAATGCAAAGAATAGAGTAATCTATATTTACTGAGGAAGTTTCCTCTCCCAAGGAAATAAAATCACAGCTCCAATTTCTATCTTATCCCTAAAACATTAATCAGATTTAAAAAATATATTGATGCTTTTTTGTGTCATGGTCATTTAAGACTCCCATTCCTAGAAGACCTCCCCCTGTGAAAAACAAAACCACTCAACACTTACCACTGGCCCAATTACACACACAACATCCTGGTTCTCTGCTTCTAGAAAACAAGGAGAGAGATTTAAAGCTTTGTGTTTACATAAGATAACCTAGGTCTGTACAAATGTACATGAGGGAAAATAACTCACTGAATCAATTGTTTTCTAGGTATTATGTATTGGGGAAAACAATTAGTAGTTAGTATTATTGGAAATGGGGAGGTATAGTGAGACTCTAGAACATACTCCCTCCTAACCACTCATTTATACCAATCAGTTGTAAATAAGTCACATACTTACAAGTTGGGGAAAACCTCCAAAGCCTCTATCAAGCAGTTAGCTTTGTAAATATTTAATGTTATTGACTATAAAAATCTTTATAATCTCTTCTCAATGTAAATACAACAATCACTGGATGCCAGAATAGTTAAAATCATTTATTAATAAAAGATGTAAAGCCCTACAGTTATTGTTTATCATGTCAAATTAATCTTGAACACAGGAGAAAAAAATCAAATAGTTTTATACCCCAATTATGCCTATTAATATATTTTCAATGGACAAGCGTTCACAAGAAATTTTCAAGGAGTCTTCACAAGCAGGCCATTCCCCTACTGACTTTTCATCCCGAAGCTTATGGAAATTTGGAACAAAGCCAAGTTTGTTTATTGATCACATCAAATGATGTGAACCTTGAAACTCTCAATGTGGTATGCTGAGATAGTCTCTTAAGGAAGAGTAGTAAATGAGAATGGGATTATGTATAAGCATTCGTTTGAATCCAAACTGAAAGTCACCTTAAGTGCTGTCTGCCAGAACTCCAAAAAGCATAATAAGCATTCACTGAAATTAATAAAACATTCAGTTGTCTTAATATCTAAATTTGGCCATCCCTGATCAGGATGTGATTTGCATGTTAAAATGATGTTCAGTAGAATTTAAGATTCATATGAGAAATTTATTAATTCCTGAAATTGAAGGTCAAATATTGCTTTCTCTGAGTGAGAAGGAAATATCTGACGAGGGTCCTCTGTTACAAGGTCTGATAAATAAACATTGAAAGATGATGCCCTTCTCTAACACTTTTCTCCTGGAAAAGAAACTTAAATGTGCCAAAGAGAGAGAAAACAAAAAAAAAATTGTCCTCTTGCAATGAAGTATAAACATGGGTATTTTTCTCTTTTGAACCCTCATTGGAGATAAAGAAAGGGAAACACAGTAAGGGTGATGCCCATTGTGCTAATAAGTATAAAATGAATATAAAACAGAAAGCTGGCAATCTGGTGGCTCTCTCTTCAGCACAGAACTTTAGGACATAATTAACTATAAAATAATAAAGGAAAAAAATATACATCAGAAGCAAAAGAAACAAATAATAGAAAATAGAACACTGGTGACACCAAATAATTAAAAAAAAAAAAGGCCACCAGAGAGAGTGATATGAAATGACTGTACTTTCAAATAAGAAAAAGCCTGCTTCTGGGACTTCATAAAATGGGATCTAGATCCACTGTTTTCTGATAATGAAGGTAAAAACCAGAAAGAAAGGTGCAAGTCAATTCTCTGAGGCTATTCCAAGAGAAGAAAAAGAAAACACCATGAATGTTCTCTGAAAGCTCTAAATCCAAGTGAGGATGAAGAACACATGCAAAAGTTCACTCTGGTGCCTACTCAGAGATTGATTCTGGCCTCAGAGGAAAAGAGGCTGGACTGGCTGTTTTCAAAGCCAAACATTTTGAGAGAGCAGAAAAATGAGAGGCATCTAGCATGAAGAAAAGTGAAACCTTTCCCTCTCTGGGTTATTCCACATGCTGCACAGTGAATGTGCTAAGCAAGGAAAAAAACTGGCAAGTAATCTCTCTCTTCTGTTCCAAACAGAACCAATGAGTGAGTTGCATTTTAAAGTGAGGGGGAAAAAACTGCCTGTGATTCCTGTTTGCCATTTTACATCTGTGCATCTTCTCAGAGTATACTAATCTGGACATACTTGAAGGTGGTCACTTAAGATCAGCACCTTGGAGAAGTACAACCATGCAAAAGAACCAATCCTGCCTTCCTTTTGGAAGTTATTTACTTTGTTTTTGTTTTTGTCAGGTCTTGTTCATGATCCCTTTTGGGGATATCTTGGCAAAGATACTGTAGTGGTTTGCCATTCTTTTCTCCAGTTCATTTTACATATAAGGAAAGTGAAGTGAATAGGTTTAAGTGACTTGCCCAGGGTCACACAGCAGTAAGTTTCTGAGGTTGGATTTGAATTCTTCCTGACTATGGATTTGATACTCTATCCACTCTACCACCTCACTGTCTCCCTTTTGGAAGAAGAGGTGTTTAAAGTACTTTCCACCTTTCTTTTGTGATTTTGTACATCTAGAAGAAAAAAAAATCCTCATATATATTTTGTGTATAGGTACATATCATAATAAATTTGTTTCCATGTCTCAAGAATTATTTTTTCCCTATAAAGAGTCCCTGGCACTTACTCTCAATCTATCTTTGAAATTTCTGTACATTTTCTGTGAGAAGATATAAATAAAGATTATTGGAAACCTTAGAGTCCTCCTTGCAACCAACTCAAAAATCTAATCAAATGCATTATAGAATTTAGCTTGGAAAAAGTCATCTGATTTGGGGTATATTTTAAACTGAATAAATTGTGATCAATGAAATCATAATTTTAGACCTGAAAAGGCCTGCAAGAAATGGTGTGATTTAAACTTCTCATGTTACAGATAAGAAGACAGTGGTTCAGAGAGGTTACATGATTTGTCCAAGTCCTCGTGGCTAATTTGCAATACAATTGAGATGGGAGTCCCTGTCTCCTGCTTCCCAGCCCTGGCACACTCACTACCTCTGGTTATTCCTCTGCCAGGGCACTATCCCCTTTTCTTTCAAATCTGGAACATTTGTGTCTCCATCATCATCTTGATTCCAATATAGAGGAATTGATAGGTTCTTGTAAGTGATCATTGCCATGATTTCAATACCTGAATCTGCTCAAAGCCTAACAAACTGCAATGGAGCATTTAAGTTTTATGTGAAGCAGAATAGGAATGTTCTTTCTTGAGAAAAAAAAATCAATTGTGATAATCAACTTTTACCATAAACAAAGGGAATTAAGGACTTTAGATGAAACAAAAACTTAACCATCATTCCAGTAATAATGCTAGACTATCTCTCACAAACCCTTACAAGTATCGTGCCTCTCTTCCCAAAGAATCTAAAATCCTATAAACTGTAGAAACAGCAATCTAAATTTTGAACTATGTAATTTAATTTTTGTATACATATAAATCTTAAATCTGGAATGCTATAGCTCTTTCAGTCTCAAGCTGTTAAGATATTTCAAGTTGTTTAACTCTCTACCACAGGAGACTTACTTTTTTAAGGCAGAGAGACAATGTATATAAGGAAGTAACAGTCAGGGAAGAGTATTTTGGTTTGGAAGATGATGGAAGGATGAATGGAATCATAGGAGAGTAAATTGCCACACCCATTCCATTAGCAATGACAGCACTGACTTTTGTTATAGTTTGAAAAATAGAAAGCAGGATCAGGGAAGGCAGGTGTTCTGAAACTAAAAGGATTCAATCAAGCAGGGTATAGCTTCTGGACCTACTGGCAAAGCAGCTGGTGAAAAGATTGCTGAGCAATAAAATGAAGCATGACTCAAGTGGCCCCCATCTATTGGGCCTAATGAGGCCCTCACCAATGAGGTCAGTGGAGCTCCAGAGGGGGAGATACAGCTGAATGAGGTAAGTCCTAGCAAGGCGCTGTGTTAGGTGCTATGGTTACAAATATAAAAACAAAACACTGTCACCCTTGAAAAGGCAGAGACAGCAGGGATATAAAAGAAGTAGCTCCCAGATACATACAAGATTATATCAAGTAATTTCAAGAAAGGTTATGTGAATAACTGACGTGGGGGTACAGAATCACAAAGGGTTTCCTGTAGGATCTTGGAAGGAAGCTAAGGATTCTAAGTAGAAGTGAGGAGGGAATGAGCCCAGCCATGGAGGACAGCTATATAAAGGGACAGAAACAGGTGATGGAGTGCTGAATAGAGGAATGGAGAGCATACCAGTTTGATTGGAACAAAGTATGGAGAGAAATTAGAATAGGAAAGGAGTTGGAAGCTACATTGTGAACGGCTTTAAATAACAGGCCGAGAATGTTGCAATTTACCACACAGAGGGGCAACAGGGAGCCATTATTTTTTTGAGTAGGGTCTAGGAGGGTGCAAGATTAGATGTGTTAGAGGAATATTAATTTGTCAGTTGTGAACTGAAAGCACAGGGAAGAGACATGAGACAGGGAGACCAATTTGGGAACTATTGTAAAGTCTAAGTGAAAGATGATGAGGAAAAGGGTTTCTTTAAGTGGGGAGAAGGGACCAAATCCTAAATGATGTGGATGTAGAATTGACAAGACTTAGCCACTCATCAGATAGCAGGTGTGAAGGTGAGTAAAAAAACAAGGAACACTCCAAAGTTGTAGACCTGGAAGAATGATGGTGATTCCTTCAAAGAAATAGACAACTCTGGAAAGAGGTTT
>NW_027185759.1:13500127-13578098 GCF_028583685.1 Petaurus breviceps papuanus | reverse complement strand
GAAGAGAAGAGAAGAGAAGAGAAGAGAAGAGAAGAGAAGAGAAGAGAAGAGAAGAGAAGAGAAGAGAAGAGAAGAGAAGAGAAGAGAAGAGAAGAGAAGAGAAGAGAAGAGAAGAGAAGAGAAGAGAAGAGAAATAGGCCCAGAACAGAACACTGGGGGACACTGACATTTAGTTTGTAGTAAGAGAAAAATCTAACAAAGGTAATGGAGACTTAGTGGTCAGATGAAAGAACAGTATTACAGAAGTCAAGGAAGATGAGAATATCCAGAGAAAGAATAATAATGATGATATCAAAAAACTACAGGAAAGTCAAGAATGCTAAGGACCGAGGAAGGGAATCTGATTTCATGGTAAAAAGATCCTTGTTTATCCTAGATAGAGTAGTTTCAGGAGAGCAAGGGGGTCAGAAGACGTATTATAAGATATTGAGAAATTAGGGTGAGGTTAGTAAGTAAGGGAAAGCTACAAATGTAGGCCGCCCTTACTAGGAATTTGGCTTGAAGGAGAAAAGAGATATAGGATAACAGTGTGAGGGAGGGAATGGGAGGTTCAAGTCAATAATTCTGAGGGATGTGAGAAAGCTAGACATATCTCTAAGTAGTTGTGATGGAGGCAGTGGATAAAGGACAATGAGAAAAATAGGACATCATTGAAGAACCAAACCCTTGTAATATCATATGTCTGGAACTCAAAGAGGCCTTAGAGGTTCCTTACTCTTCATTGTAGAGAAGAAGAGATGAGCCCTACAGAGTTTAATGCTCAGTGCTAGGGATGAAAACTGAAGCAAAAAGAAAAATAATCACTGTCCTCAAGGAGCCTACAGTTTAGTGAGGGAAGATAATACATAAAAGGATGCTGAAAAACCAGGATTGAGGAGTTACCTACATGGGACCATGATGGAGAAATTACTTCAGACTCAGGAGAGGCCTAGAGAGGAATGAAGGAGTGAATATGGCTGGTCCTGGGAACCTTCCTCAAAATGGAGGCTCAGAGAGGATTAACCAATCAAAAGATGAGGCAGATGCTGAGGGATCCTCTAATCAGATAAGGCTACTGGGAAATTAGAGAGGATGGAGTTGGGAGAAACTGGGAACGGGCCCAGAGGAGAAGGACTTGAACTCAGCTTCTGATTCTGGGCTTCGGTGTTCTTTACACCATTCAAGAAAATGAGGGGAAATGTTGCCCTTGACAAGGATATTTACCTCTTCCTCTGAGACTGGAGAAAAGTGATGATGAAGGAGGTAAGAGAGTGGTTTTGAGGTAAAATGGTTAAGACAAGAGGGTTCCCACAACATAGCTCCTGCTTTCTTAGAAAAGTGGAAAACTACCAATGATGAGATAGGAAAAGATGCCTTTAGGAGGCCCAGAGAGAGGGAGGGAGAAGCTATGGAGTAGCCACTGTGGGGACTGCTGATCCTATTAGAGAAGAGATTAGAGATCCCTGTACAGTTTTAAAGGTGCAGTTGAGCTTATATAGAATACATTTATAGAAATATCACAGGTCTATCAAAAAAAAAAAAAGCCCAGCACCAAGTACAGAATCTTATACACAGTAGGTACCAAATAAATACTTGTTGAATTATAATGCTGTAACTCTCTTCTGCCACTACAGTATTCAGTGAGGATTTTAAGACTTTAAATGCCTATTAAGACCCATTACTTTCCCAAATTAAGTAAGAAGCTAATGGAAATTGTACTTCAATACAATCAATGACTATTCCTCCAATTAAAAAGGGCATCTGTCTCTACCACAATGGACAAAGTACAGGGCATTTCACAGAGTGCCAGAAAGGAACAGCAGTGGATAGTAAATCAAGTAAACTGCGACCATCTCTGCAAGGACCCATATAGTGGAGTAGTTGAAGGAAAGTATTAAGAAAATTTTAATACTCATAGCTAATGCCTTCCTGTTGAGTTAAAACTTCTTTAGTCTCTACTCAGAAAGCTCCATGTCCTTTTTCAATTTCATTAATAGGCAACAAAAGTATCCACTCTCTTCACTACAGAGGTAAGTTAGGCACATTAATGCTCCCTTTATTAAATGACAATATATATTTTTAAAAGACATTGGCCTAGACACTTGCCATGTTTTGAAGCCAACTTGTCACAACTGGTATAGGAAACTTATTCTTATCTGTAAAACATACTTCTCCAGGAAGTGATTTTGAGATACAATTAACTTCCCTTCCATTAGAATTTGAAGAATCTTTAACAAATGGTTATTGGAGACACAGAGGCAGGCCAGGAAGGCCCAGTCAGCAGACACAGAGGCAGGCCTGGAAGGCACAGCTGGCACACCCAGAGGCAGGCCAAGAAGGAGCCTGATCAACTCGGAGGGCAAGTCTTCCCACTAACCACAAGGGCCACTACCAGGCCTATCACCAAAGTGCTGGGACTGGAAAGAGCAAGGCAAGAACCAAATACAGGGGCCCCTGTCCTGGACAGCAAATACTCCTGGGGCTACCACTTCATAGCCCAAAAAATAAAAAAAAAAAAAAGAGCCCCTATCAGGACTACCAAAGACCAGGAGGACAAAGTGAACATCACCTGCTCCAACCCCTCCCCCCACCCTGAAAACATAGTAACTCTTGCCCCAGGGCAAAACCCTCTACAGCTTGGGATCCCTAGAGGAAGGGCGTGGCTAGGGCCCTGCCTCAAAATGGGTAGAAAGCAGACTACAAAGACAAAGACTCTGGAGTCCTACTATCCTCAGAGGGATGAACCAAACTCAGAGGGAGACAATGTGGACTCCACACCCACAGCTGAAACATCTACAGGGAATGGATCCCAAGCACAGAAAGCTCTCCTAGATGAGATCAAAAGGAACTTTGAAAACCAAATAAGACAGATAGAAGACAAAATGAATAATCCTCTCAAAACCAAAATTGCAGAATTAGAAAAACATTATAATGAAGAAAACATCTCTCTAAAAAGAAAAGTGTATGAAATGGAAAAGGAACTCCAAAAATCAACCTAGGAAAATGATTTGCTAAAAACTAGAATCAACCAAATTGAAACAAATAACTCGATGAGGAACCAAGAATTAGTCAAACAAAACAACAAGAATGAAAAATTAGAAAAAGAGGTAAAATACCTCAATGGAAAAATAACTGACCTGGAAAACAGATCCAGGAGAGATAATCTGAGAATCATAGGCCTACCAGAAAATCATGATGAAGTAATGAGCCTGGACAACATTCTCCAAGAGCTCATTAAGGAAAACTGCCTTGAAATACTAGAATCTGAGGGTAAAATAGAAATCGAGAGAATCCACCAGACACCTGCTGAAAGAGATCCCAAACTGAAAACTCCTCTAAATGTTGTGGCCAAACTGCAGAACTACCAGATAAAAGAGAAAATACTTCAAGAGGCAAGAAAGAAACAATTCAGATATCAAGGGTCCACAGGGAGGATCGCACAGGATTTGGCAGCCTCTACACTGAAAGATCAGAGGCAGTGGAATACAATTTTCCAGAAGGCAAAATAGCTCGGGTTATAACCAAGGATCATGTACCCAGTGAGAATGAGCATATTCTTCCAAGCAAATAGATGGTCATTCAACAATATAAGAGAGTTCCAGTCCTTCCCAATAAAAAAGCCAGAACTCAATGGAAAATTCAACCTCCAATTACAAGATGCAACAGTGATGTAGAAATGTAAACAAGGAAAACACACACACACACATACATCCTGCTATTTGATAAGAGCAAACCGGTTATAGACAAGTAGAGGGTATGAGTTTAAAATACACAAAATGACGATTAAAAATAATCTTATTAAGGGCTACAAAGGAACTGCAATGGAAGAAAGGGAATGAATGAAGTGGAAAAAGGTAAATTATGCCACACAAAGAGGCATAAAAACAGTATAGCAGAGGGAAAGAAGGGAGGGAGATGAGAATCATATGAGCTTTTCCCTCATTGGTTTTGGTGCAAGGAGGGAATAACAACCAGATAAGCATAGGACTCTATGGAGAAGAAATGCAAAAAATATAGTTTTAGAGGGAAAGAGGGGAGAGAGAGGAGCTTCGCATGAGATGTGTTCCTGTCACTCTTGGTGCAAAGAAGAAATAACATAGTTCATTAAGTATAAAAATATCCTACAAGCAATAGGAGGGAGAAAGGGCTATGAAAGGAGGGGGGTTGATTAGTAGGGAGGGAAGAAGTAAGGGGAAAGGGGAGTAAAAGGGAGGGGGGCTGATAAGGGAATACTGAGAGAGGCAGTGGTCAAAAGGAAAACTATTAAGGGGGGGAAGGAGAAGGGGGGAGAGAAATATGAGCATTAAAAGGAGCAGGAATTGGATGGAGGGAAAGAAACAAATAACAATCCTAACTATAAATGTGAATGCACTATAAATGTGAATGAATTCTCCCATAAACTGGAGACAGATAGCAGAATGGATTAGAGATCATAATCCTACAATATGCTGTTTACAAGAAACACATCTGAAACAGAGGGATACACACAGGGTAAAGGTAAAAGGCTGGAGTAAAATATATCATGCCTCAGCTAAAGTAAAAAAAAAAAGCAGGGGTAGCAATCCTTATCTCATATAAAGCAAAAGCAAAAATTGACCTAATTAAAAGAGTAAGGAAGGAAACTATATCCTATTTAAAGGCACCATCGAGAATGAAACAATATCATTACTTAACATATATGCACCAAGTCCTATAGTATCCAAATTCCTAGAGGAGAAGGTAAAGGAATTAGAGGAAGAAATAGATAGCAAAACTATACTAGTGGGAGACTTTAATCTCCCCCTCTCTGAACTTGATAAATCTAAACTCAGAATAAACAAGAAAGAAGTTAAGGAGGTGAACAAGATTTTAGAGAGGATAGGTATGATAGATCTCTGGAGAAAAGTGAATGGGGATAAAAAGGAATATACTTTCTTCTCAGCATTTTATGGCACATACTCAAAAATTGACCATGTTGTAGGGCATAAACACCTCACAATTTTATGCAGTAAGGCAGAAATATTAAATGCATACTTTTCAGATCATGAAGCAATAAAAATTATATACAATAAAGGGCCATGGAAAGACAGATTAAAAACTAATTGGAAATTAAACAATTTAATTCTGAAGAATGAGTGAGTCAGGGGCGGCCAGGTAGCACAACGAGTAAGAGCACTGGCTCCAGTGTTGAGAAGACCTGGAGATCAAACCCCAGGCTCAGACATTTAGCACCCACCCAGAAACACCTGGCCATGTAAACTTGAGCAAGTTACTTAACCCCAATTGCTTAGGGGCGGCCAGGTGGCTCAGTGAGTAAGAGCACTGGCTCCAGTGTCGGGATGACCTGGATCAAATCTGGGCTCAGATACTCAGCACCACACCCAGAAATAACTGGCCATGTAACCTTGAGCAAGTTACTTAACCCTGATTGCTTTCATAAAAAAAAAAAAAGAATGAGTGAGTCAAACAAGAAATTATAGAAACAACCAATAATTTCATTCAAGAGAATGATAATAATGAGACAACATAACAAAATTTGTGGGATGCATTAAAGGCAGTTCTTAGGAGATGTTTTATATCCCTGAGTGTATACATGATTAAATTAGAGAAAAAGGAGGTCAACAAATTGGGCATGCAATTGAAAAACCTAGAAAAAGAACAAATTCAAAATCCCCAATTAAATACTAAATTAGAAATATTGAAAACCAAAGGAGAGATTAATAAAATTGAAATTAAGAAAACTATTGAATTAATAAATGAAACTAAGAGCTGGTTTTATGAAAAAACAACAAAATTGATAGACCCTTAGTCAATATGATAAAAAAAAAAACAAAGAACACCAAATTATGAGTATCCAAAATGAAAAGGGTGAATCTACCTCCAATGAAGAGGAAATCAAAACAATAATTAGCAATTATTTTTCCCAATTGTCTGCACATAAATTTGACAATCTTAGGGAAATGGATGAATATTTACAAAAATACAAGTTGCCTAGATTAACTGAAGAGGAAGTAAATTACTTAAATAACCCTATCTCAGAAAAAGAAATTCAACAAGCCATCAGTCATCTTCCTAGGAAAAAATCTCCAGGCCCAGATGGATTTACTAGTGAATTCTATCAAACATTTAAAGAACAATTGATTGCAATACTCTACAAACTATTTGGGAAAATTAGTGAAGAAGGAGTCCTACCAAATTCTTTTTATGACACAAATATGGTACTGATACCTAAATCAGGAAGAGATAAAACAAAGAAAGAAAATTATAGACCAATCTCCTCAGGAATATAGATGCAAAAATTCTAAAGAAAATACTAGCAAAAAGACTACAGCAACTTATCTCAAGAATCATACACTTTGATCAGGTAGGATTTATGCCAGGAATGCAAGGATGGTTTAATATTAGGAAAACCATCAGCATAATTGATCATATAAACAACAACAACAACAAAAAAAAAAAACTAGCAGAAACCACATGATCATCTCAATAGATGCAGAAAAGGCTTTTGACAAAATACAACATCCATTCCTATTAAAAACATTAGAAAATATAGGATAAATGGAGCCTTCCTTAAAATAATAGGTAGAATCTATTTAAAGCCATCAGCAAGTATTATATGTAATGGGAAGAAGCTAGAAGCATTTCCCATAAGATCAGGGGTGAAACAATGGTGTCCACTATCACCCCTCTTATTCAACCTGGTACTAGAAATGTTAGCAGCAGCAATTAGAGAAGAAAAAGAAACCAAAGGAATCAAATTAGGCAAAGAAGAGACCAAGCTATCACTCTTTGCAGATGATATGATGATATACTTAGAGAATAAAGTAAAAAAAAACTACTTGAGACAATAAATAAATTTGGCAACGTTGCAGGATATAAAATAAACGCACATAAATCCTCAGCATTCCTATATATTTCCAATGAAATTCAAGAGCAAGAGATAGAAAGAGAAACCCCATTTAAAGTTACTGTAGACATTATAAAATATTTGGGAATCTACCTGCCAAAACAAACCCAGGACCTATATGACCACAAGTATAAAACAATTTTCACACAAATAAAGTCACATCTAACTAATTGGAAAAATACCAATTGCTCATGGCTGGTTCAAGCTAATATAATAAAAATGACAATTTTACCTAAATTAAATTATATATTTAGTGCCATACCAATTAATTTACCAAAAAACTACTTTATAGAGCTAGAAAAAATAGTAACAAAATTCATTTGGAAGAATAAATGGTCCAGAATATCAAGGGAATTAATGAAAATAAATGCTAGGGAAGGTGGACTAGCTATACCAGATTTAAATCTGTACTATAAAGCAGCAGTCATCAAAACTACTTGGTACTGGCTGAGGAATAGAGGAGTGGATCAATGGAATAGATTAGGCACACAAGATTCAGAAATCAATGACTATAGTAATCTATTTTTTGATAAACCCCAAGACCCTAGTTTTTGGGATAAGAAATCAGTATATGACAAAAAAAATGCTGGGTAAACTGGAATATAGTATGGCAGAAACTGGGCATAGACCATTATCTAACACCATATACCAAAATCAAGTCTAAATTGGTGCATGATCTAGGTATAAAGGTTGATATTGTAAGCAATCTCAGAAAAACAAGGAATAGTTTACCTGTCACTTTTGTGGAGAGGGAAAGACTTTATGACTAAACAAGAATTAGAGAACAGTGTAAAATGTAAAATGGATAATTGTGACTACATGAAATTGAAAAGTTTCTGTACAAATAAAGCCAATGCAAACAAGATTAAGAGGGAGGTGGTAAATTGGGAAAGAATCTTTACAACCTATGTCTCTGACAAAGGACTCATTTCTCAAATATACAGAGAATTGAGTCAAATTTATAAGAACACAAGTCATTCCCCAATTGATAAATGGCAAAAGGATATGAACAGGCAACTTTCAGAGAAAGAAATTAAAGATTTCTATAAGCACATGAAGAAATTCTCTAAATCACTATTGAGTAGAGAAATGCAAATCAAAACAACCTTGAGATACCACATCTCACCAGTCAGATTGGCTAAGATGACAAAACAGGAAAATGACAAATGCTGGAGAGAATGTGGGCAAACTGGAACACTAATGCATTGCTGGTGGAGCTACGAACTGATCCAGCCTTTCTGGAGAGCAATCTGGAATTATGCCCAAAGGGCTATAATTA
This sequence comes from Petaurus breviceps papuanus, assembly GCF_028583685.1. NCBI lineage: Eukaryota > Metazoa > Chordata > Mammalia > Diprotodontia > Petauridae > Petaurus > Petaurus breviceps. The sequence continues at coordinate 13,569,954 of NW_027185759.1, read as the reverse complement.
ATTTCATATCCTTTGACCCAGCAATACCATTCCTAGGGTTATATCCCAAAGAGTTCATAGAAGTTGGAGGAAGACCCATATGTACAAAAATGTTCCTAGCAGCTCTTTTTGTGGTGGCAAAGAATTGGAAATTAAGGGTGTGCCCATCAATTGGGGAATGGCTGAACAAGTTGTGGTATATGCATGTTATGGAATACTATTGTGCTGTAAGAAACGAGGAGAAGATGGTCTTCATATTTATCTGGAGAGGCTTATACAAACTGATGCTGAATGAGAAGAGTAGAAACAGGAGAAATTTGTACACAATTACAGACACAACGTATGTGTGATGACCAACTCTGATAGACTGGACTCTTGTCAGCAATGCAGTTCTATAAGTCAATCCCAAAAGACTCATGATGCAGAGAAATGTGTGCATCCAGAGAAAGAACTAGAAAGAACTGAGTCTATATCCAGATATATCCTGATCTTTTTCCTTTTCTTGTTTGGTTTTATGTCCTCTTTACCATTTTTCATTCCATCTGATACAATCTGTCTTTATAACCTGACTAAAGTATAATATGAAAGTATTTACAGATCCTATACTTGACTATATGCCGCCATGGGGGGGGGGGGAACAAAATGCAAAACTCAAGGAATTGTGGAATAGAATCATGTAAACTAAAAGTAAACAAACAAATTAATTTAAAATTAATTTAAAAATTACATAAAAATAAAAATTAAAACAAGTGGTTAATTGGCTGATTTGGGGGTGTGAGGAAAGGGCTAGAATCACACTTATTCAATAACAGGAATAATTTCAGAGAGAGAAGCAGAGAGACATTGAGAGACAGAGAGAAAGGCACACAGAAAGATACTTATTGAACATCTTTAAGCACATGAACTTTCCAGAAAATATCTAGCTCATTTTAAACCTGCAATCCGACAAAATGATTTCTATGAATTAATATCATAGTGATTTTAAACCTATTATTGATATATTTTGTTTTAGTGTTATTTTCATTTCTAAATCTATTCTCCCCTATTTCCTCTACCAGACAACCATCTCTTATAAAAAAGAAGATGGGGACATAATCCTTATTCATACAGCACATACTATATTCCAGCTACTGGGCCAAGCACTTTACAAACATTATCTTCTTCAATCTTCATGATGTTCCTAAGAAGTAGGTTATATTTTTTTTATATTTTCTCTGTTTTATAGTTGAGGAAATTGAGACAAAGTGACTTGCCTGGGATAACACAGTTGGTAAGAGCATGAGACTGGATTTCAACTCACTTCTTCAGAATTCCAGGCTCAGCACTCAGTTAATTCACTCCACCACATGAGTCAATTGGCCATATGTACAACTTGCGAAAGATATATGTACTGATGGGCCACTTTCTAGAATTCCTAAAAATATACTTATAAAACAATGGGAATTTCTAATATAGAAATGTGTGCCAGTTTGAAAAACAAACAGGGCTTTATGGAAACAAAATGTGCATTTTGATGAGCTGGTGCATTCTTTGCAGAGAGGGAATGTTCAAAATACATGTATCTTCCATAGAGTTTATCTTAGGTAATTAATTCTCTGCATCTATACATGGTAGCATACTAGTGAAATGCTGAATACACCTAGGTACTTAGTGGAGCCCTTTTCCTCCAATATTTCTCCAGGGAATAAATAAATAGGACTTAGTAAGTCTTAACCACCATTCTATTGGCCAAGAAAGTATGTACCTGTAATTTCTTTACTGGGCTTCATGCAGAGATATGTTAATATGCACACACATCACTTCACTGAAATAAGAATTCCCTAAACTGATAGTAAAAGTAAAATATTGTCAATCTTTTTTTGGCCTGCCATACTGGTAGTGACTAATATTGCACAGACATCTGGCACCGGGAGTGTGAAGGATGCCTCTGGAAACTCTCCTTGTCATTTATTAGTACTGCTTCTTTGGGGCTCATGACATCATGTTTCTCACAAGATCCTGCTTAGAGTTGTATGGCCTACTCTTGACTATTCTTTGGCATATTGGAGTTTTGGGATCAGTACCTCTTTCTTCAGCCAAATCCAGGACATCATACTGTGGCGGTCTCAGCTAACATTCAATTTCTGCAAGAAATTTTTCTCAAAACTTTATATCAATGCCTTCCTCTCTATGTGGCCTATGTAAAACTTGGCTTTCTGTAATTATTGCTATGTTATTTCCCCCATTAGATTGTGAATTCCTAGAAAGCCAGGACTAATGGTGGGAGGGAATCAGTTGTAGCATATTACCAATGATGTACATGCAAGAAGTGGCATCAGATTACTGTCTGTAATAGTAAGAGCTAGCATTAATATAACACTGTAAGGTTTGCAAAATGCTATATATTAGGTTTTCCATTTGATGCTCACAGGATCTCTGGGGGGGGGGGGGGGTGTTTTTTTTTTGGGTAGACGGGAGGGGGGGGGGGGGGGGGAAGGTGTTATTTTTGAGATAAGGAAGCTGAGCCTGAGGATGGTTAAGTGATTTGTCTAAAGCCACAGTCGGAAAGTATCTGAGGCTATATTTGAACTCCGGTCTTCCAGACTCCACGTTCAGTTCTCGACTCTCTTCATTAAATCATCTCTATACCTTTTTTTTTTATTCCTTGAGATTAGCAATATACCTGACACACAGCAGGTATTTAAAAAATGCTAATTTACCATCAAGAAAAAATAGTTCCAACTTTAATGGGTTTCTGGTGCATATACAGAACCCATGATCTTGCTAAGAGAGGAATCTCCACATAAAGGATATTTGGGGGTTTCTTTCAGAATTGTGATATGTGAGACAAGTGCTTTGAATGAAGTAGACCATAAGTAGCTATTTTGCAGCTGGTTCTTCTTGGCCTACCACATGGTTGAGAGGAGACTGATACCTAAAGAAAGGCTAGAGTCAGCTCTACTCTGATGCATTCACATCTGGAGTAACCACAATGTCTAGTGAGAGAAAAACGCTGTAAGGGAAAAGAACATGTGGTCCTCCCCCTTTAGGACATATTCCCCATGAGAGATGGTTCTCCTTGGCCTTTTCATTCATTCTCTTCCCATCCCAGCACTAGAGTCTGCAGTCAAGGTCAAGAGAGTGTGATTCACAGGCATTTGGGAGGTAGAATACAAGGAGATGTTTTAGTTAGCCCACCAGGAATACCTTAAGGAGGAAAGACTAATCTTTGAGAGTGATCTTTAGGACCCTGGCCCAGAATAAGAAATTTTTAGCAATAATGCCACGTTTGAATGAGAACTGCATGAGACTAGTACTATGTAAGAACTTAGCTAAATTTTTAACCTAATTTGCCACTTTCTCATCACCCCAAGAATGAAGTGTTACTAGAAGAATTATGTTCCTGATATATTAAGGGATTATGTCTATATATTTGTTCTTATTATATTTGTATAATAAATATTTTTGTAAAAGCAACCTGGTATTATATTGTTAAACACAACTCAAGTGCTGTCACTGAGAGGGAGGAAGAAACAAGGGTAAAAAAAGAAGGAACAAAAGAACAAGGAAGGAAGGAGGAAGGGGAGAGGGAAGGAAGGAAATGAGGAAGGGAGTAATAGATGAAGAAACAGAGAGAGGGAGTGTGGAAGAAGAGAGGAAGGAGGGAAGGGAGGAAAGAAGAATGGAGAAAGGAAAGGAGGGAGGAATGAAAAAAGGCAGAGGGAAGGAAGGGAGGGATAGAGGAAGAGAGAGGAAGGGAGGAAAGAGAAAGGATGGAGGGAGAAATAGATGAAAGAACAGAGAGAAAAGGAAGGAGAAAGACAGGGAAGAAGGAAGGGAGAGAAGAAAGAAGGAAGGGAGGGAAGGAAGAAGGAATGTTGTGGTATACTCAGTGTTCAGCACTAAGTATGATTTGGAGACATGAATAAGAAATGACCAGACCAGGTGGGTAGTTCAAGGAAGAACCATGAACTCCATTTAATGATTCTTTGAACAAGGTTTTTAAAGCTCTAACAGAAAAAGATTCAAGTACTCTTATCAATAACTTTGTCATATCCTGGAGTAGTCTTTTCATTATCTTAATCTGGCATATCCTGGAAGTAACTCAAAATTGGATAAGGCCATGTTATCTATGCACCAAAAAGTCTTAGGAAAGGCCACTTAACTCCTATATTATGCATTCGCATAACAAAGGATGCTCTGAGAGCAGACTTCAAAGCCAGAAGTCAAAGCCACATCATCAAGGATATCTACACAGGAACTGACCCCAAGAATCAAATATTTTGGCTTACTACAAAGGAAGGGAGGAAGGAAGGATAAAGGTAAGGGGAAGGAATAAAGGGAGGGAAGGATACATAAAGGAGCAGAAAGAGGAAAGAGAAAGGGAGGAAGAAAGGAATGAGGGAAGGAGGGAGGAAAAGGGAGAGAGGAAGAGAGGATTGGATGAAGGAATAGAGAGAGGAAGGAAGGAGGAAGGGAGAAAGGAAAAAGGAAACAAGGCAAGGAGAAAAGGCAAAGAGGGGAGGAAGGGAAGAAAGAAAAAAGAAAGGGACAATTTGGCAGTTAGGTAATATCATTTAATAAGCCTAACTTTACAGGGAAAACCAGCTCCCATATAGCTTTACCGCAACACCCAAGAACACAAAATGACCCAGTTAATGCCAGAAAAAGCCTTCTTCCCGCTATACCAGGAGCCAGCAAATAACTAATGGAGTCATCACTCGGCACATGAAAGATGTCATTTTTCATTGGTGCTCCCCCCTCCCCCACCCATTCTGCCCCACACTTTTGAAAGCTTCTTGAGCTCAAACATTAATGCAGAGAAAACGCAAACGAGCTCATCCTTTGCACTCTGAGGATGTTAGAATCTTTTGTAACTGTGCCAGACTCTGAATGAACACTTTCTTCATTTCACAGACACATTCCCTGCCTCCTACTCTTCCTTCCTTCTGAATGCAAAGCTCTGCCACATAAACCACCTTCTAGACCATCCCCCTCTGAATTAGATGACAGGCAGCCATTCACACACGCTTCCATCACAACTCCAGCTCCTGGACACAGAATTAGGTCTTCAGACCCCAGGAGACATTTGCATTTCCACTGATGGGTCTCCTGTCTCAGGAACTTTTGTTTTATTCCTGTGTGTTCAAATTAACACTGAGATCAGTGGTGCTTTATTTTTTTTTCTCACAGAGGGTCACAGTCCCCAGGCTGGTATAAATTGTATTAGAATGAAAGCTATGCTTGCTAAGATTATGTTCTCTATAGCAGAATATCAAAAGTGATTTTATAAAAAAAAAAAAGATGAAAAGAAAGAAAGGAAGGAAGGAAGAAAGGAAGGAAGGAAGGAAGGAAGGAAGGAAGGAAGGAAGGAAGGAAGGAAGGAAGGAAGGAAGGAAGGAAGGAAGGAAGGAAGGAAGAAAAGAAAAGAAAGAAAATCCCCATAACTTTTCTTTATGCATTTACTCAGTGGTTTTGCCTGATACCTGCATTCATCTTTGACTTGGCTTTTCTTTTACCATCCTGATCATTTGAGTAAAACAAACAAACAAACAAACAAACTCTATGGCTTTTAGCAACTTTTAATTTTAAGTGCTTCCTTCCTTTAAAGGAAGAGGTTTTTTTTTTTTGAAGGTAACATGGATAGATAGTTTGCCTCCTGCAGTGTGGCTTTGGAATTATTCAGCTAAGGGAAGCTGGGAAATGACCAGACTTATTGGTATTTTTAGATGATCTCTTTAGCAGGAAGACTTTCATGTCATTTTCCCCTTCTGTCATTTGATCTTCTAACTGTATTTGAAACATAATGTAGACACTAACAAATCTTTCCTAGTAAAACATCTTTAATCAACCAGTCAAACAATACACATTTATGAAACACCTCTTCCTGTATATGATAAAAGTAGTAAGCTGGAATTGACATGAATATAGTCAATATTACTATGACACTTGTCAACAATTTTTGAAGGATATCTTAAGAGTTGTGTCTTTGGTCAAGACTGAGTGGAGTTCCTTCCCATAAACCTGGAAATGTAATTATTAAGATAGCATCAAGTATTTCTGAATAAAAATCTTTCCTGAAATTGAAATGAATATAATGAATGTCACTGTTTAGTGAATATCATTAGATTTATCCTAAGCTGCTTTCTGGCCTCCTCTAATGTTTATTATGCATGCTTGCCCTACTGACTACCCATCTGCTAAACTGCTGGCCCATAGCCCATGTTAGATCTTTCCATTCCCTATTTTTTCCATTGACCTCACAACTTGACCCAGCTTGGCAGCCATGATCTGCTGTTCACACTCACATTTTATAACTTGGTCATGAGAAATACAGGCAAATTTTCAAATTTTTCTATCTGTGTAGAGAGAAAAGTTTGATTTGGGGCTAGAAATCAGTTAATTGTAAAAAGTTTTATATTTTAATTAAAAACAATTTAAGAACATCTTCAATGAGTGAGCCTAAGTGAGTTTAAATAAAAAAAAAAAACCTTACAATTCAATAAGCATTTTAAGGAGCCCAGTGCCAGGCCTATAAAGACAAAATGATACCATCCTTGTGCTCAGGGAATTTGAATTCTATTAGAGATTTAACAAGTACAACATAAAGAAAATGGGGGCAGGGACAAATCAACTGTGAAGTCTTCATGGAGGCAAAGACACTTGAGTGGAGTCCTGAAGACAGACAAGGACATTGTGGGATGGAGATAACACAGGAGTATGTTTTAAGCATAAGAGATTGAATTGAATGATTGAAGGCAAGAGATGACAAAATCTGGAGATCAGGTAATAGAAGTATCCTATTTTGCCTGGAATACAGAGTCTACAAAGGAGAATAATATAAAATAAACTTGAGAAAGCAGAGGGAAGTCAGATTGTAAAAGTTATTAAATGCTATGTTAGGGAGTCTGGATTTTATCTGAAGGGCACTGGAGAGTCAATGATGGATTGCGTTATGAGAATAGAAACAAACCAAGGCTTTAGGAAGTTTATTATGACATCTTTGTAAGGATAGGTATTGGGATATTTTATTTTTGAAAGTGGTGAGGGGCGGCCAGGTAGCACAGCGAGTAAGAGCTCTGGCCCCAGTGTTGGGCTGACCTGGGGATTGAATCCAGGCTCAGACACTTAGTACCCACCCAGAAACACCTGGCCATGTAACCTTGAGCAAGTTACTTAACCCCAATTGCTCATTAAAAAATAATAATAATAAAAAAGAAAGTTATGGTGACTCCTTTTCTTCCAAACTCAGAGAAAAATGTGAAATTTCACATGTGCACTTCTGCATGCATACATGTGATTGCTAGAGGAAATGACTTTGCTTTTTAATGATTCTCATTCAGGAGAACAAGACCTCTAAGCAGCCAGATCTTCAGGCTTAAACACAGGCTGATTTCTTTCTCAGTATTTTGCTGCAATGCAGTGAAAAATGCCCTGATTTTGACATCAGGGCAAAATCACTGGTCTGACATTTTCTTCCTATGTGAATGGATCAATGGATGGATTAAAAATGTATTAAGTGCTTGTTATGTACCAAGAGACATGATTATCTCTGAGGATCTATTTAGAAAAATGACATGAGTCTTACACTCCAAAAGCTCACTATCTACTGAGACAGACAACACATGTGTGAGAATTCAGCTGTAGGGAGAATAGAAAGACCAAGACATCCCAAGGAATATCAGCAGAGACAGATGCCAAGTCTTAGTGATCTCAGAGTATATAACCTTGGATGTCACCTCCCTTCTTTGAGCATCATTGTGTTTTTCATTTATGAAAAAGAAGATGGGGAAGAGTTGGATTTGATGACCTCTAAATTCCTTTATGACTCCAAATCTACAATCCTATGATCCTACAAAAATCCTGCCATTAATGACACTTAACTCAAAGGCCAAAGGCTCCATGCCATGAACAGGATCTACCTTGGAATCAGCTAGGCTAGTCTCTACTCCTATTATTCTACCAGACTTCTAATATTTCATTCCTCTTAGGCCTTCCAGTCAATGTAATACAGCTTCAGGTGTTCCATCTTACAACTAAGGAAAGTTCCAGGCCTAGGTCTGACTGGACATCATATGTCTTGATGCAAATGCAGGTGCACTCATAGTTGGTCTTGGTCCTTAAAGAGCTGGTGAGGTGCTCAGATGTGGAAACCGTGTGGCGGTATCATCACTGAAAAAGTTGCTTTTAGATACAAAGAAAAATTGGGACCAGCAGGTCATACTGGTCATTATGTATATGTGTTATTAAATTTGGCATGGACTAGCTTTTCCAGATAGATTTAAGGGCAGATATCTGGTTATATTTATTTTCTGACTTAGGACTGAGATGTAGTTATGCTAAGGTTTTTTGTGTGTAAATACCTTCTGCCTTGAGTATTATTATTATTAATAAATGGAAGTCCATTTACATTTCATTAATATACTTTAGCTTACCAAGTCTTTCATCACAAAAAAGAATATCTCAATCAACTGTCTTCCATGTGCTAATATATTCAAACATGGTATGAGGTCTCACCTATATCAGCAAATATTTAGCTGTGAAAATAGAATTATAAATCAAATCATAATTAATAATTTCCTTAATTGTAATTCCCTTCTCTAGACATTGTCCAGAACTTAGATTACACTGTGATTTGTCCTTTGTACTAATTATTGTAACTCATCACAACTTCACAACTTAGCAGTTTTCAAAGTAGCAGGAAATAAAAGCAGAGGAATTCTGTGTTCTCACCACTGGTATTAAATGCTTTCAGAACTTTCCTCAGTAGCTACACAAAATCAAAACTGTAAGAGGTTATCCAGTCTAATTGCCTTATTTTACAGATGACTTGATTGAGGTTCAGAGGGGTTAAATCGCTTGCCTTGGATCATTCAGGCAATATGTAGAAAAAACGGAATTCAAAATTAGATCATCTGATTCCAAAACTAATGACCTTCCTGTGTGTCACGTGGTTTTGTGTCTTCCATGAGCAAAAGTCAAGGATTAGGAAACATTAGATTCTGACCTCAGATGTCATTTTCTTTTTGGGGGCAAGGGGGATCATAACTTCCTTTCTTGTTGCTTCAAATAACATCTATATCCTGAAACATTTTTAAAGAGGCCATTACATTGGGCATTTACTCTGTGATGGATAGACCTTGACTCTATTTCCATTGGTCGTGTTACAAAGTGTCTAAGTGTGAGAATTTGGGAGTATTGCTATATTTAGTGGGCTGTCACAGAATGACCATTCTTGCCACGAAACTTCAGGAAAAGACCAAAGGATATCCAGACAAAGCACTCTGCCAGGGTCTGATTATGAAGATCAATGTACAATGGCTTGTTACCCATCCTAAAAGGAGAGCTATTTTTAGTTCCTTTGAAATAGCTTCTAAAGGAGATAGAAAAAGAAAAGTCATTTGTGGAAAACAGTAGCAAACTCCAACCAGCAACAATCTCCCACAGGATTTGATTCAATGGAATAGGAAATGTGGTGACTCTAGCTGTACTCATTTCCATCTACCACTGTGAAATTTTTGCTTTTCTGTGAAACAAATAAACAAAAATCTTCAGACACATCACGTGCTCATAAACACACAATACAACCGTCAGTCACACAACCAATAGCCATTAACTCAGAGAGAGAAAACACAAATCTTTCTATGCAAGAACATGAATCATAAAGGACTTCCTCAAAATATAGAGTAGTCTTGGAAAGACCTGAGGAAATTAAAATTGCATTCATTAGGTTCTTGAAGGATATCTGGAAGACGCCAACACCCAACAAATGATTCAATAAAATGAAAAAAAAGCAAACCATATCTTTGTGTACCTTATTTTTGTTTAAGCAGTCAGGGTTAAGTAACTTGCTCAAGGTTACAGGGCCAGTTATTTCTGGGTGTGGTGCTGAGTATCTGAGCCCAGATTTGATCCCCAGGTCATCCCGACACTGGCGTCGGTGCTCTTACTTGCTGATCCACCTGGCTGTCCCTAAGCAATTGCGGGTCAAGTAACTTGCTCAAGGTTACAGGGCCAGTTATTTCTGGGTGTGGTGCTGAGTATCTGAGCCCAGATTCGATCCCCAGGTCATCCTGACACTGGAGCAGGTGCTCTTACTCGCTGTGCTACCTGGCCGCCCCATGTGTGTACCTTTAAATCAGGTTTATCTCATTAAAACAAACCAAAAAAAAAAATAGTCTCGTTTCAGATTTAAAGAAGTGATTTTTTTCCCACCATTTCACAGATATTTCAGAGGGAAAAAAACATACAAGAATTAGCATTTCAATCTTTGACGTAAAGTCTTTGCTTTGTTTTTTAATGGATGTTTTCTTTTAATAATTTCATAAAGTTTGCTGACAGAAGAGATCTTGCCTTGAAAATGTCATGTGACCAAACATATCAAGGATAATGCCTTTTAAATTTTCAATTCAAGAAATGACTCCCTACATGAAATGGCTCGAGACATATAATTTAGAGGCCAGAGCATAGGAAGAAAAAATAGATGGGTGCAACTTTACAAGTAAAATATAGGCTAAAACTTGATTTTTTCAGTCAATAATCATCTATTCACGATCTGCTATGTGCTAGGCACTCTGTTCTTATTTGTTTTCATTTTTTGCTATTTTTATTTAATTTTTAGGGTCTCCTCCATAGGCACATTTCTTTGGAAAAAAAACTTTTTTGAAACTATAACTCCTGGTCCTGCCACTATCCACTTAACTATTTACTAAAGTATTAGGTAAAGTTTAAGGTAATGTTTCTTTGTTGGCTATGAAAGGCTCTAGGAAAGGTGATGACAGGTGATAAATTTAGGGAAGCAGATAAGCAAATATTCTAGGCCAAGAAGAAGTTTTAGTTAATTTGTAAAAGCTATAGCTATATCATTAACATAAGTGACTGAAAACTTATTTTTATACTGTCAATTTTCTCATATCCAATTTTCCCTACTCAACTAATATTGCTTGCATGCCCTTTATGTATAGAAAGGTGAATTTGTGTGTGTGTGTGTGTGTGTGTGTGTGTGTGTGTGTGTGTGTGTGTGTGTGTGTAGAGAAATGTTGTGCCCTTTGGGAACTATCATCCGCACAAGTCTGGGGACTATAGACTATATCATGTGATAGTTTCACTGAAGAATATATTCTATTTGGAATTAAATGTCAGCAGTGCACCACCGGGTGGGAGGCAAAGTACAAATTCTTTTCAAAGAAAGGTGATGCAGGAATAATTAACCATAAAGAACATTTGAAGAAAGACTATCTATATCTGGAGAAATAACTGACAGATATATGCATATAATAATTTTACGCACATACATACACATACATGCATACCTAGATGTACATACACATGTATATATAGACACATGTATGTGTGTGTGTCTAATGGTAGTCATATCTAGGGCAGAGGGAGAAGTAAAGGAAAAAAATTACATGACAATTTTATTGTATGTTTGAAAGGAATAGCAAGTTGTACATCACAGATTTGAAATTTCACGTACTATTATTTGGGGTTTTTTGCTATACTATTAGGGAAATTCTTGTTTTACTTTATACATTTAAAAAAAAAAGATTCAGGAAGAAAGAAAATAGAGATTAGCAACAGAGCCCAAAACTTTTCCTGCAGCTACATAGAACAGGAGACTTTTGACTCATCAGCACCAGGAAGCCATATGTGTAAGATGACTATGCTTCACACCTGCTGCTGAGAAGAGGTCCCAGGATTCAATTACTGGGCAAGTTTGTAACACCTTTTTATCCTGTCACAAAATGCTGAGGCTTGATAATGTATCAGTTCTGTAAGTGTCAAGAGAGTAGCCAAACAAACTTGGGTTACCTCCTGTCTCCCTCCTCCCCTATCCTATTAACTTCTGGGTCTTGGATGATCAGCCAACACCAAATGGCAGTAAGAGGATGCTTAGCCTAGGGTTTTGTTGTTGTGTTTTTTCACATGCTCATAATTTTATTTTTTTTTATTTTTATTTATTTACTTGTAGTTCACAACATTCAGTTCCTCAATTCCTTGAGTTTCAAATTTTCTCCCCCTCTTCTCTCTTTTCTTCTGCCCCCATGGTGGCATGCAATCAAATAAAGGATATACAAATACTTTCACATTGGCATTAGTCAAATTTTAAAGAAGGATTATAACCAATGGGGTGAACAATGAGAAAGAAGAAATAAAACAAAAGAGAGAGAGCAGGTAGGCTGCTTCCATCTGCATTCAGACCCTGTAGTTCTTTCTCTGGATGTGGGTAGCTTTTTCCATCATGAGTCCTTTGGAGTTGTCTTATAACCTGGCATTGCTGAGAGGAGCCCCCAGTCAATCAAAGTCAGTCATCACAGATACGATGTATCTCTAATTGTGTACAAAGTTCTCCTGGTTCTGCTCCCCCCTCACTCAGCCTCAGTCTATATGAGTCTCTCCAGGTTATTATGAAGTCTGTCTGCTCCCCATTTCTTATAGCACATTAGTATTCCATTACATTCATATACCCCAACTAGTTTAGCCAATCCCCAGCCTAGGTTTTTTAGACATTTGGAATGATGTTGTTTGGCAAAATTCTTATGTTAATGAGAGTGTTCATTGCTTTATCCTTCTTTCCTTTTTATACATTTCAGAAATCTCAATTTTAAGGCAGCATTTTTTTTTTTGCATCACTATAATATCATGTGCTGAATTCTCCCAGTTGGGCACAGTTAAAAGAAAAAAAAATAGAACAAGATGAGTGTTTATATAAGCCAAAGTTGGAAAGGCAATAAGTCTGGGTGTGCTTTAGACACCTCCTTGGGGCAGTGAGGGAGCTGCATAATTGTGGGAGCAAGAAATAAAGGAAAAAACCCAGATGACAATCATGTATATGCCAATGAGTATGGCAGAACCTGAGCCATTGGAAAGATAATGCTTCACATTGCTTCTTAACTTCTCACAATATCATTTAAATTATCTGCAAAATGGGAACTATAAGAAATAAAGTTCTTTGCAAAGCTTAAAGCACCATATAAACAAGAATTAATATGATTACAATGAACAATTGCACTGCAATATAATCCAAGATGAAATCTAATGAGAAAGCAGATCTCTCAGGCTCCTAATTGTCCCATCTACCATTCCTGTTATGTTTCTGGGTTTTTTTCCTAAGAGTTTTGGGGCAATCAGTATTATTAAAAGGTGTACAAAATGAGGTCAGAACAGTGGTGGCATGGGAATCACAGCATAGCATAATCAGCAGGGTTTTCCTGAATATGACATTCCAGAAATGTCATCGTTTGGGATGGTAGTCATCATCTTGCTCTTTCCAGAAATCACTATTATAAGAGCCTCTGGCAGGAGCATATTGGTGACACTCATGGCAGCCTGGTGGCCACAGGGTTGACAGAGAATTTATCTTGTATTTTAAATGTCTTTTCCCAAGACATCTGGATTTTAAAATTTAATACCTGTGAATGATTCTGACCAACAAATGTAAGAGGATAGGGGAAATCATCTCAGTTATAATCTTTAAAATAGCAGCTGTCATTATGATTCCCACGTTACATAGCTTTAGAATGATCCCATTCATAGGACATGTTGCAGAAGAATGAAGAAATCAGTGAATATGAACCATTTTTCATAATGCAACTACAAAGGAGAGGGAATCTGGTGATTTCCCAGCCAGTAACGTGCCCAGTGACAGGGTGATTTTCTGGAGCATCCACCTAAGCTTCATATGATTTTCTCTCTGTAAGACTGGTTCCAATCAGATTTCCTCTATGGTATATCACTAAGACTGAATTACCTATGTCAGATCAGGAAAAGTCTGAATTTACAATGTGAATATTCTTTATAAGAGTCTCAAAAGATCATCTCAGTTCATTGATTTCTTGAGGCTTTAGTCTGTTACCCAATTAGTTTATAACCCTATTAGCAAGGAAACTTTTGAAAATTGAAACCCAAAAGATCCTCCATGTTCCCTCTTTTGTGCCTTGAACAGATTGTTCACAAGTAATAAAAAAAACAGTCCTCATAATGTTTATTCTTGAAATGCAACTGGCACAGAAAATGGGCACATTCTCTCTCCTTTAGAAATATCTGACTTCTTCCACTAATTAGAGTGAGTGGGAATTAACTCCATATTGGGATTCCTGATTTATGTGTGGGTTACTTCCTGGCATGGTTCAAATACTACCCAAGCAACACCTGCCTTGCAGCAGTTTAATGTAAAAAAGGAGAGTTCTCTCCACTGGAGCCATTTTAGTTATTTTACAATTAACAAACATATAGAAATCAGGTGGTGTTTGACAACCTCAGGTATTCTGATATTTCTGAGGGAAGAGATAAGAAGGATAAGAGAAAAGAAGAAAGAAGAGAGACCTTCCTAAGGCCTAACTACTTGCTTCTTCTTCCTCCGAACCTTTCAAGCTCAGCTGTTACCTAACACCCCCTCTAACTTAATCATCCTTAGGGAGTCTCATATATGTTTCATAACTTCACATGTGCAGTGGTCTTTCCTTTTTCCTTTGGGTAATATTCTTCTACCCTTCTATCTTCTCATACATGAGAATACTTTATTTCCTTATATCCTTTTTAAAAAGAAAATTCTCCTGTTTAAAAGTGACTCATTTTTCAAGTCTACAAAATGGTGGGGCTGCCCTAGGAGATCACTGAAGCCCCTTAGAGTTCTAGATATATGAGCCTATGATCCAATAGACTCAGTCCAGGCTCTGGTGCTTGGAGGCCAGGAGGTATAATTTGGACGTGGCCAGAATGGAGTTTGGTGGCATACCTCTGAGCAAGAGACTGAGGTTCTCTTTCTTTATATCTCTCTGTCTCTGTCTCCCTCCCCCCTTCTCTCTCTGTATCTTTCTCTGTCTCTCCATCTCTCCTTCTGTCTGTCTCTCTGTGTGTATGTGTCTCTGTTTCTGTCTCTCTGTCTTCCTCTCCCTTTTTCTCTCTGAATCTCTCTATGTCTCTGTCTCTCTCTCTGTCTCTATCTCACTCTCTCTGCCTCTCTCTCTCTCTCTGTCTCTCTCTCTCCCCTATTTCCACTCTCTTCTTTTCTTGCTCCCCATCCTCCCCAACTACCAAGTTCAATACTGATCTAAAATACTATTTTATAAAATCTGAATAGTGAAAGCTTATGGATTGTAGAGGCTTAAAAAATCAAAATGGGAGAAAAAATAAGTTTAAAGAAAACTTGAAAATAAACCCACCTAAAAAAATCAGTAACTTTAGGATTAGAAACTGAATGACAATAAACAGATGAAAATTTATAAAAATCAAGAACAATGAATTTAATACATTGAATTCTAACGTGCCAGTTACAGAAGTCAAACTAAAGGCACTGCAAATGACCCTCAGTTGGCTGACTTAGAACACACCTACATGGTGGTGGCACCATTGGAGAGCACTAAGGAATTAAAAGGGGGTTGCTAAACGTTCAGGGAAAAAGAATGTCTGACTTTAGTGTTAACAAAAGTAACCAAGGGAATATCAGTAATTTCTTCTACTTTTTCATCTAAAGAAAATTATTTTATGAAAATAATCTACCTGCTCAACATATGCCACTGCATAGCAACATACACAAACCTGCATAATGTGCCACCATCCGTCAGAGGAACAATATAGAGTCTCAACTGGAGATGAATTTCCTCCAGATGGTGAGTTCCTCCAGATGGTCCTCAGGGAATTTGTCTGCTTGCATTAAGCCCCAGAATATTGATATGTGTTTTAAGAAAGGATGCAATCCGATTAACCACAGATGAAAAACCAAAGTAGATAAAGAATTCCTATCATCCAGAATGTGCGATGAACTTAAATGGACAGTCCATAGAGTTTGTTAGTCAGGACATAGGGACTGCAAATGGATGGGGAATTTCACTTGTAACTGGGCTTGAAGGGGGTGGTCAACAGTCAAGTAGATTATTGGGGGGGGGATGCGCTATCTTTTGAATGGTCTGTCACTTCTCCCTGAAATGAATTCTCATTTTTTCCAGTATCAGTGTTCTATTGACATGTTATGACTGCAATTCAGGAAATGCTTAATCTCTAAGGAATGAAAGCTAATGAAGAGGAATTGATGGACAGGTGCATATGGGCTATGATTACACTCCACCACATATTAAACAAGAGGAATTTTCCAGGGCATATGGGTAAAAGGAACCACCAGAAAAAAAAAAGTGTTATTTAAACCACACCTACAATTCCATTGGTTCAGGGAATCCTGATGAGGAAATTCCCTCTAACCAAAGATCAGTGTGTATTCTGTAGTTTATAGTGTGGGAGGATTTTCTAGCACACTGAAAGCTAAATGATATAGTAATATGGGCAGTATATGGCAGAGGATAGAATTCAAGAGTTGGAATAGGAAGACCAGGTTCAAACCCCACCTCAGACATTTATGAGCTGTGACACATTGGGCAAGTCACTTATTGCCTCTGAGTTTCTTAAAACAGAGCAAGGTATTTATTTGCCTTTGATCCAGTGAAGTTGTTTGAAAGGCCAGGTGCTATATAGCACTTACCCTGGAGTCAGGTTCCAATTCTAGGAATGAAGTCTGATTTGTTTCACAGTGCCCTGCACAGAACATAAACTACATTCATTTTCAGTTAATGTCCAAAGAGGAGAGAATGAAATTTACAATAACCCAATCCCTGGCACTCTTAAATGTTTTCTTTGCCTCTTTTACAGGAGAAAGGCAGATATTATCTTTAATTCTGGAATCATTTCAGCAGATCTGCACTTCCGTAGAAACCAGAAGGAAGAAAAAAAAATCATCTTATCAAGTATCTTGCCACCACTTCCTGATCAGCTGTTGTTGGCAGTCATGAGAAATGAAGACAGTGACCTGGGCCAGCAGTCAAGCCAGTGTTCCTGAGACTGAGAATCATATGAGCAGAATTTAATGTACTTACTATTCACATTGCTTATAATTAACCAGAAATTAGGAATTAGTCAGTGGATAATCCCCATTTCTATCCTAATAAGGCATTAACAAAATAAATCTAGTGATTTTTCCTTTAACAAATGTAGCAAAAGTCATTAATCTTGATTTGAAGTTTACAAGTGGGCTAAGATTTAAAACCATCAGACTCATGTCACATCTGCCTCTTCCTTAATGTCCATGCTGGGGATGGGGGGTGCGTGTGGGAGTGTATGGGAGGATACAACTTGATGATGAGAGAAGTAACATACAACATCATATTAGTCAATAACTTGGTTAAATTATGAGACCATGAGGTGTTATTATTCAAGTGTTAATATTATTTAGCTACTGAATTAATGCATTTGGAATATATCTGAAATGGGGACTAACATAATGAGGTTAACATTTAAATATCTGGAAAGGAAATGTAAATATGTTTGTGGTTAATGAAAAAAAAATTAAGGATGTAAATTCCCTGCCAGTGAATTAATACCAGCCAGAGTGATTTAGATAATGTTGTCTATTGGGAGATTAATCAGGGTAATTGTGTAATAGACATCATTAGCATTGATTTGCTATCTGAAAGGGGAAAAAAAGAATTTAATAGACAACATTAGGATGAATAGTATTTATAGGGTCTCTTGCATGTGAATGGTGGAAAAAAGTATAAAGAAAGGTTGAGTTTGATGATTTCTTTTTAGGAGGACATAATAGATTCAGAGGCAGATGGAAATAAGGGACTCTGGGAAAAGATTAAAGGCAGAGATAAAAATTTGAGTTATCTTATAGCTGTGTGTCCCTAGTTTGGTTCCTTAATAATTCACTCCAAGCTTCACTTACCTAATCTTCATCTTCCTAATTTGTAAAGGGGATAATCTTAGAACCTACCTCAAAGACTGGCTTTGAAGAATCAATGACATAATGCATATGGAGTAATTTACATACATTAAGGTTCCATGAAAATATGGATGCTGTGGTTGTTGTGGGACTTCTCATTCTTCTCATCTCATATTCAATGGGGTTCAGATAGATGTGATCTCAACCTAACTATTTTCAACATTCAGCAGACTACTGAGGAGGTAATATAAGGACTGCTTTCTCTAATTGAATGCAAATATGGCAATGTAAACACATCTTCTAGAGTCTCACAGAATGCATGATGGGACAATTTCAGTAGCTAACAGGATGATTGGAATGATGGGATTCTCCCTTCTTTCATTTCCATGTGGTTTTGATTTCTCCTGGTTAGTCTCTATGTTTTGAAAGCTTTTCATACCATGTGTTTTGGAGATCCTGAGTATATATTTTTTCTATTTAAGTTTTTTTTTCTAATCAGAATTTATTCATTTTTAATTTTCAACATTCATTTCCACAAGATTTTGAGTTCCAAATTTTCTCCCCATATCTCCCCTACCCCTCATCGCAAGATGCCATGTATTCTGATTACTCCTCTCCCCAGTCTGCCCTCCCTTCTATCACCCCTTTTCCTCTTATCTGCTTTCCCATTACTTTCTTGTAAGGCAAGATAGATTTCTATACCCCATTGCCTGTATAACTTATTACTCAGTTGCATGTAAAAAATGAATTTTTGACATTTGTTTTTAAAAACTTTGAGTTCCATGTTCTCTCCTTTCATCCCTCCCCACTCACCACCATTGAGAAAAAAAGCAATTAAATATAGGTTATACATGTATAGTTATTCAAAACATTTCCATAGTATTCCTATTGTGAAAGACTATTTCCCTCCATCCTATCCCACCCCCCACTAATTCTATTTTCTCCTTTGACCCTGTCCCTTTTCAAAAGTGTTTGCTTCTGACGAGCCTATCCCCCAATCTGTCCTCCCTTCTATCACACACACACACACACACACACACACACACACACACATACACACACACACCCTCTTTTCCTATTCACCCATATTTTCCTATAGGGGAAGATACCCAATTGAGTGTGTATGTTATTGCCTCCTGAAACCAAATCCAATGAGTGTAAGGTTGACTCATTCCCTTTCACCTTCCTCCTCTTCCCCTCCTTTGTAACAGTTTTTTCTTGCCTCTTTTATTTGAGATAATTCACCCTATTCCATTTCTCCCTTTCTTCTTCTCCCAATATATTCTGCTCTCACTCTTTAATTTTTTTTCAGATATCATCCCTTTAAATTCACCTGTGCCCTCTGTCTCTCTATATATGTATGTGTAAGTATGTGTGTGTGTGTGTGCATTCCCTTCAACTACCCTAACACTGAGGAAAGTCTCATGAGGTACAAATGCCTTCTTTCCTTGTAGGAATGTAAACAGTTATTGCCATAAGACTCCATTTCTCTCAACAAATCAGTATGACTAAGTCATCTGTTTTACACAAGTTTGTTGACATAGCATTGATTAGGTTCATGTGAATGTCACATGCAGAAGACTTTTTGATTCTGTACTTAGTTCTTAGTCATGTTGTAACCTCCATAGAGAGGTAACCCAATGTCAGTGACAATAGCTAAGTTCAGGGGCATGTCCCTACCACTAGCTCTTACCAGTGATCTGTAAAGTATTCTCTGTTTGCTCTAGGAGTATTTCAGTATATCTTCGGTTATCATGGGATCTGCGATCATCCTTCGGATTTTTTCCTCCTTTTCAGATATAGAAATGTTCAGCTTTCTAGACTTGCAGTGTCAGTATCAGTACTTCTACTTTTCTTCCTCTTTGTAAAATTACAGTTAGTCTCTGATTAGTGAAAATAATAAATCACCCTGAAGTGATCATATTATTCAAACTTACATTGCATAGTTCCACTGGACTGGAACCAATAACCATATTGAACATAATTCTAAGTTTCAATATTGTCCATTGGAATACAAGTGATCACTTTATCCACAAAAATCAGGACCTAGCTGTATCTAGTCTCCATGAATTTCAAGTGTTTTAGCTCTAAAACTAAAATATTGCCCTCATGGCTGAAACAGAGGCCAAGATATTTGTAGCTTGAATATTTCTCACACAAGCTATAGATTTCTAAAAATTATGGACATTTCCAGTTTGAAAAGCAATAAATTCTGTATCAGATCATTTCGTTTTGCATATATTTGGGATTGTTACTACACCTGTGTGGATCATGTAGAAACCATCAAATGAACGAATGCATGTAAAAGGCACAGAGCATAGGTTTTCATTTTTTCTTCATTTCAAATAAGTAGAATGGAGAAATGGGGAGTGGTAAATAATCAGGGAAGGGCTGTGTTTGTCCTGGAAAGAAATATCAATTATGATGATATTTTGCTTAGAGATATTTGA
Organism: Petaurus breviceps papuanus; assembly: GCF_028583685.1. Lineage (NCBI taxonomy): Eukaryota > Metazoa > Chordata > Mammalia > Diprotodontia > Petauridae > Petaurus > Petaurus breviceps. Next base: position 13,549,830 of record NW_027185759.1, on the reverse strand, counting down.
TAGAAAATAAATGCTTCTTAATGGAAAATAATTTTTAAATCCACAACTATGTGCAAAAAAACCCTTGCAGCGTTTCCTATAATAAGTATGCCAGCACTATCAATGAAGTATGGATTGGACATGGCAAAGCTTGACAGAAATGGAAGAGAAACATGTCAGCTAAGAACAGGTACGATCACATTATGATGAGTTTCACCAAATTGCTTGAGCTCCGATAATCCCACCTGGTCTATAAAAGCAGTACACTTCTCACTCACGTTTGCTAATGCCCTGCTCTTGCCTCTCTTCCCCACCCACCTTTCTTTCTCCCATATTCCCATAAGAAAGTCTCATAGCATACAAACATGCTTGTGACAGATCAATCTAGATTGCATCCTTAAGCAGATTCTCAGGACTATAAAATAAATGCCATAGGAAAGAGTTTGTTAAATTCCACACTAATCTCATTGTGAAAACTTTGAAGCTCTTTCTTTATTTCTTTCAAGAGCCAGGCAAATGGGAAGCTACTTACTGCTACTCCTGACTTGGCTAAACCCTGGGGAAATGCCCTCTTTATGACAAGAATACGATGCCTTCCTCTTTGGTGTAAGTGGGTTTTGATATCAGCTAACTGTCAGATTCTCAATTCAAACTTGGCAATTTTGTTTTTAGTAGTCACTTAGGTAGTTAGTTCTGCTTGTTAGGACACATTGTCCTAGTTTGGATATGAAATTCCTGACTGAAACTTCTCCTGAGTCCAAGGGGGTTTCCTAACACTTGTCCTACTGACTTCACAGGGCTCATTGATTTAGATTAAGATGGGTAGCGCCCAGAAATGAACACAATACTGCAGCTGGAGTCCGACTGGAGCAGAGGGGAGAAGGACCAGCACCTCCCCCTTCCTGGAAGCTCTTGATCACTTGACACAGCCTAAGAAAACATCAACTTTCTTTGTAGCCAAAGCAAGCTGTTCACTGACTGGGCTTACTGTCCAATAAAGAGACAATATTTTTTTCTGACAAAATATTGATTAGACATACCTCATCTTGTACTAGTAAAGGTGTTTTCATTTTAAAGTTAAATTTAAAATTTCATTTTAAAGTTTAAAAAAAAAAACTTCTCCCCACTACATTTCATCTGATTTGAGTCCTAAGTGGTCCAGTGGACAAAGCAGTAAGATCAAATCCAGTCTCACTCGATTTCCAGCTAGGTGATCCTGAGCAAGTCTCTTAACCATTGCCAGCCTCAGTTTCCTCATCTGTAAAAAATGTGAAAATAATAGTATCTTCCTCTTGGGGTTATTGCAAAGATCAAATAATATTTGTAAAGTGTTTTGCAAATCTTAAAGCACTATGTAAATGTTAGCTATTATTTTTATTATTATTATTCAACCTTAGGTTCTAGCCAGTCAGAACATTTTTGCTTTTGTTTTTATGTTTGTTTGTTTTTAGTGTTTATTCTCCTGCTGTGTTAGCTCTTCTCACATCTTTATGCCAGGCACAAATCAGAATTTTTTAAAGGTGAAAAAATTATGGATCTCATCCATGATATATGCTGTATTCTTAGCATGTGTTGATTCTGAAATTCCTGTGCTTGCTGTCCATGTGGATTTGTGGATCCCTTTCACTAATTTCATATCCTTCCACCTCCAGGATTAGCCCAGAGTATGGGAACACCCCCAAAATGTAAATGCAGTAAAACCACATTCTTTTTATGGTTCAATTAATCAAATATTAAATGATAGTCTCTTGTGGGCCTTCAGAAGAGAGCTAGTTGTTAAAATAGATTTGTTATTCAGTTGGTTTTCAGTTGAGCCTGAATCTTTGTGACCCCATTTTAATTTTTTTAGCAAAGATCTTAGGGTGGTTTTCTATGTCCTTCTCCAGTTTATTTTACTTGTGAAGAAACTGAAGCAAAGAGGATTATGTGACTTGCCTAGGGTCACCCACCTAGCAAGTGGCCCTTTCACTTCCAGATCTTTGATAGTCTAAAGACATGTCCGACATGGGGAACCATGTGAATACAAGACTTGATAACACAGGGCAGGTGGGCTGAGGAGGGGCACAGGAATTACTTGAGTTTGGTTTGTTTTGCAAGGGCTCATGTACCATCTGCTCTGGGCCACCATTTAAGCTCCTGTGGAATAACTTTATTTGGAGTGCTATGTAAATACATGTTAACAATCATAAAAATAAATACATATTAAGAATACATATATTGAAAGTATTAACTGTGGTTTTGAATTAAATAAGCCTTTTCGATCATTTCTCAACCATCTAGGGAAAACCCCAAACTTTGCCAAGTATGACATTTCCCTTCACTTTTAAACCAGTGGACTCATGTGTAATCTGAGGAATATAGAAGCCATATGCTGCCTCCTAACCTGCTTAGCTTTAAATCACAACAACGAGGTTAGCATCAAAGCCATTTTGTGCTCACATGGCCTTTTGGATCTTTTGCCCAGACTACAAAATTAAAGTTAGGTGGTGCTGTCCATATTGCAAAGCCACACGTTTTGTAGATGAAGTAGGGAAGAAATTGAACACTGGAAGTGTTGTGGCTTTGCAGTTTGATGAGACGTGTTGGCCCAGTCTTCAGTATGAAATATTTATGGGGGATAAGCACAGTTTCCCACATGACTTGGGTGGGACCCTGCAAAATGGTTGAGTGAGTAGACAATCATCTTTGCTTCTATCTTAGGAATCTCCCACAAGAACATGAATTAGCAGCAGAGCTCTGTGCTTTCTCTATTATTTATCATCATGGGATTGATGTTTTAACATTAAATTAATTTGCCAACCAATTAGTTGTAAATCAAATGGAAAATCTTTGTCCTCTAAACAGTGACACCCCATACTTTCATGTGCTAATATTTAACCATGTCCCATTTATCATAGGCACTACCCTGTTCCCCAGTGGGATGTTAGTAATTAGATTACTTCTCTGAGCTCTTTAAATAGATTCATTTTAGCTCCTTTCTCACACTTGAAGGCAGAATAGGCCCAAGGCTAAACTGTGAAGTCAGCAAAATTCACTCTTGGAGTTTTTACCCTTCCTCTATCAGTCCCCTTTGTTACAGACCTTCATCCAGAGTCTATTTTCCTTCCTTCCATGGCTCCCTGGTGGCATGAGGATCCCATGCAGGTAACCCATACAGATTTAAGCCCTTGAGATATAAAATCATGCTCTTTCCCTTCTACACCAGTGTAAGTTAACTTATCTTCCCCTTCCTTTCTTCTTGGGGAGCCAAAAGTGGAGAGAGGAGGATTTGAGTTCAAATCCAGTTTTGACACTTATTAACTGTGTGACTGGGAAAATCATTAAAACTTTCTGAAACTCAATTTCCTCATTAGTAAAATGAGAATAATAATAGTCAGCACCTACCTCTCAGAATGATGTAGGGATAAAACAGCTAGTAAGTGTCTGAGGCCACATTGGAACTCCAGGCACAGCTCTCTGTCCACTGCATGCCTAGCTGCTCCCCTCATTTCGTCATATGTATCTGAATATCTAGAAAGTTTACTGAAACACATGTGGGCATCATTCTGCTCGTGATACATGGGTGAAGGAGAGCAAAGGTGTATCCATACCTCTAATACCATATCAGCACCATGGAGCTCTTGGCCGCTTAAACAAATGAAGATTCACCTGGTTGTCCTAGAGTGGTCACCACATTCCATGCCTTTCATTCTACCTGCCCCTAACATCCATCTTCTGGGAATTTGGAATATTGAATTACAGTTTGTGGAAATAAAAAGCGTGGCAAAATCCCAAGGCAGATACCAGAAGAAGAAGAGAAGATTTAAAAGGAGAAATCTCTGAATTAGATAGTTTATTCCCACAGTTTTAATTCACTATACTATATAATATACATGTGTTAAGTGTTAAGTTAGCTAGGTGGTGTGCTGGATAGGGCCCTGCGACTGGAGACAGGAAGGCTTGAGTTCAAATCTAGCCTCAGATACTATGTGATTCAAAGCAAGTCTCTTAGCCCTGTTTGCCTCTGTTTCCTCATTTGTAAAATTAGTTGGAGAGGGAAATGGCAAACCACTCCAGTATCTTCCATGGAAACCCTACACAGAGTCACAAAGAGTTAAACATGACTGAAAATAACTGAACAACGAATTATACAACTAGTGTCAACGGTGTGCAACATACAGATTCTGGGAATATAAAGCTGAAAAAGGATGGCGATTTCTGCCCCTGAGCAGTTTACAGTCCCATAGAAGATGATGAGAAATATTCACCAATGAGACTGACACAAACTAAAATGTGATCAGTGTGGGGAAAGGTGGTGGGGAAGATGAGAACTCTAGGCAAACTCGATGGCTTTGATTTGCTAACAAGACATCCAGGCAGATAGACAAACCAGGAGCAAGACTTACAGGTTAGGAGCTTAAGAGAGATCTTAGAAAAAGATTAATAAAAGGTTTATTTGTTTTTAAACACAATCTGCCTCAGAGGGTTGAGGTACAGTCCTCAAAACAAGAAGGGAGGTGTTTCAAGTCATTGCCCCACTCAAGTCCATGGAGAATTTCAAGGCACGTTGGAAAATTGTCATTTCACTCTGGAAATGGATTGGGGAATAGTCATCAGCTCCTGGATTTGGAAACAATGGCTGGTACCTTCTGCATGAGTGGATGAAAGCTTCAAACCGAGTCTGAAATAAGAATATCACTTTTCATTTTCTCAGTCTTACTGCCATTGGTTGTTCTGAAAGATGAGGCTGGCCTGTTTTTTAGATAAGGAAGAAGAGGTGAGAATGCTGGCAAATTATTTGAGAAGGCATTTCCCTTCTCAGATACACAAGGGAGAAAAAAGGATTGGTCAAGTTATAGCTATATGAAGGCTTTATGTTTCCAAGAAAGGGGTGAGTGTGTGTGTGTATGTGTGTAAGAGAAAGAATGTTTGTGTGTGTGTGAGTGTGTGTGTGAGAGAGTGTGTACAGCTAGCAGAAATTAGAAGATTCCATACTGGTACTTAAGGGAAAAAAATAAAGCCAATAGAACAATGAGCTCAGCCTGGTACATATGTAACCTATTGACTACCCAGTGGCTCAGAAGCATGGAACGAACTGGGGCACAGCAAAGCACAGTGTGACTTCGCATTTTGTTTCCTTTTGACTTAATTCACATGTACTTTATCCATTGTTTCTTTTTCAGATGTAACTGTGTGGGCTGTGACGTGAAGGTTGCTATAGTTACTCATTTTTAATGAATTTAGAGGCTTTATTATAAAACCAAGTAAATCTCTCTCTCTCTCTCTCTCTCTCTCTCTCTCTCTCTCTCTGTCTCTCTCTCTGTCTCTCTGTCTCTCTCTGTCTCTCTCTGTCTCTTTCTCTCTCTCTCTCTCTGCCTCTCTCACTGTCTCTGTCTCTCTGTCTCTGTCTCCCTCTGTGTCTCTGTCTCTCTCTCTTTCTCTCTCTCCCCCCTGTCTCTTTTTTTTCTCTCTCCCCCCTCTCTTTTTTCCTCTCTCTATTCCCTTTCTCTATCTTTTACTGTTTTTCTTATTGCAGCATGAGTTTGCATCCACTCTTTGTGATTTCCAAAACACTTTGCCAACGATATCAATTGAACTTGCCATGCCCAAAGCATTATGATCATATTCAGATAAAGGGCAGTGTAACCATGTCTCCCCGATCTTGTCTTTCTGAAGCTGATTTCTGAAGCACCAGTGTAAGAACACATTGACCCCCTATTCCCATCCATTTTATTGAATTTTTCTTCGGGTTTTAGACTACTGAGATTTGGGAGGTCAAGATGCTAGTTATCCCTCCAGTTCTATGCTATCTACAAATTTGGTAAACATACCACCCCTACTCGCACCATCATGCCATTATCCAAGTCATTTATTTAAGAAAACTAAAAAAAGATTATTATTTTATTATATTATTATTACATATTATGTATAATATATTATAATAATTGCATTATTAAAGAAAATTTAAAAAAAATATTTGAGAAAATGCTAAGCAGCCCAGGATGAAGCACTGATCCTTGAATATGCCCTCAAAATAAACTTACCAACATGACATAAAACTTTTAAGGACAACACTTTAGGTCTGTCTGTTTAGTCAATTCTGGAACTGCCTAATTAGACCATCATTTTGTCTACAGTTTTGTAGGTCTTTTGCAAGAAAAGCATGAGATACTTTGTCAAGTGTTTTTGGCAAATTATAAACTATACTGTATAATTCCCCTGACTGCAGGGTCTTAGAACTTGAAGAAAATGAAATGATGGACAATATGGGCTAGTGGATATCACATTGGATTTAAAATTTGGAAGATCTGGGCTCAAATCTCAATATTATTGCTTACTGCTTGTGTGATTTCAACAGATCATTTCTTTTCTTTGGGTGGCCAAATTTCCCTTGTCTGTAAAATAAAGGGTTAGACTCATTTTTCCCCCATTCTATATCTATTTTTATATTCTGGGAAGACCTATTCTTTTTACAAAATGCATATAGTTAATATAATTTGTTTTAAAATATTAGCCTTATCCTCACTAGTAAAACTAGGAAATGGGGATGTTCAAGCCAAAAACATATAAACAAAAAAAACTTCCTTTAACCCATGGTTGAGGTAATGTCACAAGTCCATGACTCTATTTAAACCTTCTAGCTTAGGTGTCTGGAAATGCATTTATATCATCTCCCATTATATCCTTTTTTCCTTTCTTCACACAGAAACCCATCCATCCCATTTTATAAAGGGAAAAAAAGAGAAGAAAGTTCAGTAAAACCAAATGCATATTGGGTAAGTGCAATAACATAAGCAGTATTCAAAGTCATAGCCTTGCTGTGCTGAGAAAGGAAGGTAGTGAAATATCTTGTTACAGTCCTGCATGGTCCAGATGGATTCTTGATAAAACCACCTTGTCCATGTCCATCTTCTTGTTGTGACTTACTATGTTTAGGGCAAGTAGCCTTACCAAACTTATTATTCTATTGATATAATTTTCTATTTCAATCAATTCTAAATAATTTTGATACTTTGTTTTGCAATATAATTTAAGTCCTGGAAATGGTACTTCACACTTTAAATTTAATTAATTTGTACTTCATTATTTCTCCTGATATTCTAGACCTCTTGCTATTCCAAATACACTTGGCAATCATTTCATCTGGCACCATCATGGGAATCCAGGGTACTTTGCTTGATGAAGAACAACATGTGTAAATTGATTTAGACAGTATCATAATTTATTATGTATGTGATGCAACCATGAGTAAATAATATGACTCAAATTATGTGTCTTCCTTCATGCCTATAAAATATTTTATAGCTATTTTATATGCCTTAATTGTACCTTGATAAATCACCTCCCAAATATTTTATGCAATTTGTAGTTATTTTGAATGGAATTTCTCTTTCACTTACTTTATTATTGATATATAGAAATTCTGATTAGCTGGAGTTGGTAATGATTTATATTGTATTCATCTAATTTTATAAGATTTTTGAGCACTTCAATTATTTTGTTTGCTTTTTTCCTGATTCTCTTAGGAGTTCTACAAAATCAAGTCATTTGCAAAAAAAAACAATTTTTGCATCCTCTTACATAGTGCTCATACCTCTAGTTTGCTTATCTTCTCTTATTTTTTATCAATATTGATTCTCTTAAATATTTGTTGTAAAATCTTCTAGTATTTGTTTTTATAAAAAGGCTAGATTTGTATTTTAGATATAAAATATCAGATTAAAAGGGTCCTTTATTATATGGTTTGTTAAATTTTTTAAAAATATATATTATATCAAATACCCTTTCTGTGCCTATTTCCAAATTTTGTTTTTGTTTAGCATTTTTTCCTAATTACTTTACACAAACTTTGCTTTCCTGTCCCTGGTATAAATTTATCCTTGGTTATGGAAAATGATTTTAAGATTATACTTTAATAAGGTTTTGTTTGGCTTAGATTTTACTTATTTTTGTGTCAATTTCCATTAGTGCTGAGGTAAGAGCACATCTGGAGTATTATGTCTAGTTTTGGAACCTTGTCTAGGAAAGCCATTGAGAAGCTCAAAGTTCCAGAGAAGTGAAATTACAATGATGGAGGGCCTTGAGTCCACATAACATGAATGCCATATGAAGGAATTGTGGAGGTTTATCATTGAGATGAGAAGATTTGGAGGAGAGAAGACAACTATATCAAAAATATGAGGTCATGTATGTAAAGAACTCTCCACATATGTACATGTTAGCTATTATTGTTATTAATATTAATTGAAATCCTAGCTATAAAGGCTGATACTATAAGCAAACTGGGAGAGCAAGGAATAGTTTACCTGTCAGACTTATGGAGAATGGAAGAATTTAAGACCAAACAAAAGACAGAAAACATTATGAAATATAAAGTGGATAATTTTAATTACATTAAATTGAAAAGTTTTTGTACAAACAAAGCCAATGCAACCAAGAGTATGAGAGAAGCAGAAAACTGGGAAAGATTTCTTTATAACTAGTGTATCTGATAAAGGCCTCATTTCTAAAATATATGGAGAATTTTAGTCAAATTTATATGAATGGAAGTCTGCTAATTGATAAATGGGCAAAGCATATGAACAGGCAATTTTCAGAGGAAAAAATTAAAGATATCTATAGTCATATGAAAAAATGTTCTAAATAACTATTGATTAGAGAAATGCAAATCAAAACAACTGTTAGGTACATTGCACCTGTCAGATTGGCTAACATGACTAAGTAGAAAAAGTACAAATGCTGGAAATGTGGGAAAATTCAAACACTAAAGCATTGTTGGTGGAGTTGTGTACTGATACAACTATTGTGGAGTATAATTTGGAACTTTGCCTAAAGAGTTATGAAAATGTGCATACCCTTTGATCCAACAATATCATTTCTAGAGCTGTATCACAAAGAGATCACACAAATGGGAAAAAGACATATGTATAAAATATAAATATAGCAGCTCTTTTTGTGGTGGCAAAGAATCAGAAATCAGGGGGATGCCCATCCATTGGAGAATGGCTGAACAAGTTGTGGTATATGAATGTAATGAAATATCATTGTGCTTTAAGAAATGATGACCAGGTGGACTTCAGAAAAAAAAACTGAAAAGACTTATATGAACTGATGCTGAATGAGGGGAGAAGAACCAGGAGAACATTGTACACAGTTACAGTCACATTGTGTGATGACTAACTTTGATAGACTTGGATCTTCTCAGCAGCACAAAAATCTAACACAACTCCAAAAGGCTCATGATGGAAAATGCTGAGCACATCTGGAGAAAGAATTATTGAATCTGCATACAGGTCGAGGCAGACTATTTGCTCTATTTATTTTTTGTTTTGTTTTGTTTCTTCTTTTCATGGTTCATTCTATTGGTTATAATTCTTCTTTATAACATGAATAATTTAAAAATCCATTTGATATGAATGTATATGTAGAACATATCAGATTGTGTGCTGTCTTGTGGAGGAGGGAGAGAATGGAGGGAGAGAAAATTTAAAACTCAAAAGCTTGTGGAACTGAAAATTCTAAACTAAGAAAAAACAAACAGAAATATGAATGAATGGATAAATGAATGAATGGATAAAAATATTAATTGAAATCCTACCCAGAGGATTAGAGTGGTTCTATTTTACCCTGACAAGAAAAATCAGAAGTCATTCATAGAAGGTATAAAAAGGAAATGTTGGGATTTATTTCAAGAAAAAAAAAAACATTTTTAAAAATCTTAGGAATTAGAGCAGAGGCATTTAGGTGACTCAGTGGATAGGGTGCTGGCCCTGGAGTCAGGAAGACCTGAGTTCAAATCCAGCCTCAGACACTAATAACCTATGTAACCCTGGGCAAGTCACTTAACGTCTGCTCACCTTAATCCAGAGGAGAAGGAAACTGAAAACCATTACATCATCTTTGTCAAGAAAACCCCATGGGCATTATGGTTGACAAGGTCATGAAGAGTCATACACAACTGAACAACAAAAAAATAGAGCTGTCCAAAATCAAAATACATTGCCTTATGGAACAAATTTTTATTAATGATCTTTGAGCAGCAAATATTTGTTAGATGTACTATATATATAGTAGAGCTTTTTTTCAAGGATTTCTTTTACTGTAGGGTGACTGAGGTATCTTCCCAATCCAAAATATTGTGGGTTTTGTTGATGGTTCTCTTTTCCTGATCTGTCCCTCCTTTTTTAGTTATTAGGTTTATATGTATCATCAAAGACACCTAGTGTGGTCTCTCCTAATTATTGAGAAAACTTTTTTGTAAATATTTATTACTTTTGAAACTTTTGAAAAGATTCACTTAGAAATCCTTGCAGACCAGGAATTATACTACTTTGGCAATTCAGTGTTTTTTAGTTTACTTTCTATAATCTAGTTGTTTAATATCTCTTTTTTGTTAATTTGGGTTTTATATGTTTTTGGAAGTAATTATCTTTTTCCCTTTACAGTTTTAATTTTTTTCTAGCTGAATGAAAAATTTCCATTGAGTCAAGAACCCTGGAAGCTCCTCTGCCTGGCCTGTGAAAGGATATGAAATATATTTTCCCTGCCAAAATACATAGTAGTTCACTATATACACTAATGTAGTACATGGGACCCATGTTTTTGGAAAGACTTCAAAGAGTATCTGTTTATAGGTCTACTCTCAAAGGGGGCTGTTTGACTCTTCCAAAGCCCCGGGTGTCAAGCTTGCAGAGTGGGAGAGTATAAAGAACCCACCTGTCATATTAACCATGAGAAGAGTATAGTTTGTTTGGGATAGACGCTAGATACTATTGTTGAATTCTTGGCACTAGGTCGAAGGGGGTTACTGACAAGTAAAGAAAAAAATTAACTATCCCTGTCTTTCCCTTTATTTCATCAATTTCTTTGATAGCATTTGGGACAAAGTTTCCCTTTCTGGATAAGAGAGGGTGGGAAGCAATAGAGACTTTGTTGGGTAAGACCAATATTCATTATGAATGCCAAATTCAATTAGTGAGACAGAAGATAATCAATGAACAAGCTTTATATAAGCACCTATTACATTCCAAGCATTGTGCTATGTGCTGGACACACAAATCTTTTCACTGTCCTATAACTCGAAGAAAAAAAATGGAATGGCAAAATGGGGGAGTTCCATTAATAGCTAAATACGAATGGCAAAAATAAAATATCCTCTATTAAAAAAAAACAAACTCCAAAAGTTACACTGTAAGATTTAGCTTCTAAATGAATTTCCCCCTAATTATAATTAACCTTAGTACACTTTGCTGCTTTACAGACATTTTAGTGACTGTAGCTAAACCCCGACACTCAATCCACTGTCTAGTGGAAATATTCTAACTACGAGGCAATGACAAATAGGTGATACATTATTTTAACCTAAAGCCCAGGCAGGCAAAGAAAGCAAATGGTATGAAGGCATTGCTCAGACCAAGGGATTTTTGTTCAGTCTCTAACAGAAATGAAGTCTAGGAAAGAAAAGGTAATTCATGACATGTTACAATAAGCCAGAATATTAAATATTTAACTGGTCTCAACAGGAACAATGTTCTCAAGTCATCCTCTTTACTAGATGTGACAATGTTCTTGCCACAACCTGGACCAGCAAAGGTCAACCACAGAGATTGCCTTTGTCATCAGCAAAGTGATTGCTTGACAAGATTATGAATTTATCAAGTGATGACCTACCAGATTAGACAACATAAAGTGTAGACAAAAAATAAGCTGTAGGATAACATTTATAATAATATGTGAAAATTACCTCCATAGACAGCCTATTAAAATTTTTCAGCCAAAATGCACCATGTTATAATGTTAAATTGAATGCTATATGCTCCAAACCTCAATGATGCTTTTTGTAGACAAATTCATGGGATATCATCTATTTCTGGTTCACCTTCATACTGTTCTAGACCATCACATTGAAGTCTGGACAGGGACCAAGCTATTTGGATTCTTTTACTTTCACACTAAATTTTATTGTTTAAATGAGTACTCCCCCCCCCAAGAATGTGCTACTCCCCCCTTGGTCCTTTCCCTTTGCCTCCCACCCACAGTATGAGAACATATATTTACAGCCTTTTAAATAAGTATGGCATATGAATTAGAAGCAAATGATCGATTATTAGTTGAGTTCTGTCTGCTTCTATTAAGGATTATTTGACTTACAGTGAAATTCAAAGAGTAAACCTAGCAGCAGCATAGACAATATTTATATGGCACCTACTATGTGCAGAATTATACTGAACACTTTGCAATGATCTTGTTTGATCTTTGTAACAAAGTTGGAAGGAAAGTACTATTATCATCCCTATTTTACAGATGAGGAAACTGAAGCAAACAAGGTTAAGTGACTTAACCAGGTCATACAGTGAGTAAATGTCTGAGGCCTGATCTGAACTCAGGTCTTCCTGACTCTAGGCCTGGCACTCTACTCTCTTCACCACCTAGCTACCCAGGAGAGGGAAAGGAACCCTGTCTTTTTGACTCAGATGACTTGGATTCATATCCTATCTCTGTTCCCTCCAATTTTGTGACCTTGGACAAGTCACGGAGATCCTGTGTATTCCAGTTTCCTCACAAGTGAAATGGAGAAGTTGGACAGATAATTTGTGAGGTCTCCTCTAGCTCTGGCTAGATAGTTCATCCTATGACATCCCATTTCTTGGACTTTAACACACAAACACAAAAGTGATACCCAAATAACACAAGTAACAGAATGAATAATGGGAGTGCCATTTGATTGCCACTCAAATGCTTTTTTGAAGGTACTTTAGGAACTGGAATTGATTTTCACCACTTAATCACTGCCATCCTAATCAGCAAGGATCTTCTGGACTAGAACTTGAGAGAATCAGTCTAAGAATACAAGTAATCATAATATCCACAAGTGTGAATATTCTTAATCCCAGTATCTCATCGCTGTCACCCACCAGATGCAAGTTGGAAGTGACAAGATTAGCAGTTCCAAGAACTAACGGTTCTTCCTATCCCTATCTGGGAAGCTGATGAAAATTTTCACCAGTTTTCTGACCCCAACGGCAAGCCTGCAGATGCCTGTTCCAGATACATCAGAGCTATAGACCAATACAAAATAAATATGATATTTTCATGATAAATATAGCTTAGGTAGTCTTCATAATCAGCCATATGGCCCAATATCTTGAATAGCATCACCCACAGACATGTGAGGAGATGCAGCAAGGATGCCAATCTCACTTGTCCTCTTCCTCTCCTTCCTCAGTCCACACTTGCATCTGTTATGTGGAAAAAGCCATGAAGGAAGGTAAAAAAGTGCTGAAAAGGTATAGGATTGTTTATGTTACTTATCCTCTCATGTCAGATGCCAGAAGAGTAAAGCATTTAGTTCAATATAACAGACCGTTATTTGAAAGGTGCCATCCTAGGTCCGTCAGTATTTCCCATGCCCATAAGTACTTAAAATCCTAATTAATACTAGCCAGCAATTATATAGTGTTTCAATTTTTGAAAAATGCCTTCTATATGTTATTTTAATTAATCCTCCTAGCAATGCTAGGAGATAGGTGCTATTCTTATCCCCATTTTACAAAAGAAGAAATTGAGTCATGGCAAAGCAAAGTGACTCATCCAGGTTCACTCAGCTACTTTGAGTCTAAGGCAAGATTCATACTCAGTTCTTCCTGACTTCAAATTTGTCACTCTATGTATTGTATCAGCCTTTGTTGTCTGTACTGTTTAGTCATTTCAGTCATGTCCGACTGTGACACCACTGGAGATTTTCTGGGTAAATATCCTGGAGTGGTTTACTATTCACTTCTCCAGCTCATTTTACAGATGAGGAAACTGAGACAAAGAGGGTTAAATGACTTGCCCAGGGCCACATAGCTACTAAGTATCTGAGACTGGATTTGAACCTTCCAAACTCTAGGTCTGGCACTCTATCTACCATGATATTTACCTGCCTCTATTTTACAGGAAAGGAAGCAAAATTGTGAGTGTTGAATTGCCAGTGGAACCTTAACTCTCAGCAGTTTCAAAGGAGTGGGCTTAGTTAGGACAAGTGCATACCTCAACCATAGCCTTGTAATCTTGGGCAGGTCCCTCAACCCCAATGGATTCAAGTTCTTCATCTTTCAAATGAGGAGCTTTTACTTTGTGGCTTCTAAGTTCCCTCCTAGCTCTGAATCCATTATCCCATGACTCTATGCCAAGAAAAACATGCCTCAGGTTTTAAAGACAAGATGGAGGAGGGGCCAAAAATCAGCAAAAACCGATAAAGGCTCACTTGCATTGGGGCATTTCTCAGGGTAATCAGAATCGGTGCCACATCTTTCAGGGGTTAGGACCACCAGTTTATATCAATGAAAAACCATTTGCGCCCATTTAAGAAAAGGAATGTTAATACAAAGATCCCATTCGGAAGAAACAAAAAAATCACTCAGTTCAAACGTACTTTCAGTGTCCTTCAGACACCACTTTAACCATAGAAAGGGCTGAGGCAGAGCTAGGGCAAACAGAGCAAAGCCCATTCCTCCTCCTCCTCTCCTCCCTCCCCCAGGCCCCCTCAAAACAACATTGGGATTTAGGAGGAACTTCCAATGCAAAAAAATAACTGAGAGAAATTCAGCTGAAACTCAACTGAGAAGAGTTTACTACAGTGATTTATGAGCTAGAATCTCCTAAAGGGCAAAGGAATCATGGAGATTATTTCCTCCAACCCATCAATCATATAATCAGTCAACAAGCATTTATTGAGTACAAATTTTGTACTAGGCTTTGTATGAGGTACTGAGGAAACAGGCAGAAAGGAAAAATTCTTACCACTAAATTGCTTACGTTTTTTTTTTTAATGGACTGGTGATGTGCATATGTAGATACATACAAAATCAAGGTAGGAAGGCAATCTGGGGAGAGGATAGTGGAAGTTGGGAAGATTGGAAAATACTTCATGTACACAGTAGTACTTGAGATGTATGCTGAAGAAGGCTAGGAATTCAGAGGCAGAGATGAGGAGAGAGTTGTATTCTTGATATAGTGAAAGCCACTGCAAAATCTTGAAATTAGATGATTGTGTATCAGAAAGAACAAGAAAGATAGGACCATAAGAAACAAAAAGGAGAGTTACAGATGGGAGGAGATAAAAGCAGTTTTGGGGACAAGTTATGAAGAGTTACCATATCTTTTTTTTTTAATTTCACCAGAGAGACCTCAGTAAGGTTTCCACCCACATAGCTCTCAGGAGAGAAAGCAGCATTTCTTCATGGTTCCCCTACCCCCAAGTATTACTTCTTGAAGTGAGAGACAAAACAATTGTACAGGGGGTGGAATGACTAAGGTTTTGACTCAGGGTACTTAATTTAGAGACCGATTATAGCACACTTTCAATCATTTAGCAGCATAGAAACAATGCAGCTGAACATCCAGTTGGTAATAATTAATTAAATTAAATATAAAGTCACCAGATGACATGATGACCACATGGGAACCATTCCTTCTCTGACTCATCCTCTTCTACTCCCTAGATTAACCTCCCCAGGAGCGGCCTCATCAATGTCCTGGGGTCTCTATTCCAACTGAGCTGATGTGTCCC
This sequence comes from Petaurus breviceps papuanus, assembly GCF_028583685.1. Classification (NCBI taxonomy): domain Eukaryota; kingdom Metazoa; phylum Chordata; class Mammalia; order Diprotodontia; family Petauridae; genus Petaurus; species Petaurus breviceps. Next base: position 13,534,319 of record NW_027185759.1, on the reverse strand, counting down.
ATACTCCAGATACAATTTGTTGTACTTGTCCGACATTAAATAATCCCTAGTTCTAGTTCTTCACAGGTGACTTGGACAGGATTAAGGCAAGGAAAAGCCCTGGGAAGGCAATGAATTGTGGATTTCATTATGATGTGAAGAGAATATGGTGTAATGGAAAAAAATAATGGATCTGTAATCACTAGACTTGGGTTCAAATCTTGAGTTTGTTGCTTTCTACTTATATAACCTTAATCAATCTGCTTATCCTCTATGAGCTTCAGTTTCCTCACATGTAAAATAAAGAGACTGAATGAGATGCTCCTTTTTTATAATGATCTATAATCCCAATAGCTTATCTTCTCCAAGATCCCTTCTTACTGTAAAATCTGTAAAATTGTGGAACTCTAAGAGTAGTAGCAGGAAGTGAAAAGACATTGATTTGCTGTCCATGTAGCCTTCAAGAATGCTAGTATTGGGGTGGCTAGGTGGTGCAGGGAATAGAGCGTCAGTCCTGGAATCAGGAGGACCTCAGTTCAAATCCAGCCTCAGACACTTAACACTTACTAGCCATGTGACCTTGGGCAAGTCACTTAACCCTGACTGCCCTGCCTTACCCCTCCAACAAAAAGCAAAAAGCAAAAAAAAAAAAAAAGAATGCTAGTATTGTTTTCCCCAACCCTTCATTCATGTCAGAATAAAGCCCTCACACATCAATTATCCCCACCTAAAAGTTACAATCCTTATACTTCCTTATTCTATGCATATTTTAAAAATTGGGGCTCTTTAAATTTGAGTGACCTGAGACAAAGCACCAATTATCCACCCTATTTATTTCTGAGTACTGAGAAATTCTTGCAAAGTTGCATACATCTTATCTTCTCATACAGAAAGATATTTTGAAACTTTCCTCTATAAATAGTATCTTAGGAGTCTTTAGCCTGGAGCATGAATATCTTTTTCTAATATCTAAAGTTCTCTTTCTTATATTTAAGTGGGACCCTCCAGAAAGTCATCCTTTCAACTGAAAGAAAGAGAAGTTGGTTTAGAAATTAGCTGAGCTCAGAACTGTTTGTTTCTTGCTTCTTCTTGAAGATGCATGAAAGGAAACCTTGACAGTTTTTAAAGCATGCCTGAACCACAGAATAAAATGAGTTTCACATGGTTTAAAGTCATCTCACAAAACTTGGATATACGTGACTTTAATTCATCCCACTCACAATTTGGCTTCTGCAAAAAAGGATTAAAAAAAACAAAATTAATATGATTCACAAACTGATTCCTTCTGGCTTTGAATTGAGATTAAATTATGTGGTAAACAGCACAATTTAAGAATCAAGAAATTGAATCCTCAAATTGGTAGGTTATGATTTCAAAGGCAAACATAAAACTAGGAATCCATAAAATATACATACTCATTTTCTTGGGCAATTCTCTTTTTCCTGAAAATTTTGTGACTTTAACATTTTTATTGCTCATAGGATTTAAAATTGAACTGAAAACTTTTAGCTATAAGCTCCAGGACCTTGAAGGTCAATGAATTCAATCTCCCCATTTCCCAGGAGTGGAACAAGAGACGCCAGGAGGGGTCAAAAATTGTTCAGGTTGACACAGGTAGGATGTGGTTGATGAAGATTGGAGCCCCACTCCTCTACTGTTTTTTTTCTATATCATTGTAGAATTGCTCTAAATAATTGACTTTAAGATTCAATTATACCTAAATTTATGAAAATTTGAAATGTGAAACTTTTGGAAGTGTTTAAAACCAATTAACTTGGTGATAAAACTACAATATATATATTACATTTTTTTATTTTTTTCATAATAAAAAAAGAATAAGAAACACAAATGTAAAGATTGAAGCAAATACATAAGAAGAAAAAAAGTATATCGTATGCACAGGAGAATGTAATTGAAGATTCAAAATATGTAGCAATAAATTTCCACTTGAAGAAAGCCTATATAATATATCTTATAAATATAAACTATATATAATATATATATATAACATAGATAGACAGACAGATAAATAGATAGATAGATAGACAGACAGACACAGACAGACAGACAGACAGATAGATAGATAGATAGATAGACAGACAGACAGACAGACAGACAGACAGACAGACAGATAGATAGATAGATAGATAGATAGATAGATAGATAGATAGATAGATAGATAGAGGTAATGGGGTATAGAAATCCATCTTTCCCTACAAGAAAATAAGGGGGTGGGGTGAGGAGGACATAATAGAGAAGAGATTGGGGGAAAGAGTATTCAGCAAGCTTTCTATTTTGGGGTGGGGTAGTGGGGAGTTGGGGAGAAAATTTGTAACTCAAAATCTTATGGAAATGAATGTTGAAAATTAATAAATAAATTTATTTATTTTTAAAAACCAATATAATATATATATATATATCTTACATTTTCAAAAGGCACTACTAAATGCAGTTAATTTTCCTTATCTTAGAAATGGTGTATGGCAGAAATATCAAACTTGTCAACAACAAAAATCTAGAGTACCAAGAACCACCATGTAATATAACATGTAATTGTGAAATCTTTCACAAAATAAAAAGAAATGCAATACAATATGTGTGTGTTTGCTTTTCTAAGTTACTATGAGGTCTGCAGGGACCTATTTCTATTTGAATTTGACACCACTGATATATAGGAAATTCTTTGATTTTGGGGGACTGGAAAGGAAGGTTTTCAATACATTTTATCTTATTAATAAAGATATAGTGTGATGATTACTCCATTCATGCATTTCATAATTCAACATCTAACAAAGAATTCTCTTTTTCTTTATTAAGTTGTTAGCATCTCAGATTATCATCTGTTTTTTGAGATCTAGTCTTGTCAAACATGAACAACAACCTGCATCCTTAGTCTGGTACTCAAAGACCTTTGCTATTTGGCTGAAATCTTTCTGTCCAAATATATCTGATGTGTATCCTCCTCTCCAGTGCAGCTAGTATAGTCATTGTGCCTTGTCCATTCCTATGTTTTTTTATTCTGTCCTGCCTTAGTAGCAAACATGAAAAGTGCAGCTTAGTTGGAACTTGTACCAGAAATGAGTACAAGGGCATTCATCCAGATCCAGAAGAGAAAGAGCCATTCTCTAAGATGGCTTTGAACTGTTTTCAGTGCTGGTGTACCTTGGTTGGACACATCCAGGTTTTGTGTAAGTGATTGGGAAAATGAAAATTGGGAAAATGATTGGGAAAGTCTAAGTGATTGGCCAAATGACTGGCTAGGGGAGGAGCAATAGTCTTTTCTTTTTTAATTGTTTTTCAAATGCTTTATTAACTTCTGATTTACATAATTAATTTCCACCTGATTTTGAGTTACAAATTTTCTCCCTGTTTTTCCCCTACCCACCACCCCAGAATAGCAGTCCCACAGGATATCCCCTCTTCCCATCTGCTCTCTCCCATATCTTCTCCCATACCCCCTTAGACTTTTCCAGTGGATCTCTATGCCCCACTGCCTGTATATCTTATTTTTCAATTATATGTAAGATACTATTAATAATAGTATATATATATATATATAAAATTTCTCAATTACATGTAAGATAGTATTAATAATAGTATATATACATATGTGTGTATGCATATATATATAAATATAATTTTAAACATTTGATTTTAAATCTTTGAGTTCCAGATTCATTCCATTCCTCCCTTGTCGCGCACCCTTACTGGGAAGATAAGCAGTTCAGTATAGGTTGTACATGTGTAGCTAATGCAAAACATTAACATAGAAGATATATTGTAAAAGACTGACTATATTTCCCTCCCTCCTATCCAAACACACATTTGTTTTTTCTCTACTTTCATCCCATCCCTTTTCAAAAGTGAGTGCTTCCAACTTCCCTCCCCCACCCCACCTGCCTTCCCTTCCATCATCCCCCCTCTCATCCCCATCCCCCTACTCTCCTATAGGGTGAGATACCCTATTTTGTGTGTATTTCATTACCTCTCTGAGCCAAATTCAGTCAGAATAAGGTTGACCCATACCCTTTTATCTTCCTATTCTTCCCCTCCATTGTAACCCTTTTCCCTTGCCTCTTCTGTATAAGATAGTTTACCCCATTCTGGCTCTCCCCATCTCCTCTCATTATATTCCTCTCTCACCTCTTAATTTCACCTTTTAAGTATCATCCCTTCCTATTAAATTTGTCCTCTTCCCTCTATGTATACCAGGAAACATATATACACACATTCACATATGTATTCATATGCCCGTGTAGCCTCTGAGAAAAGTTTCATCAGTTACAATTATCGTTTTTTACATGTAGGAATGTTAATAGTTTGAACTTTCATCAGTGGCTTATGATTTCTTTTCCCTGTTTATCTTCTTAATCTTCTCTTGCTTCTTGTATCTGGATGTCAAATTTTCTATTCAACTCTGGTTTTTTTTTCATTTAGAATGCTTGAAAGTCCTCTATTCCACTGAACGACCATATTTCCCCCTGAAACATGATACTCAGTTTGGCTGGGTAGGTGATTCTTGGTTTTAATGCCAACTCCTCTGCCCTCCGGAATATCCTATTGCATGCCCTTCGATCCCTCAGTGTAGAAGCTGCCAGATCCTGTGTTATCCTGATTGTGTTTCCACAGTATTCAAATTGTTTCTTCCTGGCTGCTCATGATATTCTCTCCTTGATCTGGGAATTATGGAACCTGGTTATGATATTGCTGGGAATTTTCTTTTTGGGATCTTTTTCTGGAGGTGATCAGTGGATTCTTTGTACCTCTATTTTGCCTTCTGGTTCTAGAACATCAGGGCAATTTTCCTTGGGAATTTCTTGGAGGATCATTTCTAGGTTCTTTCCCTGATCATGGCTCTCAGGTAGACCAATAATTTTTAAATTATCTCTCTTTGATCTATTTTCCAGGTCAGTGGTTTTTCCCATGAGATATTTCACATTGCCTTCTATTCTTTCATTTATTTGGATCTGTTAAACAGCATCTTGATTTCTCATAAAATCATTAGATTCCATTTGTTCCAATCTAATTCTAAAGCAATGATTCTCCTCATTGAGCTTTTGAGATTCTTTTTTCCATCTGGCAAATTCGGCTTTTAGAGGCATTCTTCTCCTCATGGCCTTTTTGAGTCTCTTTTGCCAATTGAGTTAGTCTGTTTCTTAAGGTATTATTTTTCTCAGTCAGGCTGCTGATTCTCATTTCATAATTTTCTTGCATTGTTCTTATTTCTCTTCCCAATTTTTTCTCCACTTCTCTTATCTGCTTCTTAAGGTCCTCTATGGCCTATAACCAGCTCATATTTTCCTTTGAAGGTTCTGGTGCAGGAGTTCTGACTTCACTGTCTTCCTCCTCTTCCATGCTTTGCTCCTTTTTGTCCCCCAAATAGGAGTCTAATGTTGGAATCTTCTGTTTGTTTTGTTTCCTTTGTCTGGTCAAGTAGCCCCTCAGTCACTTGACCCCTGGGCTTTTTGCCACAGTAGGACTCTGCCACCAGACAGGGGAGCTTTTGTCCCAAACACTGGGGTTTTCTCAGCTGCTGGAGGTATCAGTTGGGTGCCCTCTCTCAGGCCTCCACATGCTGTGGCAAGCTGGTCACGAACACTAGGACCTCCACCCTAGACTGCAATCCAGATCCAAGGAGGTTAAAGCAAGAGCGATTATCCCTCATTCTGATCGTGTGGTCCTCCTACACTCTGCAGGCCAGGAGATGAAGCTGCCATGTGACTCTGGCTGTGTGGGTCAACTCAGTGGCTTCTCGCCCTGGGGACAGAAGCTGACACACTCCTGACTACTGGTCCCAAAGTCCACACTGCACTGACCTCTCACTTTTTCCTTAGCTTCTTTGTGTTGATAAATCTGGAAACAGCCACAGCTGCTGCTGCTCTGGAGTCTCTCCAGCCTGTGGATGGTCAGGCCCACCCTGGGGCTAAAACCTGTGGCTCATACAGGCCTGGGCTCATCTCCCAGAGCACTGTGCTGGCTGATTCCTGCTGGCCTGCCGGGCTGTCCTCAGTGGGAGGTTAGCTTCTTTGTGTCATTTTGTGGGTTCTGCAGCTCCAAAGTGTGTTCAGAGTCTCCTTTTTACATGGATTGGGGAAGGTGGAAGCCGGAGCTGGCCGGAGGTCCTGCTTCTACCGGGAGGAGCAATTTTCAACATTTCAGCTGTAGTGGTCTAGAGTTTTCCTCATCTGTCTTCACTTGTGTTGTTGTATCTGGGTCTGGCTTCTCTACCTTTGAGCAACATATTAGGTTATGATAGGCAAAAGGTCAGCCTTAAGTATTCCACAGTTTGGCATTGTACTGCTTGGGATGAGTCAGGGATATCAGGTGCACTGAAGAGGGGTGGTCATGATGCTGTGTCCCCTTCATTCAACCCAAGCATCATGTATTCTGTCCATCCTAACTACGATGCCCTTGGAACTACTCTCTATGACAAGGTGAAAGAGAATCATACAAGTATTATTTTAGTATTTGCCTCCCGTGATTGCTATGGAAAGGTTAGTGCAAGTGATGGACAAATTGCAGGAGTAACAAATTGGCCCTCCCAGGTAACTTTGCCCATCCCTACCCCAGTAGTGCTGAATCATATGCTAAAGCTCACTATAATGGGGCTGACAAGGGCATCTCTTGGTCAGTGTGAGATGTTAGCCTTTTAAGCTATTGTCCTTTATCTTTCCTGTAGATTAAGTAAGAGAGCATTTATCATTGGGTAACTAGGCATGCCATGCTTAATCAGGCAGCTCCACTAATAGCAGAAAGCTTATTGAGAAAATGTAGGGCTGGAAAGAGGAATTACACATTTCTTTTTTAATGTTAAATTCTTTATAATTTTGTGAAAGATACAGAGGAAGAGGACAGACTTTGAAGACATGATGAAAAGGGAAATAGACCATCCATTACAGATAAATGCCTGGATTTTTTGAGACAAAGTTTTCAGGCTCAAAAAAACTGATACTAATCAGGATTTTTGGGAGGAAGCTGAATGATAACATCGATCTCCTCTCAGGGCATATGTATGAAATGTTGGCATGGAAACTCTTTTCTCTCACTTTTCATATCTATGCAGCTCTCAAGATTCTTCTATGCATTTCACTGCCCCATCCTCTATCCCATTGGATAGTAGATATGTCATTAGGATCATGGTGGGTCCTTCCTTCTAGCCATTTGGACAATCACAATAGCTTTCTTTGACATCTTTCCACTGTTACTCTGTATCCAATCTATTCTATTACACCTTTCCCTACCTTTATATCCTTATCTTTCTATTATGCCTGTCCTTACCTAGGTGTATGTCTGGTCATATCACTTTTCTTCTCAAGGATCATTGATAGTTCCTTATTGAACTAAGTCGAATTCAGACTCCTTAGCTCAATAATAACCAGTTAAAGAATCAGGAGGCACACACTTCCATAGATCCAGATTTCATTTCAGTTTAACTCAATACATATTTATTAAGGTTTCACTATGTGTAATCCACTGGGAGATTCTAAGTGGATATAAAGACAAAAGAAATGAAAAGATCTCTACCCTCAAGATGTTTTCAGTCAACTAGATAAAAACAACACATACATAGATATAATTCAAGGTAAGCAGTAGAAACATCCAAGGAATATTGGCGGGGGTGGGGGTATACTCACAGTTTCAGGAGTAAGGAAAAGCTACAGAAAAGAAATCATGGCAGTGGAGCTGAACATTGAAGGAAGATCAGACATTTGATGTGTTGCAATGAAGAGAGCCATCCAGATATGTTAGTGTGAGGGAGGGGCAGGTTTATAAATGAAAGGAGGCAGGAGACAGCATGGTGAGTTCAGGAAATAGGTTGTGATCCAGTTAGCTATGATGTAGAGTATACAAAGGAGAAGAATGTCAAGTGAGGCTGGAAAATGTGTTGGAATGAGAGTCTGAAAGTCCTTAACTGCCAGGAGTTGGTAAGGAATAGCATCTTGCACAATACACATTATTAGTTTTTAAGAAAGGGGTGAATGGAATGACAGAGTGCCATAATCCACGAAAGATCCAAATTGTATGTGATTCAAAGGGTCATGGAGAGACCCATGGCAGAATAGGTTAGCTGTGGCATCTGGCTGATAATAACTTGTCTCCAAGAAATAGTATGAAGGACTTTATTTTAGGAATATGCAGTCAGAGAAGGCGGCACTCAGGTGATAACATTTAGAATGAGAGATACATGGACAGCCTGAATATTGTGCTGGAATTTAGAAATGTTAACAGACCTAAAAGGAGGGTTTCCAGAATATTTGGTCTGTCTTCTTAAGAAGATTTGTAGGAGGTATGACATATGCCTAGGAAAGTAAAACTTCTATGGGATAAAAAGGTATGCACAGCTGATTAGAATCTGAGGCAGCCTTCAAACCCTGTTCTTCTGGACTCCCAGCCCAATGCTCTATCTACAGCTCAGCTGCCTCACAGACTTTCTCCCAGATTAGACTGCAATTCCCAGAGCATCATTCATTTCCTCTGCCTCCAAATGAGGACTCAGTGACCTCCTAGGTCTCCTTTGGTCCCAGGGTCCAAGGGTTCTCCAGTTCTTCAGATGGGACAGACACTAACTTCCAGAGCAGCCTGGAGGAAGAAGAGGTCATTATGGGCTGGGCCTAGAGGCCTAGAAAGGCTGTGCTTTTGTATTTCATTGCTGTACAGTCATGTCCAACTCTTTGTGATGCCATTCTGGAGTTTTCTTGGCAGAGACAGCAGAGTGGTTTGCCATTTCCCTCTCTAGCTCATTGTATAGATCAGGAAATTGAGGCAAATAGTGCTAAGTGACTTACCCAGGGTAACCCAGCTAGTAGGTATCTAAACCCAGATTTGATCTACTGAAGATGAGCCTCCTTGACTCCTGGCCTGGCACTTTATGCACTATAGTGCCACCTAGCTGCTCTTGAAATGAAATGTGTTATGGATAGGATAACCAGTTGCTTTAAGAAAATGGACTCATTCAAGGTTTTCATTTCACAAGCTTCTACTATGTTCCACCATCTTTCCTTTTAGTAGAGAAATAACTAGGCCTGGAATCAGGAAAACGATTTCAAATCTGACCTCAGCCACTTTACTATCTCTATGACTTTGGGGAAGTTACTTAACCCTGTTTGTCTGTTTCCTCATCTATAAAATAGGGAGAGTATCAGCACCTATCTTTCAGGGTTATTGTGAAGATAAAATGAGCTAAGCACTTAGCACAGTGTTTGGCACATAGTAGCTGTTTTTTAAATGTTTATTCCCTTCTGACTTCCTATAACCTTCCCATCTTTTGTTACTCCCCTCATCTTAATTGACATTGACCAAAATGAATGCCTTGCTTTCCTCCATTCTTAACAGCACACTTTCCAACCTTTTCACCTTTGCTCATGCATTCTCTCCCTTGACCCTTCCCTCTCCCCAAATTGAATTCTTACTCATCCTTTCAATCCCAACATAAATGGCAGAGGGACCAGGAAGTCTCCCTTGATTCTCCCACACACACACACTTGGAGCTCACATAGTAATTCACAGCTTTCAATTATTTATTACATAATATTTGGGATTATAGTTATTCATATTTATTTCATCACCTAATTGACTCTATACTCCATATGGAAAAAGACCATCTTTTTTTTGAAACTTTTTGTTTCCTATGTCCCTAAGCACCTTTGTCAGAGTATGTACTTAGTAAACATTTGTGACAGTGCATTATTGACTCTCTTTTTAAATGTAAGTTTTATTGATGCTCTTTGTGAAAACATCACAGTTCTTTCTAGGTTCCCTGTTCTGCCCAGAAAGGAACCTTTGCAGCAACAAGAAAGAATTAAGCAAACATAAACCATACAATGACTGTCTCTGACAATGTATGCAGCATTCTGCTCTGAGTCCCTGGCCTCTGCCAGCTAGAGGAAGCTTGGCTTCAGAATTTATTCTTTGGATAATTATTGCTTTCATGGAATTATTGTGCTTGGATCAATTGACTAAAGTTCTTGGGGACAATGGCTGTTTCTCACCTTAGTCTTCTTTCTCCATCCTAGAAGATTATAATTTTGGAACCTTTATACATATGGTCAGTGTAGTATAGTATAGCCTTCTAGAGTATCAGGATGATTTAGGTTCAAGTCCTGGCTTTGACACAAACTAACTGTGTGACCTGGCTAAGTAGTCATTTAATTCCTCAGTGCTGACCAGCTCATCTCTTCTCTGGTTTCTTTCAATACCCAGCTAAAACATTACTTTCTACACGAAAACACTTCCAATCCCCATTCATTCTAGTGCCTTGCCTCTGGTGATTATTTTCAGTTTATCCTGTACATAGTTTGTTTATACATACTTGTTTGCATGTTGATTCCTCCATTTGGAAGAGAGCTCCTTATTGAGGGCAGCATTGTTTCTTTTTGCCTTTTTTTTTTGTATCCCCAGTGCTTATCACAGTGCTTAGAAGACCATGGTAGACACTTAGTAAATGCTTACTGATTGACTGATTCCGTGATCTTAGCAACTCTACAATACTATGGGTTACAGAGAAAGCACTAACCTACATTATTACAAGTAGTCTAATCAGCAGGGAATTCCTCATGCCAATGTAATCACGGATCTAATTCCAATACTTTATGTATAACCCATTCCCTTAATAACCCAATTGTCCTCATGGTCCTTATTATCTAGGAAGAGCATTTGACGCATACCGGTAACTTGAAAACAATGTAAGACATTATGAATGTGCTACAATTGTAGTTAAACTGTTTTGTAAGGTTTGAAGAACTCAGACAGAAAGAAAGAACAAGAGGGATCAAGAAAAGCAGCATTTGATTTGGATTTAAGAATTCAGTCAGACAGAAGGGAGCAAGGAGGAAAATTCCCGCCTGAGGAATACCCTGAATTATCAGAGGTAGTCACATGTCAGTATGGGGTGGCTGTATTCACTGGATTAAGTAGACTAGTTTTGGTGTAATATAAAATATAGAACTGGAAATGAGATGTGGTCAATCTGGAAAGATAAGAAGAGAACCAGATCTTACTGTGTAGGCTTAACAGATCATAGTTTCATTCAGAGGCAGAAGTCTAAGTCCAAATCCCTCATTTTACAGATAAAGAAGTTAAGGACCCATGGCCGGGCTTGGGATCACACAGGTAGATGACTTCTGAGGTAGCCTTGGAATCCAGATTTTCTGACTCTAAATAATCAGCAGTCTTTTAAATGTTCAAAGTTATGGGAACTTCCCCTTAAGGGAAGAGAAGAATGGAAGGTAAACCTGAAAGAGTAACATGTTAAGAGGAAGAGTTATTTTATTTAAGACAAAACAGACTGGAGCATGGTTTGGGGGAAGAGGAGCAGAGACCAGTAGAAAGAGAAAAAAAAAGATGGCAGGCAGAATAGCAAGGATCCAAATCTCTCGATTCTTAAAGGTCACTGGAAATTGTACGTCTTTTGTATGAATTACTAGAACAACTCACCTAGATATACCTTCTTCCTCCACACTCCAGTAACACTATTATTGTCTGTATGACTCCTTTGGTTCTTAGCATTTTCCCTCCTTGTAGGGATAGCCACCACTTCATGTGCACAGCAGGTCTTCATCTTGAGATTAGACTTTGTTCAAAAGCTCATTTGCGGGTTACTTGGAACTGGCAATAGAATTCCATATTAAGAATGTTTATGGAGTGGTTAGGTTCCCAGGTCAGCTCAGAAAATCTGTCAAACTGACAATATTACTGTATCATACACTAATAGCAGAAACTAGAATAATGGGTTCTGGAAGCAGGAAACTTCATCTCCTTATTGTGGTGCCCTACACAGACCTGCCTTCTTCCATGCTCCTAAATTCCTTTTCTCCCTTCCTCTTCAGTCAAGATGTCCATTCTCTTAGTAAAATATCAAGTGGTTTGGAGAAGAAAGCTATCTATTTAAATTAGTAAACAAATAATCCCATTTTAGGCTTCTCACATTTTTTCTGAACACACATATCAAATCAAAGGAATCATCTGTGCCCTAGGTACTGATATATTAAGTCGTGTATGCCTCTCTCATTTCCCATATCTAAACACACTCATTGAAGCTCTCCAATATTAGAAACTATGTCTTTGCTCCGTGTTTTACATGTCTGCTGCCCAATAAATGTTGACTGGTTGGTTTATTGGTTCTTAAGAATGTAATTGGCATGATTTGAACTCAATGCATCTTTGTGGGCTCCTAGTGCTCAGTGGCTCCTTTTTGCTGTTGCTTCCAGATTGTCTCCAAAGAGTACAAAGAGAATTATCTCTGTCATCAGACCATTCCATTCAATGCATATTTTGTTGGCTTTGGTTAAAAAGACCAGTTGAAAAATTCCATAGATCAATTGAAGGGCATGCTACTGTGACATCAGCAAAACCAAACTGATAAAATAAGGTGAAGAGAATAGGCTAAAAGTTGAATAGATACATTTGGATTACATATAAATATAATATTTACTAGCTAACCTTTCTGTAGTTTGTCTTCTTTGTTGATGACTCGAGTGAAATAATAGTTGAACCAAAAAAAATTAAACTTAACATCTCCGACAAAAAATTCCAAATAAACACCAGAGACAATGCCAACACCACTAAATGAATGAAAATAAGATGTTCCCCTTTAAAAAGGACAATAAACAAGGGAGCACATTTCTTACAAGATTAAGACAAAGTTGCATTTCTTTCATGCTTAATCTATATCTCATGACTATCATAATAAAGATGAAAAATCCCTCAATTTCATAGCATTTTAAGCAACTAAATCAAAAAATGCAAATCTTCTAACTAGAATGAGCTAGAAAAGTAGGAAAATTATTTTTTTCACAATAAAGGGATTATTTTATTGTTTTTTTGTACCTGGTTTACTAATTATATTACATTTGGATTTTTTCCCATCACGTTCTTTCTGATGACATGAGAATTTTAAAAGAAGATTCTATGAATATTTTAGTGAGGATCTTAATTCAGCTACAAGTTATTATGTCTTTATTATGTAGGTATTGTATATAGCACTCTGTCAGGCATTGAGAAGATGCAGCATCGAGTAAAATGGCCTCCTTGTCCCCAAGGCTAATTTGACAGCTAAGGTGGGAAGATGGTGCTGATTTAACTAAGTATAAAACAAAACATACTGACCAAAATATCTTCTTCTCTAAAAAATTCATCCAATTTTAACCATAGCACTCAAGTATGCAAAGGAGTCAGTGGTCACTTCGGAGGTGCTTTGCCAGCTAAGCTTATACTCTTGTTTTACCATGATATAATATGATATGAAAACAATCTTCACATTACAATTTTTCTCTATTGCCTACAGATGAATATTCAATCTCACTTTTAAAAAACAGCAGCATTCCCTCCCCCCTCCCCCTCATGCTCCCGGGAACTGATTCTATTGAACAGTTTCTGTTTTGCTTAAAGCTCCAATTGATTTCTAGCAATGTGGATGAACACCTTTTGCTTTGCATTGATCAAGCATGTCATTTTACAGTTTGACAGTACCTTCTCACCAGTGACTGAAATGAAGCCAGAGTTTTCCAACAAGTGCATTCTTTCCTCAGATTTCTTTTCTTTTCTGTAATATGGCATTCAGCAAGATGTAAAAGGTCTTTATCAATGCTGTTCAAAGTATATTTTTGATAAAAATTGTATGTAATGTCAGCTTCATTATTCCCTTTTACAGGAATTAGTGAAAACACCTTCTCTGTGTTCATTATTTCCAATTTTCCGTTTTAGTGTGCGTGTGTGTGTGTTGGAGGCAATCAAAGTTAAGTAGCTTGCCCAGGGTCACATAGCTAGTAAGGGTCTAAGGTCAGATTTGAACTCAGGTTCTCTTGACTCTAGGGCAGGTGATCCCTCCACTGGGTCACCTAGGTGCCCCACTGTCTGTTGGCAAATATTTGTTTACATGTTGTCTCCTCTACTAGACTCTAAGCTCCTTGAGGTCAGGGGATGTATTTTTTCTTTATTCTTTTTGTATCATCAGTGATTAGCACAGTGTCAGGCACATAGTAGGCAATATTTTTGGATAATTGACAGATACAAATTATAATAATGCAAAATTGTAACTACTAAGCACATGAAAAAGATACAGAAAAATGCTATGGGAGATATATGTTGGGAGGACAGCATTACGAAAAGGAATGAACAGGGAATGCTTTGTGGAAGAGACAGCTCAAGAAATTGACTTTTTAAAAAAGGTCAAAGTTATTACTTCGGCAAGCCCTGTACTAAAAGTTGGAATCATTGATTACATTATTATGTCTAGGCAAAAGAATCCTCAGATCTATTTATCCAACCCTAACCTCTCTCTTGTCCTCCACTCTCATATCTTCAACTGCCTATTGATCATACCAGATGCTCCATAGACATCTTGATCACAACATGGCTAAAATGGAACTCATCAATTCTCTCTTCCTAACTTACTACTGTTGTCAAAGGCACCACCATCCCCGCCTTTCCCCCGTGACCTAGGCTCACTACCCAAGTTGACTTTGACTTTGATTTCTTTGACTTCTCATTCTCTCACCATCCCTCTCTTATCCAATGGTTACCACATCCTCTTGATTATACCTTAACAACATCTCTCTTCTGACTTAGTCATCAACCTAGTGCAGATCTTCATGACCTCACTCCTTGAAAATGGAAATAGCCTTCTGGATATAGCCCTGTCTGGACCCTCTCCTCATTCTAGTCCTTCCTCCACACAGCTATCCAAGTGATCTTCCTAAAAGTAGGTCTAATCATATTGTCCCCGATTCCTACTAAATAAACTTCACTGACTCCTTATTACCTCCAGTGTAAAACACAAAAATACCCTCTTTGATCTTTTAAGTCTTTCATATTGTAGTCCTTTCCTTCTGTACCAGTCTTTTTTTATGTTTTTCTCCACCTACCCTGAAGTATGTTGATGTTGGTCTCCTTGTTGTTGCATTTGTGACACCATCTCTTGGCTGGCCATTTGCTATAGCTGTCCCCCTGCCTGGAATGCTCTCTCTCCTCTTACATGCCTCCTGATTGCCTTAGATTCCTTCAAGCCTCTTTTGTTTCTTTTAAAATTAATTATTCTTTATTTCAGAATTTTATAGCTTTATAGACCAGCAATGCCCACACAGCTTTCTCTTCCTAAAATTTTGGCTAAATACAACTCTGAAAATATGTATACATAGCAAGAAATTTACCTTCCAATGACTCTACTTCTGTTTTTACCATTGACATTGCCTCCATTTTTATCTTAACGTTTACTTATTTCTGATTGCATTCTGTAAATACCTCTCTATTGATTTTATTTTTAATTTATGGAATAAACAAGCATTTCTATAAACATGGTATCATAAAAAAGATGATTGTACATGGAACTGCAAATCTGCTACACACAACTTACTATTCCTTTCAAATATATAGCAAAATTGTCATGTAAATTTATTTTTTCTCTATTTTTTCTTCATTCTCACTGCTGTTGTAGAATATCTCAAAATTCATGCATGGCCCTTCTCCAAGAAGCTTTCCTTGGGTTGATGTTGCTACTCTGAGATAATCCTCATTTACCCTGTATAGGGTAAAGACCTTCTTTTCTCATAGGTCTTTGCAAGTTGATTCCCCCATTAGACTATGAGCTCCCAAAGAGCAGTGACTTAAAGAGAAAAAACATACCTTTCCTTGTGTCTCTAGCAATAAATATAGTGCCTGGACCATAGCAGGTACTTAATGCTTTTTGACTTAACGACTTTCCTACAAAACTCAAAACAAAATGTGCCCTTACCTACTTTTACTTAGGACAGATACTAACTACGAAATACATAAACTACATAGTGAGTTCAGCAGTGATGGGGAAGCACTCACCCCTGGGGAGACTGAGATAAGGCTCATGAAGGGGCTGACATTTGAGCAGGACCATGCAAGGATTTGTAGATACTCTCCAACAGCAGTGAGGGGGCAGAGAATCCCCAAAATAATTCACAAGAATGCACAAGAAAGCACAAATGGATGCTTTAAGGAGACCTTGTCTACTTTCCTTACTATCTGGCATGACTTCCATATATCATTTCACTCTTATCATAGCCATAGCTCATCTTTGGTGTGAGCCATGTATGGCAGACTGCTTTGTGACTGTATATTATACTTAAAGGAAGATCTTTCCTTCCAAAGCCAGAGAACTGGACACTGACAGCCCATTGTCCTTTCAGAAAAATTATCATGATTCTACTGAATCTTTTGCTCAAAGAAAAGATTCTTGTCAATTCCTAGGTTATAGTTCCATGCTTGGAAGAAAGACCATTCCAGAGCTGTTGAAACCCTAAGTTATGGGAGTTAAGCAGTACATAACTAAATCAAATACCATAGCTGAGTTCTTACTCATTACTTTGGAATTAGAATTCAGATATACTACAAAGGAAGCAGACATAGCCACAAAGTGATTTTATTTTATTCTCTAAATAATAAAATGGCTATGTCTTTTATAATAGGTTGTATTTACTTTACAACAACCAGATACAAGATGTTTTGTTTTTTGTTTTGCTTAAGTAACCCAAGATCATACTGTTTCAAAACATGTAAACCAAATTGTTTCTTGACTCCTTTTTCCAGCTTCCATTCATATGTCTGGCATGCTATACACTATGACTTTGTAGATTGCTTATTAGCTTCTATAGAAGTGCATATACCTAATATATATTGCTATCTTTCAGCCTCTCATATTGAATTGAAGATGAGTCATGACTAATCTAGGATAAAGGAGAGCAGGTTGGGTTTCATTTGAGAAACTGCCCTTCTTTCAATGACTCCAACATATTTCTTGGTGGAGAATCACACCTTCTTTAAACTGATGCTCTCCCAGTGATGATACAGGGCTGCAACTCATGAGATAACTTGTTTTTAAATTTTGTCAATGATCAAGTATGGATTATTTTTACTCTTTTCAAACCACTCTCATGGGCAAATGAGAAAAAAGCAATAATAAAAAAATCACTTGTAACAAGTAAGCATGTTCCAGTCAGGTTCTCATGTTGGTCATGCCCAGAAGTGTGCCTCATTTTGCATATTATTTTATGACCTACGCTTTTGTCAGGAGGTGGGCAGCAGGTTTCATCATTACTATTCTAAAGTCGTGGTTGATCTTTGTGTTGAATGGAGTTCTTAAGCCTTGCAAAAGTGTTACCTTTTACAAAAAATTTTCGTGATAGAGCATAGAGTATTTTCCTGTTTTTTTTTCCTTCACTTTCTATCAATTCATACAAATCTTAGGTTTCTCTGAGACTGTCTCTTTCATCATGTAACATAGCATATTGCTGTTTCATTACATTCATATACCTTGCTTTGTTTTGTCACTCATGGTATGAGACCTTCTCTTCTTTAGTGGATCTCTCTGGGTTATAGGTCTGGTGATCTAGTTGTGTCAAAGTAACATGAACAATTGATTAACTATGTGGGAAACGTCCTAAAATGTTTTCTAAAATGACTATACCAATTTACAGCTCACCAACGGTGCAGTAAGGTGGCTTCTTTCTAATTATTCTTCTATTTGTCATTTTCTCAGTGTCACCAATCTTATGGAAATATGGTAGAACCTCAGAGTTGCTTTAATTGCCATTTCTCCATTAGCACTCTTTCCTCTATATATCTAGAGATACCTTGTCACATGGCTAATAAGTGTGTCAAGTGTCTGAGGCTGGATTTGAACTCAGGTCCTCCTGACTCCAGGGCCAGTGCTCTATTCACTGTGCCACCTAACCACCCCAAATGTTTGTCTAATGACTTTTGCTTTGTTTGGTTTTTTTTTTTGGAGGGCAATTGGGGTTAAGCGACTTGCCCAAGGTCACACAGCTAGCAAGTGTGCCAAGTGTCTGAGGCTGGATTTGAACCCAGGTCCTCCTGACGCCAGGGTGGGTGCTCTATTCACTGCACCACCTCGCTGCTCCTTCTCTGCTAATCTTAACTGTATTGATTCTATATGTGCAAAAACTTCAAAAATCCTATGTAATATAAATTCTCCATTTTATATTCTGAGAGCTGCTCTTTAACTTGTTCAGTCATGCACTGATCCATTAATCTGGTAAGAAATTTTGTCTTTGCCCCATTCATTCATTTATGATGTGATCTCTTTTATCTATGTTCTGTGTTTTTGAGCTCATCTTGGTATGTAGTAGGAGGTGTGTTTCTAAGCCTAATTTATGCTATGCTACTGTCCAGTTTTCTCAGCAATATTTTATCAAACAGGGAGTTATTACTGCAACTGCCTGAAGTCTTTTTATTGATAAAATACTAGGTTATTCAGAGTTCTTGTTTTTATATAGTGTATGCCTAATCTGTTTCACACTTCTCTATTTTCAAAACAGAAGTAGATTTTTTTTGATGATTTGAAGTGTAGCTTGAGACTTAATCTGATAGGTTTTCTCCTCAAGCTGTAATATATATATATATATATACACACATATATATGTGTATTGTAATCTCATATACACATGCATGTGTACATGTGTACACATACATGTGTATATATGCATGCATGTGTGTGTTCGTGTGTATATGTGGGTATCTTTTCTAACACTTCTTGACTTCTCTTTGACCAGACAAGTTTTCTTTTTATTTATTTGTTTTTTAGTTCTAAAAAGTGATACTTTGGTGGTTTGATTGCTATGACATTGAACAAGTAAATTATTTTAGGTTGTAATGTCATTTTATGATGTTGGTTTTTCCTACCCATAAGCAATGACCAACTCTTATTTCTCCAATAATTTTGGTCTATATTTGTGAAAGCAGTGTTTTGTAATTGTATTCATGTAGTTTGTGCATCTGTATCAGCAACGCCATATTCACAATGCCTATGGAGATTACAGATATGCTGATATAATTATCCATCACAAAATACATCATGCTTGCCATATGGGGGAATAAACTAGAAAATTTATTAAGATACCAAAAGACTGAGTCCCAAAACCAGAAAGTGAAAGCCATCAGAGTAGTTATGACGTTGGCACAGGTAGATAAAGTAGAAAGCACCCACATTTTCAAGCCTTTAAAACAGAACAGGCTACCTCAGGCAAAGGTCCTCCTCTCCCCACTCACAGCAAACACCCAGCGGCCAGGAAGCACGCTCCCAGCAGCTCCGGCCCCTGGCAGTCCTCATCAGGAGTCCTTAGCAGAAATTCTGGCTAACTCAAAAAGGGCTTCGCACTACCACTGCCTCTGCTGCTGCTGCCGCCGTCGCCACCACCGCCAGCCACTGCAGGAACTCCAGCTTGGCTTCCGCTTCCTCTTGCTCCACCCCTTCCTGCTACATCAGCAAGTCCAATGGGGCATGGAAGATCTTTAAATCCCATAACCCTTACAGCATCTAAGAAGGTAGACTGTAAGTACTTTAAACATTATGTCCTTATTTTACATGGAATTTCTCTATCTCTTTCTGTAGAGTTTAATTGGTAGTAAAAAGAAATGCTGATGAGTTATGGGGGTTTATTTCATATTTTGCATCTCTGCGGAAGATTACAATTTTGTGAATTTATTTTAGTTAACTTTGTAGGTTTCTCTAAGTATACCATTGTATCTCTTGTAAAACTCATATTTTTGTTTCTCTTCCTATCATTATTCCCTATAATTTTTCTGTACTATTCCTACAGTACCAACTTTGTCTTACCCTTGGTCTTGATGGTAATTACTCTAGTTAATCCCCATTGTATATAATATTTCATTTTGGTTTTAGCTATTTTTAAAGATCTATTTTTGCCAAAGTTTTCTAGTTTGTTTGTTTTTAGTCAGAAATGGGTGTTAAATTTTGTTATAAGCTTTTTCCACATCTACTGATGTAGTCATATGCAGTTTTTTTTTTAATGTGGACAGTTATGTTTATAGTTTCCTAATATTAACGAATGCTGCATTACTTGTATAAATCCAACTGAGTCACATTGAATAATCTTTTTGACATGTCAATTTAGCCTCTTTGCTAATATATTATTTTAAAATTTTGATTCAAAGAAGGAATTTTGTAATTTGATAATGAAATTAATCAGACTACATCTAAATTCATCCTTTGGGGGATATTAATTTATCCAATTCAATTCAATAAACATTTACTAAGTGCCTATTATGTGCTAGATATTGTTAAGCTCTGGGGATATAATTAATAAAATGACCAAAAAAAATAAGGAAGCTGGAAAGTCTGCAGAAGGGGGCATAGCAGCAGAAGGGGGCATAGCAGCAGTCATCTTCTTCCGTGCATTTGAAACCAGGGAGATCAGTAGATGCATAGAAGAGAAGTCCAGTTCTGTCCAGAAAAAAAGAAAGCCATGGAGAGGTGTTTGCTGTTCCACCCTCCAGTTCTCCCAATCAAAAGCTGAGGAAGGTGATGCCAATTAAGACTTGAGTTAGCAGCATGGTAATGAGATTAGAGGTGATGAAGGAGAGGCACTTTGTGCATACAGTAGAACCTGGGCAGAGTCACTGAAGCTAATGCCAAATGGAGTCGTTGTTTATTCATGGTTGTTTAAATTCTCTATTTTTATGCCATTAATCTGGATGTTTTATATTTCAAAAGTACTATTTCATGTGCCATTAGTTTTATTTGCATATAGCTGAACAAAATGGTTTCTAATAATATTCTTTGTTTCTTATTCATTTGGGGTAAATTCTTTACATTTTCGATGCTGGTAATTTGCTTGTCTTCTTTTTAAAAATTAGATTACCTAGGGAATTTACTGTTTTATATTTCTGAACTCCTAGTTTTATTTATTAAAACATTTATTCTTTCAATTTTTTTTTCAATCTTTACTTTTCAGTCTGTCTATTTTGGTGTTTAATTGGAATTTCATATATTATGTAATACTGTGCTTAAAGGGGATTTGTAAAATATGATTGTTTTTCTTGGTTTTTTTAGATGCATGATCAGTTTGGTGATCTGTTCTCTTTAGCTCTTTAGATGAAGAAAATGTTTAAACATCTAAAAGTTCTCATATTTTATCTATATTTCCCCAAATTTTGCTATGTTGTCTCTGTAATATTATGTTTAAATTATGTTTCTATCATTTCGACATTTTGTTTTTAATGTACCAAATTCTTTTTTTTTAATAATAGTGTGTGTATGTATATATTTAAACATTTGATTTTAAAACTTTGAATACCAGATTCATTCCCTTCCTCCCTTGTCACCCACCCTTACTGGGAAGATAAGCAATTCAGTATGAGTTGTACATGTGTAGCTATGCAAAACATTACCACAGTAGATATATTGTAAAAGAGTGATTATATGTCCTTCCCTCCTATCCCACCTCCCACTTATTCTATTCTCTACTTTGATCCTGTCGCTTTTCAAAAGTGGGTGCTTCCAACTTCCCTCCCCCCTAGCCTGCTCTGCCTTCCATCATACCCCTTCTCATCCCCTTTCCCCCTACTCTCCTGTAGGGTGAGATACCCTATTTAGTGTGTATGTCATTCCCTCCCTGAGCCAAATTCAATGAGAATAAGGTTGACCCATTCCCTTTTGCCTTCCTGTTCTTCCCCTCCATTGTAACCATTTCCTCTTGCCTCTTCTATATGAGATAGTTTAACCCATTCTGTCTCTCCCCATCTCCTCACATTATATTTCTCTATCACCTCTTCATTTCACCTTTTAAGAATCATCCCTTCTTATTAAATTGGTCATGTGCCTTCTATCTATGTATACCTGTAAACATATATACACACATTAACATATGTATTCATACGCCCATATACCCTCCTATGTAGACATATATATATATATATATACATATTACTTTCAACTATTTTCATGAAGAGAAAAGTTTTATCAGTTATAATTATCATTTTCCATGTAGGAATGTAAATAGCTCAATTTGATAAGTTCCTTATGATTTCTTTTTCCTGTTTACCTTCTCATGCTTCTCTTGCTTCTTGTATCTGAACGTCAAATTTTCTATTCAACTCTGATTTTTTCATGAAGAATATTGAAAGTTGGGGTGGCTAGGTGGTACAGTGAATAGAGTACCAGCCCTGAAGTCAGCAGGACCAGAGTTTGGATCCGGCCTCAGCAACTTAACACACACACAAAAACTAGCCATGTGACCTTGGGCAAGTCACTTAACCCCAATTGCCCACCAAAAAACAACAACAAGACTACTTGAAAGTCCTCTATTCCATTGAATGACCATATTTTCCCCTGAAACATGATACTCAGTTTTCCTGGGTAGGTGACTCTTGGTTTTAATCCCAGCTCCTTTGACCTCCGGAATATCATATTCCAAGCCCTTCGATCCCTCAGGGTAGAAGCTGCCAGATCCTGGGTTATCCTGATTGTGTTTCCACAATATTTAAATTGTTTTTTTTCCTGCTTTGGAAATTATAATGCTCCCTCAACTGTCCCCCCTGGCCTTTTGCTTCTCCAATCTATTCTTCACTTAAATAAAAAAGATTAATCATGTTAATCCACAGGTAACCATCTCAATGGCCTATTCAAAACCTTTCCTTCTTGTTACTTATAAGATAAATGAAAATTCCTTGATCTCCTCTCTGAACCCCTTCACTGTGCAGTTCATCTTACCTTTCTGATGTTATTTCATATCATTTCCTTTTGCATACTATAATTTCCAGTTAAACCATGTTACAAATCATTCCATAAATTTGGCAGTCACCTATCTTTATACCGATGAAAAAGCCTTCTTCCATCTCTGCATTTTTACTTTCCCTTAAGACTCAAGTCAGATGCTGTCTTCTCTCTGAACCCTTCTCGGATTTCTTTGTTGTTACTGACCTCTACCATATTACATTTTACTTACACATTTGTATGCATATCATATACACACTCTGCCCCCATTTCTGTTGGTGGGATGTAAACTCCTAGGGGGAGGGACCATTTCAGTTTTATCTCTTTACCATACAAGTATCTAATAAATTGCCTTTCTCATGGGTACCTAACAAATGCATTTTGAATTGAACAAATTCCCAAAGCAACCTATAGCTAGTGAACAAACATGAGTTCTGGAATGAAAAGGTCTAGATTAAAATTTTGTCTGTGATACTTACTACCTATGCGACCTTAGAGTCAAGTTACAACCCCTCTGGACTTCAGTTTCCTCTTCTGTAAAATGAAGGTGTTGGACTCATGTCCTGTGAGTCCTTTCCAGCCCTGAATCTTGGGTAAATATTTCAAAAGGCATCATTAAGGACATATTTGTTCGCAGGAGGCAATAGTCCAGTCACAGAAGAGAAAATGAAGTACTTTTTGGAAACCTAATTGCTCTCAGCATATGCTTACTATATGAATAAAATGAGAAGGCTGAAAGCTCATTGGATAGGTCCATGGAGGATTTATGGAATGATATGCATAAGAATTGCACAAAATTAGAAGCCGTGAATGGATGATTATCTCCAGTGGTTATAGATCAATCCTCAAGCATGATATCCTTTGTTGCATATGGAATTCTATTTGGTCTAAATACCCAAAGGAAAATAAATACACATAATCAGGCAATTATATGATAATCAAAATATGAAATTATGCATGCTGAAGAGGCATTGTTTATTATTTGGTGCATTAATGGTCTGAATAATTCTAGAGTTTGGCATCTCATTGGTTTGTTTTCCCATTGACATGTGTGTTTTTATTTTAGAAGCACACACCTGTCACTGTTGCTATACTTTTATTAACGGTAAGAAATGTTTTCCTTCTCATTGGATTTTGATTGACTTGATATCTCTAAGAACACTTAGGAATGATGGGAGTTTATTTGAATTTGATGAACTCTGATTGCACTCTCTGTGCACTGGATCCTAATTAGTCCCATTCTTTTGAATTCCTATACTACTGAATAACCATTTATAGCTAGGGTCAAATGAAATAATATTTCTCAAGCACCCAAAATTTTATCATGCTATAAAAATATGTGACTATTATAGTCATTCCCACCTTAAAAATAACATGAGAATTTTCTTTCATCATCATTTTCATTACTATTATCATTTCTGAAATAAGAACACGAGAAAGAGTTAATATGATAACAAATTTGGAAAATGCTACATATTCTAGTCCTCTATAAACAGAGATCTTTTTTTTTCTTTCTGAATCAGAAGTGATATGATAGAAAGTAGGAAGAAATAACTTAAAATTAAAACTAAGAATTATATTTGATTTGGATGAGGGAAGGAAAGTAACTAGTCTTTGCACTAATATGCAAATGTGATCCACACTTCCTACATACTGCAGCTGGAAGGTAATGAAGTGACCCAATTAATAGAAATATTCATGGATGTGGCCAAGTAGAACTCATGATAAGGGGTTAGAAACCTAGCCAGAGATTAGGCTCCTTGAAAAACGAAATCTATATTTTAATAAAAGAAGTCATGTCTTGCTAACATTGTAGCCGCTCTCCACTCATGACAAAGTTGTTTCTTTTCACTGCCTGTTTTTGTCTCTTTTGCTTAAGTGTTCTGCTAAATCCCCACCAAAGAGAGCATTGGGATTTTATTAGGAACCCAGAGATGAGTAATGGCCTCCCCACAGACCTCTCCCAGTCATACATCACCTCCAACTTACCCAGTCAAGTACCCCGGAGGTCAAGAGGGAAGGAGCCAGAAAGGGCTGGTTACAAACCCAGATGTAAGTAAGTCCCCTTCCTAGATGTTTCCCTGGGGAGACTGGGTAGGGAAATTAAGTGTCCCAAGGTCAAAGTACAGGAACAAAGAATTCTTAGGCAATAACTAGGTACAGAAATGCCTGAGACAAAAGACTGGGGATCAACAGGCAACTGAGGAAAGTGTAGGAAGCTGATACTGCTAAAATAAGAGCTTTCTGCATCTATCTTTGTGTCTTCTTTCTGTTTCCATGTGTCTGTCTCTCTTTCTCTATCTCAGCCTCTCTATCTCTTTCTCCCTCTTTGTCCCCTACTTTTCCCTCTTGGATCTCTCACTGTAGCTTATAGGTCTGTTACTGGACAGGGCACTAAGAGCTGGTAGATCTGTATTAAGAGTCTCCGATCTGGGGGCAGCCAGGTGGCTCAGCGAGTAAGAGCACCGGCTCCAGTGTCAGGATGACCTGGGGATCAAATCTGGGCTCAGATACTTAGCACCACACCCAGAAATAACTGGCCATGTAACCTTGAGCAAGTTACTTAACCCTGATTGCTTTAAAAAAAAATCTCTGATCTGCCACTTCCTCGTTTTACAGATTAGGAAACTGTAGTTATTCTGTAAAATTCACAAACCATTGTATTTGGTTCTTTTGACCACATTTCTTCTCAGATGTTTGTTTCACTTACTATGAAGCAGTCTTGCCCAAAACAGATGCACAGGGTGAATTGAATTCTTTTAGTCATACTATCTGATTTTGCTCAATTGTGGGAGACATTCTAATTAACATAATTACATGAAAATAAGTCCAAATTTTTTTTTAAATTACTATCTAATAGTACTTAGTTTTATGTGCTTAACATTGAATCCTGTTCAATAAGCAATTAAATAGCACATTTATTACATGCCTACTGTATAAGCAAGCCACTCAACTAAATGCTGGGCATACAAAGACAAAGAAAATTTAATAGTTCCAGTCCTCAAGAATTGTACCTTTTAATAAAAAAATCAACATTGGAACATATTATTGAATAGGATCTAAATCCAGGAATACAACCTCGGTGGGAAAGGCATCTGTAGTGCCCAGCTAGAAAAGTAATCTCCAACCTTTTCAAGTAGAAGAGCATAATTTTAATATCAAAAACCTCTCAAAGAATTCAGCATAATAGTAGCTGTACTGTTGGTAGAGTACATTAATGGAGAAAATACATATTAACAAAAACAATTATAATTCAAAAATGTTTCAAAATGAATTTATTGATCACATAGCATCTGTATATACATGTATATGTTGTTATATATTATATTATATATGATATATGCCATATATGTATGTATTACGTATGTATTTCTATTTTATATGTGTATTTGAAAAATAGCAATTTATCTATGTGTTAGACATTATTCACTCTACAGAGGGTGTTTGCTAAAGAAAGGTCAAAGTATTACTACATTTTAAAATTTATGTTAAAATGCATAAAATTTTATATTTTGTTGTATTATATGTATATTATGTATGTATAATATATATATATTTATTATAAAAAATTTAAAAAAAAACTTTAGTTTTTACATCATTTTTATTTCCAAATTTACCTCTCACCATTCCCTAACCAGAATCCATCCCTTGTAAGAAAGAATTAAGAAGATAAAAGCAGCTTGGAAAAACTAAGCAACATCTCAAATTGTCAAAACTGTCAATTGATATGTGCAATGTTCCACAATCTTAGCCCTCCTCTTCTGGAGCACATATTCCTTTATACACCATGTCCAATATCTCTATAGGTCCTCTTCCTCCAGAGGTACCAGCAATCTTGGAACCAGTGCCTCAATTTCTCTAGTCATAAGATTTTGAATGATTACAAATAATTATTCCTTTTTATCTGTGATTGTCCATAGTAACAGACATCATAAGAAAAAAATAAAAGAAAAAGTTAATGCACCCCCTTCACTTAACCCTCTTCATATCCAACCCCCTTCATTTAACAAATTAGGAAACTGAGGCTGTGAAAGGAACAAATACTTACCCATAATTATGCAGCTTGTGAAGGTCAAGAGTCAGGACTAGAACTTTGATCTTTTGACTGGAGATTAAGGCTCAACAAACAGCATGAGTGGAAATATGAATTTTTTAAAAAGCAGTGCATTGACCTATTAATGAAAAGACCACCAAGGACATTCCCCAAGATCTGTTTTTTGATGTGATGTGTAGATTCAGCCATAACAACACCAGCCCTTTTTCATCCTCACACTGTTGCTGATCCACCCTCTAAACTAAACTTCTGGAAACCCTGACCAGGAGGAGGTGTCACTCATCTCTGACCCCATCCCCTGAACCCAGGCTTCTTACCCCAGTCATTTTCTGCCCTGTCCCCTTGATGCCTTCCACTCCCTCCATCTCCCCGCCCCACCCCACACATACCTTCCCCAGGCTCACTTCCATCTCTTACTCTCAGACCCATATCAAGTCAAACCCCCACTCTCACTGCAAAGGCCAGCTGATTTTCCAAACCAAAGCAACCCTCAATGACTAGATCTTCCCTCAGTCATTTGAATGCAAGCTCTTCGAGGACATGCAGTTCTTACTTTTGTACTTGTATCCCCAGTACTTTTCACTTAGTAAATGTTTAACAAATGTCTTCCTTCACTTTTATATTTAACAGACAGAAAGAATGGAAGTGCATGGGTGGAACACATGTCAGATGGGACTGCTGCCCCCCCACTGCTCCCCTCCACCTGTGCTCCTCCATCATGTCTGGCTCCATTTTAATCAACATAGAGTAGAAGTGGGAAATCAGCTCCGTGCTCTCCTGAATGTTGATCTCTAAAGGAACATCTCACTGTTTCTATCATCGCTTTCTTCTATAATTGGACACTTTTACCAGAGCACTATAGCAAGAGCAGGAAGACCAGGGGGTAGTCATGGGAACAACTCTCCTCCTGACGTCATTTTCAATTCCTAGCTCTTTGGGGAAGAGGAGGTCACAGAGTGCATTCATTTTTTTTTCCTTTTCTTTTTTTCCTATGATTTCTGCTACTAGGGACAATCACAGATAAAAAGGAATAACCATTAACTCCTGTGTAAGAAGAGTCAAATTGTAACTTTACTGCCAGAAAAGGCAATGTGCTCTTAGACTGCCCTAATGGAAATATCTTGCATGGGAAGAACCAGGTAATAGGTCCCATTGTATTGCACTAGTCCAAAGTCATCTAGACTTAGAGCACAGCCCATCCAGAATGCTCATCCTTCCTGAACTGATTGTGACCTTTCCAATGTGCACAGGTTTTCTGATGCCTGTTCAGTGCCTGGACTGTAGCAGCTAACATCTTTGCCCATTGGAATCTGATTCATCTTTCAAGGCCAGGCACCTCTTTCATGAAATCTTCTCTGGCCCCTGAACCCCCTTAACACCCTTCCCCTTCGTCAGAAATACTTTTCCTTCCTTCAGTCTCTCGTACACTGAAGTTTTATCTTTTATATGTGTGTATTATATTCTGTCATATAATTTCCTTGTCACCGCCAACTCCAATCTCTTTGAAGCTCAGTCTATCTCATGTTCATATTGCAGGATCCCCTGTACTTGGTGAAGGATATATGGCAAGCATGAGATTAATGGCTGTTGACTTGCATTGTCTTTAGCTTACAGTGACAAACTAAAAAGAAATGGTATCTGAGGAGAGAGGGGAGACTTGAAACTATGATGCTGGTTAGGGAATGATTGGAAGAACTTAGAGTGTCTATGCAGAAGAAGCTATTTATCGACAATAGACCCCCAGTAGAATAGAAGTTTTTTAAGCACAGGTACTGCTTTTTCCCCTTTCTTTGAAAATCCAGAACTTAGCAGTGCCTGGTATACATAGTAAATGTTAAATAAATATCTGTTGATAGGTTGATTTTCTAGAAATGATTTCTGCAGTGGACAGGAGACTTCATTAATTATCTCAAAGGTCACTTCCCCTGCCTCAAAAATTCTGTAATGCACAAAGTTTTGAGCTAATAGGTAAAAAATATTTATAAGCATTAGAAATGCAATTATGATTGTAGTATATCAGAGCAGTCTGGGGGTAAAGGAGTGATGTGTTTAGATTCCATGTCCCTGGTCAAGACGAGATGTCAAAGAGCTGTATTTCAAATCCTTGCCTTTTAAAAAGACTTCAGATGCTGAAATACCAGAGCTTTTGATTAAACTTGGTTAATTGATTAGCATGGATACCCAAAACAGCCACATTTCAAAAGCAGCAGTAAATTATGTTGCTGAAATGTAGAGGCAGGTCCATTTTACCTCAAAATAATGATAGATAGTGACACTGAATTGCAGACACTACTCCTTTAACAGCAATAGACACCTCGACCTAAGGCTATCACAAGTGTATTGAACTTTCTTTAGTGTTAAGGGTGATAAGCAATGACGGTGATGATGATAATGAAGATATCTGATATTTGTTAAACATTTGAAGGTTTTCAGTGTGCTATATATATATATATATATATATATATATATATATATATGTATGTATGTATGTATGTATATCTCATTGGGTGGTGGTGTTCTTTCATTCCATTTAAATCAACTCTCCACGACCCCCTTGGGAGTTTTCTTGGCAAAGATAATGGAATGGTTTGCCATTTCCATCTCCAGCTCATTTTACAGATGAGTAAACTGAGGGAAATAGGGTTAAGTGACTTGCCCACACAGTAAGTATATGAAGCCAGGTTTAAACTCAGGAAGATCAGTCTTCCTAACTCCAGGCCCAACATTCTATCCACTGCACTATCATATCTAATGTCCAATTTACAGATGAGAAAATAGATGAGTCAAGTGACTTGACCATGGTCACCTTCTTAGCAAATGACTAAGGTGGGATTTGGCCTCTTGATTCCTTCACAAGTTCAATGTCCTACCTACTATGTGATCAAGAAAAAACTTTATTTCAAAAATGTTTTTGTTTCAAAATTTTATCTAAATTTGCTATCCCTATATGGATAAGATATTCACCATCATAAGATATTTGACATCAAGAAACTAGTCTTCACTGTGCAGAATGGAAGACTCATGATGCTGCCTTTTTGATATCATGCATTATTTCATTTTTAGTAATTTTTTTATTATCATCAGTAATTGCTAGATAATGGCTCTTTAATGTTGGTGAAGAATTTTCCATGCATGGTCTCAGTTTCCCCAGTTCCTTTAAAACTGGATTCATTTGTGCATCTTGCCATTTTCAGGAGCCCTTTGCTTCCTCCACCTTCTGTGAACAAGCTGAAAGCTCTTGCTGGAGACAAGCCTCCCACTCCTGCCTGCCTAGCCTACACTGACATGCCCCAGGTTCCCAAGGTTCTATACCCTTCATGGAAAATTATATTGGTTTTCCCAAGAGTTCCACTTTGTGCTTTGAAGTGGCGATGACCAGTCTGAGCAAACTGAAAGATAAATGAGAACTTAATTTGTTCTTGTTTTTAGTTAACAAAAAGGTTGATCAGAACAGGCCTTGCTGTTCACTCTTGCTAGAACCCAAGAAGTAAAAAGTCTAGGAAAGTGGCTCCTTCTGCATGGTGACCTGCCTGATTTGTCCCTTGCCTGTTCATTCATCCCTCATGCTTAGGAGACTCTGCATAAACTCTAGTCGAGAAATAGAAGGAGGATTGAATACCTGTGGTTGTGGCATCAAAGAATGCTCTGATGCCCATTTTTATCCACAGCCCTTCAGAGCACACATTTTCCATGCCATGATTTAAGTTTTCCAAAAACTGTTGCTTCTGTCTTCAAATTGCTTGGGCCCAGAAGTGCTCAACCACAAACTACATATTCCTTAGGGGAAAAATGATGACTAATCATAAGAGAAGACAGATCCAGCTTTGCTTATCTCCTGTTCTGGAACTTGGCAGGAGATAGATCCTGGCAGGAGCCACGAGTGCATCTCCTACCCAGGCCTGCATGTTCTCTGACCATGCCACAGAATGGCAGCCAGATGGAATAAATACATTTTAATCCCAAACAATCTGATCAGTTCTCTGAGCCCCACATTATGTTTTCTTTGAACTTTTCTTTGGGTAGTTTTTTTTCTGTTCTGCTGACTCACTGTCAAGTCAGAACCATGAGCCAATGAGCATGATTCTCATCTCTACAGCAAATTGATTCGACATTGGTTGGGCAATCCACTAATCCAATAAGTATTTATTGAATTGTTTAATGTGCCAAGTACTAGACTCTGGGATATGGGTGGGGGTGGGCAAAGATACAGATGAAATTGTCCCTTCCCTCATGGATCTTACACTTTTTTGGTGGGAAACAATCTAATCCAATCAATTTAATAAACACCTACTCTTAGCCAGACAGTCACTGTGCTAAGCACTAGGGGAATAATTAAAAGTAAAAAAAAAAAAAAAAAAGAACTTGTCCCTTCCCTAAGGGAGCTGGCAATCTAAAGGGGGAGACAACATGGAAAAGAAGGGAGAAGGTTGCCAGGGCCTGGCTTGTTCCATGTAGTTCAAACCAGGGAGGGCTGCAGATTCAAAGTAGAGTGAAATAGAATTTGTAGAGAGAAATTTTAGTGCAAAAAAATACAAAGCTTTTTCTAGAGAGAAATTACTGAGAGTGCGATCAGGATAAGCTTCCTCTTATTTTGGCCTGTGAGTTGGGCTGAATTTGGAGATAGAAACATCTTATTCTAAAACATAGAATCACAGATTTTCAGCTGGCAGAAACCTTAGATGTCATTTGATATAGTCAACTCATTTTGACAAATCAGAATTTTTGATGTTCAGTCATTTCAATCATATCTGAGTCTCTGTGACTCTAGGGTTTTCTTGGCAAAGCTACTGAAGTGATTCACCATTCCTTCTCCAGCTCATTTTATAAATGAGAAAATTAAGTTGAACAGTGTTGAGTGACTTGCCCAGGGTCACACAACCAGTAAGTTTCTGTAACAAGATTTGAATGTAAATCTTCCTGACTCCAAGGCTGGTGCTCCACCCACTATAACATTTAGCTGCCTAAAAATCAGAATTCTGACGCCAAGAGAGATGAAGTGGCTTACACAGAATCAGACAGTTAGTGAATGTCAGTGACAAAAGTCATACAAGCCCAACTCTCTATCATTACACTGACATCGGGTTCCCTTGATGCATGGTGTTTGCCCAGTCGCTTACCTACCTGGAACGTTACATAGCTGGAGAAGACCTCAATAGAAGAACAGTGCCAGACTCCTCCCCAAATCCCAGCCCTCAGGCCCCAACCCCAACTGCTGTTTGCAGGCAGCTCTTGTTGGCTTGGGAATTGGAAGCTTCAGAGAGCATGAGGGGTAAAACTGCCTCCTGTGCTTTAAGTTCTGGGAGCTAAAGGAAGGAGAAAATGAGGAGGGGGGGGCACTTGAGAGAAATCCCAAGACTCCAGTAATGGGGGGGCGAGGCCAGAATGCCCAGGGAACCTTGGTTGACTACTTGAGCTTTCAGAATGCCAGTCTTCACAGAAATAAATGCTGTGCCATGAACAATCATAGTCTGAGAGCTACTGATGGAGAAAGAGAGAAATTTCTCACATATCCTTTAGGATTCCCATATTTAAATTTCACATTTTCATTTCCTAGTAGCAGAGTAGCCTACGTCACTCAATATTTTCACATGCTATCACTTATGATCAAGGAGACGAATCTTAATTTAAAAGTAACAAATGTTTCACCAGAGTCCACAAAACAGAACCACCTTAATTAATGAACAGGCTTTTTAGGTCTATATTTCACACTTGGTGTCCTTTTTTGATAGAACTAATTTCTTTGAGAAGTAAGCTTTCTTTTTTTTTTAAGCAATTGGGGTTAAGTAACTTGCTCAAGGTTACATGGCCAGTTATTTCTGGGTGTGGTATTAAGTATCTGAGCCCAGATATGATCTAGGTCATCCCGACACTGTAGCCAGTGCTCTTACTCACTGAGCCACCTGGCTGCCCCTAAGTGATTGGGGTTAAGTAACTTGCTCAAGGTTACACAGCCAGGTGTTTCTGGGTGGGTGCTAAGTGTTGGAGCCCAGATTCGATCCCCAGGTCATCCCGACACTGGAGCTGGTGCTGTTACTCGCTGTGCTACCTGGAAGCCCCTCAAAAAGTAAGCTTTCTTTATAGAGAATGAAATGAGATTTAGAATCTGTTATTATCTCTCTATCTATATAAAAGTGTGTGTTTATATAAATATAAAATATGTGGTATATGTTATATATCACATTACATATTGCATTATACAAATATGTATGTATTTTTGACAATAACCCTGGGAAAGTCCCTTCCCTGCTAAGAACCACTCTCACCCCCAAGGAAGCTCTCTTAAGACTTGTCAATACAGAGATGTTGATTTGTCTTATTAGGGTGAGTTCCTTAACATTAATGAAATTACAAGTCCATCCAGGAAGAAGAAGAAGATGTAATGTAATGCCAAGCAAAGGCAACTTCCCAGGTTCAAAATACCAGCATAGGTGCTCTCTATTTTATTCAGTGACAAACCAAGAACAGAGAAGATCAAAACATGACATCATTCAAAATACAGCATTTACTAAGTGTGATTAAATAATATCCAAGCACTACCCCACCCCAGGACCTTCCAATCATTCAATCAATTACAAAGTCTCTGTTCTAAATACTTCTCCACCTCTAGGCTATACCTTAATTTGGTCCACCACAAAACCCCTCTTCTCAAATGGAGATTAGTTTCCAAACATAGGTAAAGTACCTTCATTTGTCAATCACAGAGCACAATAAGGTCAAAAGTTCCCCACCCCTGGATCACAATTGAATCTACCCCAGAGTTACATCAAGTTTAAACACAGCACTTAATACCCAAATGGAGGTCTTTTCTTCATCTTGACAGGAGGCAAGTTCTCAGCAATCTTAGTTCCTGGGAAGACAAGGCTTAGCAAGGCCATAAGATACTTTGCCAGTCCCTTCATGAATTTATCCTCTGTCTGTAGAACAGTCCCAGAACCCCTGAACACATTAGCAAAGCCCTCTCCCAGGATTTCTGTAAACATACAACAAGAAAATCCTTCTTCAGGGCTTCTGAACCAACAGAAAGGCTCCCAGACCCCTGCAA
Organism: Petaurus breviceps papuanus; assembly: GCF_028583685.1. Lineage (NCBI taxonomy): Eukaryota > Metazoa > Chordata > Mammalia > Diprotodontia > Petauridae > Petaurus > Petaurus breviceps. The sequence continues at coordinate 13,500,749 of NW_027185759.1, read as the reverse complement.
CAACAGCACTGTCCTTCACCAGTGGACAGTATTCATTCTGTCTGCAGGACAGTCTCCAGACCCCTGCAACAACAGTACTGTCCCTCACCAGTGGACAGTATTCACTCTCTGTCTGCAGGACAGTCTCAGGGCTTCTTAGCGAACAGCCAGGTTCCAGGACTTCTTCAACAAAAGGACTGTCTTTCACCAGTGGACAAATCTGGCAAAACAACATCAAAACAGACAGACAAAGTACCAGCAAAACAGCCATGTCTCCTCAGTCCTTGGCAGCTCAGGGGGCAGGTCTCAAAAGTCCAGGGCAATTCAAAGCGGCCACCAGCAATTCTCTTAGTCTCTCTCTCTCCACGAGGTGCTGCTTCCAAAAAGATCTTCCGCCTCTCTCTTATCTCTCCAAATCTATGTCACCAGCTCCTCCCAGTTCAGGACTTTCTTTTCACATCAAAAAGTCCATCCCACAGGTGGGATTAACAAGCTCTGGGTTTTAACACAATCAATTTGAAAAACTAAGCCAATACAGGGGAATCTTTAAATGCCATTACTATCGAAGAAGAAGAAGAAGAAGAAGAAGAAGAAGAAGAAGAAGGAGAAGAAGGAGAAGAAGGAGAAGAAGGAGAAGAAGGAG
>NW_027185759.1:13494480-13500117 GCF_028583685.1 Petaurus breviceps papuanus | reverse complement strand
AGGAGAAGAAGGAGAAGAAGGAGAAGAAGGAGAAGAAGGAGAAGAAGAAGAGGAAGAGGAAGAGGAAGAGGAAGAGGAAGAGGAGGAGGAGGACGAGGAGGAGGAGGAGGAGGAGAAGGAGGAGGAAGAGAAAAAAGAACAAGTAGTGGTAATAGTAATAGTAGTAGTAGTCATAGTAGTAGTGGTGGTGGAGGTGGTTATGATGTGTGGCATAGAAATAACATCAAGATTCACACCTTTACTTCCCCATTTCCAGACTCTGTGATTTCATCGATGTGGACATTACCTCCAATAACATAAACATCATTCCCCCTCTAGAATTCATCACATGTAGATCAACTTCCTGGTCATGCAGAGGGTTCACATCCAAACTCTCCAAACCAAAAAGATAGGAACATAATTACCCCTTGTTCTACATAGGAGGAGAAGTATTTCTACTATTGCAAGGGGGTTCAATTTGTAGGGCAAGTAATAGAGGAATCTCTCCCTTCTAAAGTAGGTCCACTTAAAATGGGAACCATGAATTTGGAGTACATTGGTGTGTGCATTATTAATACACATGCATAGCATATGTTTGTATATGCAAGTAGAGAAGATAATATAGACATTCTAATTTTCAGATTAATACACTAAAGCACAGAGAGGTGCACTGTCTAGCTTAATATCACACAGCTAGGAAGCATATGAAACAGGTTTAAATGCAGGTCTTCGATTTTGTGTCCAAAACCCTATCCATTACAGCACAGTCCCTGAAGAATTATAAGGAAAGACTCTTAACCATAAGTACTGAGCCTAGGCAACTGGAGGAATAGTGGCTCCACTGAAGCAAATCAGAAAGTTGGGTGGAGAAGTTTTCTGAAAGGGAAGATTGTTTTAGTTTTAAAAACATATTTTGAGTTTGAAATGATAGCAAGTTATCCAATAGCATATATTTTATGAATAGCTTAGACCTATGGAGTTCAAATTCATATCTGAGGTCAGAGCCACTGACAGAAGGGTAATCATTGAAGGTGTGAAGCAAGATTAGCCCAGTGAAGGAAAATGCAAGGAAAGAACAAGGGACTGAGGACATAGCTTTGGAGACTGCCCCAAATTAGGGGATCAAAGACAGAAGAATCTGTAAGGACAATTGGAAAGCTAATCATAGAAGGATCCCATTTCAGAAGCAGAAGTGGCATTAGCTGGAGACAAACCAACACTGCAGTATCAGGGAAACCAAAGGTTATTAATATGGCAGAAGAGTGTCACCCATTAACTGCTACACAGTGACCATAAAGGATGGAAGCTGAGAAAAAACCATTGGACACAATAAGAAGGAGGTCATTGATGACCTCTGGGGGGGCATCTTCTGGAAAATGGAGGAAACAGATATCCTCTTGAATTATTTTAAGAAATAGCTGACTCAAAAATGAAGGTAGCATAGAGAGACTTACATGAACTGATTCAAAGTGAAGTGAGCAGAACCTGGAGAACATTATAAACAGTAATAACAATATTGGATGATGATCAATTGTGAATGACTTAGATGTTCTCTGCAAGACAATTATCCAAGATGATTCTGAAAAGACTTATGATGAAAAATACTGTCCACCAGCAAAGAAAGAACTGATGGAGTCTGAATGTGGATTAAAGCATTTTTTGTCTGTGCTCTTTTACAACATGAATAGTATATAAATATGTTTTAATGTGATTACACATATATAACCTGTATCATATTACCTGCCTTCTAAGTGAGGGAGGAGGGGCAGGAAAGAGAGAAGAATTTGGAATTGAAAAAAAAACAAACATAAATATTAAAAAAAAATTTTGCATACATTTGGAAATATGTATTTTTAAAAGAAAAATATTGTCATAGAATTTTTTAAAGAGAGAAATGGAGATAACAGCAATGAAACATTTGGCATAGCAGGGAGCAAATTAGATATTCAGCCTTGGAGAACTGGATTGAAATTGTACCTCAGATAGTTAAAAGACTTAGGACCCTGGACAAATCACTGAAGCTCTTCATGTCTTACTTCATAGATGAGGAAGGGGGGCTCAGGGGAAGTTAAAAGACTTGGTTGTTTATATATTTATATATTACTTTTTGTTTTGCAAAGCACTTTGTATGTATTATTATTATTATCATTTTTAGTATTAATTTGCTTATTTCTCTTTTCCTCCTTGGTCCTTGGACAATGTATTCAATCATGTTCTCCTTCAGCCTACGATCTAACACAAAATGAGGGAGGAAAGGAGGTAGATATTAGGGGGTACCTGCTTGGGGCATCCTATTCCTTTTACTTGAATTCTCACAGAGTAGCAGATGCAGAGTGAAGTGAATAATTCCAAATCTTTTCCTCAATGTCACTTTGAAGTAGATTCTTCAAAGAAATGTTTTTTTTTTCTTTATCATCTAGTGAAAGTTTGGGTGTTAATCTCTCCTTAATCTGAGGCTGGCCAGGGATGGAATGTTCCCTATTATGACTGGCTGTCACATTTTTATTAATTGAATGACAGTCAAGTAGGCTGACAGGCAGACAATAAGCATTCATTTATCTATTCAGAAATGCTCTTTGTCTGCCTGAATGCTCCCATTCTAATAGCCTTCCCTTTGTGCAGAAAAGGATGGAAAGCTTTGGCAGGTCCCATCAAACTGGAAAGTCATCTGGGAACAGCCTGCTAACATGTTGTCTCTCACCTGAGGACCAGCTGAGCCAAATGGAGAGAGAGGTTCATCAACAAGGAGTTGGTCCTCAGATCTTCACTGGTCTTTTGGGTACCAGTACTCATGAAGGCCAATCATCTCTTGAAGGACACAAGTATTGTCATCTAAATCAATTTAATCCAACAAACATCTATTATATGCACAGTATGTGCCAGTCACTGTGTTAGTAACTGAATATACAATATTGATAAAAATGAAGGGATTCTTGTCCAGAGCAAAATTCTATAGCTGAATGTACACAGGCCTTGGTAAAGGAATCTTAAGGCTGTTTCTAATGACAATTATTGGAGAGGATAAGGGAAAACAGGTACACTAATGCATTATTGGAAGGGCAAAGTAATCCAGCCCTTCTGTAGAGTAATTTGGAACTATACCCATAAAGCTATTAAAGTGTACATACATACCTTTTGACCCAGCGATACTGCTGTTAGGTCTGGCTATACTTTGAAGAGATCAAAGAAAGAAGAAAAGGACCTAAATATATGTTTGTATATGCACACATACATAATATATACTTACTTACATATATACATGCTTACACACATTGTATCTTCACATAGTTATGTTTACATATGCCAAGATACAACTGTATCACTGTAAATCTGTAAATGTAAATCTCTGTCACTGTCCCTCCCTCTTTTACACACACACACACACACACACACACACACACACACACACACACACAGAGTTTATAACAGATCTTTCGGTAGTGGTAAAGAAATGGAAACTAAAAGGATGCATATCAATTGGGAAAAGATTGAACCAGTTATAGAATATGAATGTGATGTCATACCATTGTGATATAAAAAATAATGAATGGGGTGGTTTCAGGAAAAAAGACTGGAAGACCTATAAGAATTGATGCAAAGTGAATTGAGCAGAACCAGATCAATCTACACAGTAACAGCAATATTGTAATGCTAATCAACTGTGAAAGACTTAGTAGTTCTGATTAACACAATGACCCACCACAATTCCAAAGGACTCATAATGAAAAATGCTCACCTCCTCCAAATAGAACAGACCCAGAATATTGAATGAAGCATATTTTCTTTATTCTTGTCTTTTTTGTTTTTGAACATAGTTAATGTGGAAATCTATTTTGCGTGACTATACATATTTGTAATGGACTTTGTTTTTCTTGCCTTCTTAGTGGGTGGGAAAGAGGAAGAGGGGAGAGATTTGGAATTGAAAAAAAAAAGTCTCTGGGCTTTAAAATAATAAATGAACTTTTAAAAATCTGAATGGCTTCTTGCTACTTAAATGATGATGAATAATATACTTGCCCTTTCCAATCTTAATTTCATTTGTTAAATGAGATCAACAATGTCACTAATATTTCATAATGCTGCTATGAGAATCAAATGATGTAACATATGCAAAGCATTTTTAAGTTGCCAGTTAATGTCAGCTATTGTCATTATTATTACTCTTATCATTGTTACTCCTAGTATATTATTACATAGACAAGGTAGGGAGTAATAGAGGTGGGAAGCAATGATAAATTCAGATGGTGTTCTAGGAATATCTGAGGGAGGAAAGAAATAACACTTTTAGTGGGGTGGGGGGTGAAGAGAGTAGGTTAAATGCAAAACACATTTAAATGCACATGCCATCTCCTCTGATAGATTACAAACACCTGGAGGGCAGGTACTTCTGCCTTTCACTTCTGCCCTTATATCACCAGTACCTGACTCAGTACCTGAATACATAGTAGGTAATACATAAGCATGACATAGCATAAAAAACACTGGTTTCAAAGTCACCGTACCTGAGTTCAACTCCCCCTTCTGATTCTTGCTAACTTGTGACTGCACAAATCACATCTCCTTGAGTGACAGTTTTCTAATCTGTGACATGAGGGGGTAGGACAAGGGCCTTTGAGATCCCTTCTTGCTCCTGATTTGTGATCCTATGACCCTATGATTGATTGATACCTGAGTTGAGCCTTGAAAAAGGGTAAGATTCTGCTTATTGGTGACAAAGAAAGAGTACATTCAAGGATTGTTTACTAGCAATCCTAAAAGAAAGGATATACCTGTAATAAGGCATATCAAGGTAAGAACAGCCCATAGATATGTTGGTCTAAAATATATAATCTCTGAAGTTGAATAATGTGCAATAAATCTAGAAAATAACTTGAAGTCAAATTGCAAAGAGTCTTATATGCCAACATAAAAGTCATGTATGTTATCACTGAGGCACCAAGGAGTCACTGAAAGGTTTTGAGCAGGTTATTACCATGGTTGGGTGCTGGTGGTGCAGTGTATAGAGTTCCAGACCTGGAGTCAGGAAGAAATCTTTCTGAGTTCAAATCTGCCCTCAGACACTTACTAGTGACTCTGGGCCAGTCACTTAACCCTGTTTATTTCAGTTTCCTCATCTGTAAAATGAGCCGGAGAAGGAAATGACAAGCCAGTCCAGTATCTTTGCCAACAAAAAACCCAAATGGGGTCACAAATCAAGTGAAACACAACTAAAAAATCATTGAAATGTTAAATGATGATGATAATCATAGTCAAACGTGTTCCTTAGGAAGGTTATTTTGGAAGCTGTGTGAGGGCCAGATTGGGAAGGGTCATGAGGTCCAAGCAGTCAGAGTTGGACTGGACTTCAGAGATGATCGAGCATAATGCCTTCCTTTTATAGATAACAAAATTGGAAGGTCAGATAGATGACTTTCCACATGCCACTCAGGGAGTAAATAGCACAATAGAGATTCTGAAACCTGATTGTCTGACTCTCAATACTGTTATTTCTCCATGGTAACATCTTGCCCCCTAATCTGTGCCATTGAGGAGAGAATTCATTGCAATGAAATTATAGATCCTGGAAATATCAAAGTGAGGCCATATTAACTTACATGTATAAGACATAAGACTCTCTCTCTCTCTCTCTCTCTCTCTCTCTCTCTCTCTCTCTCTCTC
>NW_027185759.1:13489406-13494470 GCF_028583685.1 Petaurus breviceps papuanus | reverse complement strand
CTCTCTCTCTCTCTCTCTCTCTCTCTCTCTCTCTCTCTCTCTCTCTCCTCTATTCCTCTATCTTTTCAGCCTCAATTGGAATTCTATTTTTTTCCTTACAAATGCTTACATATTATTTCATTAATGTCTTATTAATCTAAACTAAAGTCTTTTAAAAAAAAGGGTAATGAATGTAATTTCCCTACAAAATCTGCACACAAAATTTATCCACAATTCAAAGGTGCAATCAAATCAAATCAAACCCAGGTTATGCCTCCTTTCACCTTGTGCCCAAAGGGTCAGTGGCCTAGGAACCTAAAGAAGCATAGCAAGGGCTCCACAAGGACATTCATCTGAAAAACAAGCAATTCCACATGAAGTCGTGATTCTGCTCCTGTTAAATGACAGAGTTTGGGCTTATGGGCACAAGATTAATCTTGAGGTTCAGTCACTGGGGGAAGCAGAAGAATGATTTGATAAGTTAAATGAGTATCTGAGTTACTTATTCAGTGAGCTATATTCTTCTAGAAAGCATTATTTCAATTATAGAGCCTATATGTCTCCTTTTTTCTTTATCCCAATCAGGAAGCAAAGTTGGAGTCAATCATACCCTCATGACTGATGCTACTGTAAATGTTTCCTACCTGAGAATCTACTTTTTGGAGTAAGTTTTCGAAGATCAATTATCATATAATAATAATACAGGACAAAATCAAGCCCTCTCTGTACTGTATTGGCTGTGTCCAATTTCCCATAATTGTCCAGATGGAGGTTCGAGTTTCTCCTTTGAGAATATAGTACATAATTAAAGAATTGGAGAATCTAGGAGTCAGTAGGGACCTCGGAGGAGAAATTGATAATCAATCAATCAAATCTTGATTCCTTGTAAAACATGGTGTTTGCTCTGAAGTCAATGGGGAATTGTCTGACTTTTCACATCCAGCACACTGGGCTGTGAAAGACAGACATTCATCTTTTTGTATCAGAATTCATCTGTCAATAAAATGTCCCACTCACAATCAGGAGAATATGTTTTCTGAAGGCAGTTGGGTTGCCAAGATATAATTGCAAGTAACTACAAAGTAGCAGTTTATGACAACAGCTAATTCTCTAGTGGAGAACAAGAACTACATAAATAATTGAAACATAGAAACCCCCCCCCCAAACTTAATTGGAGTCTATGTGCAGTTAAACTAAAATCATAGATTTCTTCAAGTTATAAAGATTCCATTTTTAATTTTTTTTCATTTTCACAACTTTTTTCTCCTTCCTTTTTTTTCTTAAATATAGACAAACTGACCTACATAAATTCCATACGCTCTTCCTTTCTCAATTGTTGTCTGAGAGATTACAAGAGTGAGTGGCCAAGCACTGGGAAGAACCTGGCCACCAATGGAGACTGAATATGGATACCAGAAAAGACATGAATACATTCTGTTACCAAGGCAATCAACCAAACAAATGCCTCAAGGACAGCCTTTTCTTTAGAAAATTACATTTCTAGACCTTGTACTGTCAAAAAAATACATGCATTAGATAGAGGGAAAATGCCACACAACATTATGCCCCACTCAATTATTGCCATTATACTCTTCCTCAGGAAAGAAGGAGTCTATCAAAAGGAAAAAAACAACTGGTTTATAGAATTTATGCCTTACACTTCCTTGTCATAGATCATCCATCATTCAACAAAAATATATTAAACATTATGTATAAGCTTTGTATTAAGTTCTCAAATAACCAAAACCATAAACTAAATAGTGCCTTCCCTCATGGAGTTAAATTCTATTGTGACATTATAGTTAGTATATTTTATCATAATTCATAGCAAACCAACTGGCATGACCAGAGCTTGATTCAAGCCAACTCCTTAGTTATTTAGTATTAGAATTAAATAAGATAATAATATGTCGTTCAATATTTAGCAGAAAGGACACTTGCTTAGGCATAGTGGGGACAAAAAGGACATTCAATAGGGCTATTCAGCAAAGACACCCAGAGGATTCAGTTGAGCACCCCGTCCCCCACATTGATCATGCTGTTAGCTCATGATCAGAAGTCTCACAGAAAGAGCTGGAACACCAAGAATCCTTTTGTATCCCTGTCACTAGGAAGCTATGCTACTAACCTGAGGAGTCTCCTGAGGCAAATGTTAAATGTTTTAAGGAAAAGAACTAGCCTACACCACAAGACTTTAGGAAAAGCTAGCCCAGTCTATTTAGCAAGACCCTGGGAAATATTTCTTCTATGACACCAGCCTAGTGAGAGCATCGAGGTACCTTGAGGAAAAGACCAAAAGTGGCATTGGCCAGGCAAGTCATCCCAACCCTCCAATAACCAGTTGCCTTTACACTTGCGGTGGAGGCAGCTGTCCTTTGTACCCTAGAGTCTGAGAAATAGCAGTCCCTTCTGGTTCCTAACCATGCTTCCAACCTTCCCCCATAGCCATCAGTCATTCAGGAGAAAAACTCCCATAGAGACCTAACCTGCCAAATTGTTCTTCAGGTGCTTTAACCCTTCATCTTCTCTGTAGCCACAGTTACTAAAGCCCCAGAAAGAAAAGGTGGAACCATCAGAACTCTTGCCCCTGCAGAATGGTTCAATGCTATAAAGGAATATTACTTGACCAATGATAATATGTATTGCTATCTACCTTGCAACTTCACCCTAGTCACCACTAATCCTTTTCATCTGTCCCACCTGTTCCAATATTCCCATAGGTTTTGCCACCCCCCAAAAAATGAGCTCCTTCAGATCGTGACTGTCTTGTTATTTTCTATTTAGAGTCCCCAGAGTTTGATGCATAGTAAGTTTTTCATCTATCCATCCATCATTTATTCATTCATTCATAATTTTTATTCCTTCTGACCAAGTCCATCTCAGTGCACAGATGGCCCTAGTTTTTTTTAAGGCTATGTCAGCAGACTTGAAGGTCAGGGAGGTTTTAACATGTAGAAAAGTCCTCAAACATGGTCCCATTGATGAACTATATGTCTGCTACTCAAGGGACAGGATAGTAATGTTTGGGCATCAAGCAGGATGATGAATTCTTTCATGACCAACACTATCACTGAGCTCCAATTGAGGCATAGAGCCATTGCGTTCTGCATCCATAGTGCAATAACCCAAGTAGACAAAGACAAGTGTTCCTCAAGTATTCAAATAGCTTTGAATCAATGCTTAACATGTAGTTTATTTGGGGGGGTGGGAGGAAGATAAATCAAAAGGCTTTCTACTTGTAACACTCCATGTACATGTTTCACATGGGTTTTTATCAGTGATCCAGATAAAGGCAGAGATGACATGCTTATCATATGTGTAGATGCACAAGAAGATTTGGACAGCTGATACCCTGGATGACAGAGTCAGGATTTGAAAAAGTCTTGATGGATTCAAGCTTTGGAATGAATGAAATAAGATGAAATTAAGAAGAGATAAATGTAAATTCTTGTGCTTGAGTTCAACAAGTTCATCTTCAGGAATTCAACACTGGAGAGGCCTGGTTAGACAGCAGTTTGAGAAAGATCTGAGGGTTTTAATAAACTGAAAGCTCAATATGGGTCATCAATGTGATGTAATTACATTCCTGCAATCTTAAATGTTTTTAGTAGAGTTATAGGAATTGACTCTGGAGCTGTGATTTTATTGGTATCTCCCAGATGAGGGAACTGCCTTTACTGATACAGACTGGCATATTATATTCTGACAGTTGCCAAGTACTCAGAGGTAAGGTGACTTGCCTAGTGTCGCACAGCTGATGTATCAGGGGCAGGACTTGACTCCACTTCTTATTGGCTCTAAAGCCATGCCTTTACACACTATGCCAAACTTTTTCTCATGAGAGATAGAGCTTCCAGTAATAAAGAAGTTTCTTTGTGTTCTGCCCTGGTCATACACCACATGAAGTATTATTGTATTCAGTCCTGGGCATTATGGTTTAGGAAGGACTTTGGTAAATTGGGATGTATCCATGGGAGGGGCAATCAGGGTGGTGAGGAGATCATAAGATCTTAGTTTTGGTCAAAGGATTTGGTCATATTTACCCTGGGGAAGAGAAGAGAAAGGCATGAGAGCTGTTTTCAACTACTTAAAGATCTGTGATATGAAAGACAGATTTAGCGTGACCTGCTTTACCCCCACGGACAGAACTATGAGCAATGGGGTGGGGGGTGAGGACAGAAAGCAAAAAAGGGAAATTTAGATTCAAGGTCAGAAAAAAAAAACCTTTCTAGGATGTAGATTTGTTCCAAAGTAAAGTGGGAGGCCTTAAGAGGTATCTAGTTTCTCCTTACTGGTGGTCTTTGAGCAAGGGTTGTATTCAGAAAGGTTAGAGGTGAAGTCCTTTCAGGCAGGTGCAGGCAGATGAAGTCTCTCCCTCCTCTAAAACTCCATGACTCTGGAAAGATAAGACACATTAAATAATCTATTATAAAGAGCTATTTTCTTCAGATTTTCAATATAGCTTTTACACAATAAATGGTGTTAAAAATAAACATTGTCCTGTTAAGTAAAGGAAAACACAGATTCGTCTCTTTCAAAGTGTGCTTTGGATGGCTTTGTTTGTGTCTCCATTAAAGGTCATTACATGTTTGTTTCATTTCTGCAGCCTCCAAAATGACCTCCCTTGCACATGTGCTCTGTATGCTGGGCTATTAGCTCGTTCATAACAAATGATTGCCCCATTGTTTGAAAGCATGCAAATGGAACATGCAAGGGAAATAAAGACCTGAATCACATCATTTCTTTTTTCTCAAATAAGAGGTTAGAAAGGCACAATTATAGAGGAAGATTTGAAGCAATTTGGATCATATTATAATGAATATGAATTCAAATGATATGAAGTTATTAGGAGATTTGAAATGATAATTCTGACTGAAACAGCTCTTTTGTTCTGATATTAAAATATACTGGTCACTGAAATGCAGCTGGCCACATATCAGAGAACACATTCTCTGTATTCTTAGAGATTGAAATAGTTCCAGGACCTGTGGTTTCATCTCTATGAACAGTTCCCCTACACATGTGGACACAACTCCCTGTGACTTAATAGACAGTCTTCAGGGCTTGCTAGGGCCAAAAATTCCA
>NW_027185759.1:13441906-13484406 GCF_028583685.1 Petaurus breviceps papuanus | reverse complement strand
GGATCTGGCAGCTTCTACACTGAGGGATCGAAGGGCCTGGAATGTGATATTCCGGAAGTCAAGGGAGCTGGGATTAAAACTAAGAGTCACCTACCCAGCAAAACTGAGCATCATGTTTCAGGGGAAAATATGGTCATTCAGTGGAATACAGGACTTTCAAGAATTCTTGCTGAAAAAGCCAGAGTTGAATAGAAAATTTGACATTCAGATACAAGAAGCAAAAGAAGCATGAGAAGGTAAACAGGGAAAAGAAATCATAAGGAACTTAGCAAAGTTGAACTATTTTTTTTAAAGCAATCCGGGTTGAGTGGCTTGCTTGGGGTTGCAGGGCCAGTTGTTGTTTCTGGGTGTGGTGCTGAGTGTCTGGGCCCGGATTTGATCTGGGTTGTCCCGGCACTGGGGCCAGTGCTCTTGCTCACTGAGCCACCTGGCCAAAGTTGAACTATTAATATTCCTACATGGAAAAATAATAATTGTAACTTATGAAACTTTTCTCGGTAGTTGAAGGGATTAGAAATATGTGTGTGTATATATAAATGTGTGTGTGTATGTCTTTATATGAGGGTATGCAGGCATATGAATACATATGTGAATGTGTGTATATATGTTTACAGGTATACATAGATAGAGGGCACGGGACCAATTTAACAGGAAGGGATGATACTTAAAAGGTGAAATTAAGAGGTGAGAGGAATATAATGAGAGGAGATGGGGAGAGACAGAGTGGGGCAACTATCTCATACAGAAGAGGCAAGGGAAAATGGTTACAATGGAGGGGAAGAATAGGAAGGCAAAAGGGAATGGGTCAACCTTATTCCTATTGAATCTGGCTTGAGGAAGGAGGGTAATACACACTAAATAGGGGATCTCACCCTCCAGGAGAATAGGGGGGAAGGGGATGTGAGGGGGGATGATGGAAGGGAGGGCAGGCTGGGGGGTAGGGAAGTTGGAAGCACCCACTTTTGAAAAGGGACAGGATCAAAGTAGAGAATAGAACAAGTGGGAGGTGGGATGGGAGGGAGGGAAATATAGTCAGTCTTTTACAATACATCTACTATGTTATTGTTTTGCATTAGCCGCACATGTACAACCTATACTGAACTGCTTGTCTCCCCAGTGGGGGTAGGTGGCAGGGGGGGAAGGGAATGAATCTGGAACTGAAAGTTTTAAAATCAAATATTCAAATATATATATATATATATATGTGTGTGTGTGTGTGTGTGTGTGTGTATACTATTATTAATACCATCTTACATGTTATTAAGAAAAAAAGATATACAGGCACTGAGGCATAGAGATCCACTGAAAAGTTGAAACGGGTATGGGAGAAAATATGGGAGAGAGCAGATTGGAGGAGGGATATCCTGTGGGACTGCTGTTTTGGGGGGATAGGTGGGGGGAAAACGGGGAGAAAATTTGTAACTCAAAATCTGGCAGAAACGAATGATGTAAATCAGAAGTTAATAAAGCATTAAAAAAATTATAAAAAATTAAAAAAAGAAAAGAAAGAAAGGAAAAAAAAGGGCAAATGAAATAGTCCCTGTTCATCAGAAACATATGGTCAGTGGGGGATAAACAATATATGAAAACATATGTTTAAAATAATACGTGAAATCATATGTGTGCATGTATGTGTGTTGTATGGGTACAGACAGTTCTTCCTTTACATAAATTCACATTATACAAATTCGACTTTATTTGAGGAATGACTAGTTAAGGCAATTGCTTGCTGTGGTCATATAAGCAAGAAAAATAGAGAGCCACTGTCCAAATATCTCTTAATAGCTTCATAAAAAAATTAGAGTCAACCACCTGTGATAAAGGCTAGGTGCAGTGGGGGGGGGGGGTGAAGGAGCAACATACTACACATTTTGGTTAATTTTATTGAACAGTCTTGTGTATACCTTATCATTAACTTTACCTTTTATTTCATAATTCTGTTTATTATCATGGCACAAAATATTTGTCTCTGTTAGTACATTTTGTGACTTATGTAAAGGCTTTAATTTGTCTATGCCTTTATGCTTTTGTTTTATAGGCTAAGTGAAGTGGGTTTGTAAAAGCAAATTTGCCTTATTAAAAAATGCTTTACACAAAGGTCTATAGAATGGCTCACTAACATAAAGTGAAAACTACCTTTATAGGAATAGGTATCAGATAGGTATGGTATAGGTATGAAAATTCAAATAAATTTTAGAAGAAAGGACACTAAAATTTGGGGGTGAGGTGGTCAAATATGTTCTTATTTATGAGGAGGAATTTGAATTGAACTTTAAATGGAGTTAAGGATTCCAAGAAATAGAGATGACATGTAGGGTAGCTTGTGCAAATACATGGAAGTGGGACATGAAATGTAATGGATAGGGAGCTGTCTGTAGCCCACTTCCTCTATAAAGTATAATGCATGAGGTAGAGAAGATATAATCAATCTGGAAAGATAGTTGGGGTTCAACTGTGAAGGTCAACTGTTAAGGGTGTTAAATGATAAATGGAAGAGTTTGTATTTTATCCAACACATAATAGGAGCCCCTGAAGCTTCTTGAGCAAATGGGTTACAAAGTCAGATCTGTGCTGTCTGAATATTATGTTAGTAGCTATGTAGGGTATGGGTTGAAGAGGCAAGAGGCTGTAGTCAAGGAGAAAAAAAAAACAGGAGGATGAATTGAAATAGGCAAAACAAGAACGCTGACTGACTGGACTAGTCTGGTAGACTTGTGAATGGAGACAAATGAAGGAATTAAAGAAATATTGTGATAATAGAAGTCACAGGATGTGTTAGCTGATTGCTATATGGGGAGCAGGCCAGAAAGAGTGAAAAATTGAAACACAGGGGGTAGCTAGGTGGCACAGTGAATAGAGCACTGGCCCTGGAGTCAGGAGGACTTGGGTTCAAATCCAAGCCTCAGACGCTTGACACACTTACTAGCCATGTGAATTTGGGCAAGTCACTTAACCCCAATTGCCCTCCATAAAAAATTTAAACACAAAATAAGGTAATTCTTCAAATACAAAGATAATTTTAAGAAAAAAATCTCCATTTTCATATAAGTCTTCCACATTTTGTTTTGTATACTCTTGTGGGAAAAAAATAGGGTGGAAGAGAGAAAAATGTAGAAAAAAAGAAATTTATGGATAGAGAAAATGTGGAAGGAAAAAAACCAGAGAAAAAAGAAGAGAAGAGGGCCAGCAAATTATGATGAAAAGGCATTAGAGTTGGGGATTCCAACCAAGACTTCCATTCAGTCAGCACCCACCAGTACTATACTGGCAAACTATTCATGCATAACTTCTAAATTACTGAGATGTTGCAGGATGGAAGTGGGCAAAGTGGGTGGCAAAGAGACACTGGAATATAAGCAAAGTGAGCTACATCCCATCACAAAGCTTTGGTTGGTGATGGTGCTATTGGGTTTATCATATGTTCCTCCTGCTTCTAAGAGGTACACAGTAGCTGTGGCCAGCTGCACTCCCACTCTTATCAGACTTTGCCTCTAACCATAGCCAGGTGCATACACACCTGCAGTGCTGAGATACATACTGCAGCTCCCCTCTGCCTTTCTTCCTCACTCCAGAGATGCTCTGGCTGTTGGGCCTTTGAAATCTTCTCAGTACTTATTTCTTCTCTCTATTGCTCCTCACCTGGTGACATGTAACCAGACAGATAAACTGCTCCTCAAAGATATATTTAAAGACAGGTAAGAAAGGCAATGGCCCAGGGCACATTCTGGGGAAAGAGAAAGACAGAATACTTTAAAATGTTGGTTTTGGTTGTTCAGTCTTCTGAAGCTCAGAGATGCCATTTTGGGGTTTTCTTGTCAAAGATACTAGAGTGATTTTTTCTTCCTTTCACCTGCTCATTTTGTGGATGGGTAAACTGAGGAAAACAAGATTAAGTGACTTAGCTGCTCAGGGCCACACAGCTAGCAAGTGTCTGAGGCTAGATATGAATTTATGAAGATGAGTTTTCCTGACGTTAGACCCACCATTCTATCCACTGTGCTTCCTAGCTGTCCTTTACAATATAATTTTTTATTAATGCCTATATAAAAAAATGTTTGAGACTCAAAACCTACAGTGCAAAACACCTGCTAAGCACAATTTTCAAAGCTCGTCTATGGTGTGCACTGTGCCCACACGTGTGTGCACATTTTTTATTCCTTCTCATTACAATGCTGTCAAATATTAGGAGGGGATTTGGAAGAAAGGGTGGGGGTACCCATACTAGGCGCATCAGAAAGTATAATAAACAATTTTTTCTTCCCTCCTCCCCTCTGTAGAGATGATTACATTAAAAAAAATATAAAGAAAAAAGAAACAAGGACTTCCTAGGTATTGTTGAAAATTGACATCATTGGATGATAGATCTGACAGTTGGAAGGGTTTTTAGGGAAGATCTAATTGAGTCTCCTCCTTTTACAGATGAGGAAACTGAGATGCAGAGAAGTACAGTGACCTGTCCAACATTACACAAGAAATAAATGGTAGGAGTAAAGACAGGAAGTCATGTTTTCTGATTCATATACCCATCTCTGTCACTTAGTAATTGTGTGACCCTACGTAGGTCACAACCCTTCTGGGCATCAATTTCCCCATTTGTAAAATGGATTTTGGCTCAACAGTCCCTGAGGTCCCTTTCAGTTCTAATTCTATTACCTTCTCATCCTATAATCCATTGCAACAGAATTTACAAGTCTAAGAACAAGTTAGCATCCATGTTGAAAGAAAATATATGTCTTCAAACACCTGCAAGCAGAGACATTTCTTTGGTCAGACAGAGAGTTCTGAACACTCAAAGGGAAATGAGTCACTTGTGTATTTTCCTTAAGGATAGTCTAATCTATTGAGAGAATAAATGTCTACAGAACACTGAGCAAATGGCAACCTTTTCTTAAGAATGATAAATGGTGTCTTCTCTAGATTGTTTGAGTGTTGAAGCAGCTCTTAAGGAATACTGACAGATGAAAATATAATACATTCAGAGATAGTTTGATATAACAAAAGGCATACTACTTGGGTAATCAGAAACTCCAGAGTTCTAGCTACATGACCAAACAATTTTGTTGGAGATGCTTTTTGGAAGGGATTCCAACTCAGATGCTTCTTGGACTAACCTACCTCTCAGATCTAAGATCTTGTCAAACTGGGAGATTCTATGATGCTTTCAAGAAGAATTCTGGTCCATTTTATCCTCTAGGAAAGAATATTTGTTTGTTTTTAAAGCACACATCAAAATTATCCAGTGGTTTTAACCAACTGGAATTATTATTTCTTTGGGAATAAGGACCATTTCATTTTATCTTTGTAATCTCAGCCCCTATACCAGTGCTGGGCACAATTTAGGTGCTTTATAAATGTTTGTTGACTGATTTCATTCTGTTTTCCAAATTCCCACAACCAGCTTGGACTACTCATTCTTCCTTAAAATCAATATCACTTTCACATTGTTGAAAACTTTTTCCTCTTCATCCTTTTTTGGATCCTATTCTTTCACTGCCTACATTTAATTAATCAAACAATTAACTTATAAAATTCTCTATATCCTCGAAACCAGGGATTCTTAATCTGATGGCCCTAAACTTTATTTTTTAAATATTTGGAAAATTATATTTTGATATAATCTGTTTCCTTTGTACTTTATTTTCTTCATTTAAGAATATCATTCTGAAAAGGATTCCATGCCAGAAGAAGATGAAACCCTATAATTTGTCCAACCCTGAACAGGTGCCACCCTGTGGAAGTTTCATTTGGGGTAATAAGATGTATCTCATGGTCTGACCCTGAAACCTTTAAAGAAACACTTTTAGTGATTGACTCTTGCAAATATATTTCCATTCTTCAAAAAATAATACTGAGCTATCAATTAACTCTGGAACCCTGCCTTGGAGTTTTTTTGTTTATTGTTTGTTAGTTTGAACAGAGTAGATTAGGGATATTAATCTTTACCACCCTTTTCATTGGGGCTTCCATGTTTGATCATATCCCAAGGAAGGTTAGAATACCCTATGTCTGAACAAGTTGAGAACTATTACAGAAACTCATGTCTAAGGCTTAGTTTGGTGAAATAATTATGGAATTATAATTTGAGTCTTGTTCACCCACTTACCATCTGCTGCCCTGAGGCTGCATTCTAAGCAGTTGAGTTGAGAGATGAAAAATATGAACCCTTCATAGATGGATCATATTTACTTTAAACAGTATGGGTTGCTATGCCATCCTCTTCAAGGACAAATCTATATTCATGACTTGGTAGTGTTCCCTATTATCCTGCCTAATTGAGGGGACATAGGTGAGGACAAGTTTCTCTAGAATAAAGGATCTTTTCTCACTACTCCACCAGTCATTCAGAGCACTCAGATTGGAGGTTCTATTTAGAGCAGGCTCGACAAATTAAAACATCTGAATAGGGACATCTGCAGATAGAACCTTGTTCAGTGACTATCATCAGATGAGTGGGAGAGTTGGGGTTATAACAAATACAGTCAATATTGCAAGAAAGACTTGTGTAGGCAGTTCCTTTATTGGATTTTATAGGACAGAAAATTGCAAAGTAATTCCCCACAAGTTCCAAAGTAAATGTTAGACTGTACATGTAACACCCAGCAGGTATTTTCATTGTAAAGCTGAGGAGTCATGGAAAGAAGGCAATAATTGTCAGTTTGTAAAATAAGCCATTAGTTTCAGTCACATATAATGCTTTTCCCTTCTCTTTCTCCTTCTTCCTTCCTTCCTCCCTTCCTTCCTTCTTTTCTTTCTCTTCTTCCTGCCTTTACTCCTTCCTTCTGTTCTTTTTTTCTTTCCTTTCAATCTTTTAATTTTTCTTTCTTTGTTTCAATCTTCCTTTCTTTAGGAAAACTTTATGCGCATTATTTTTTTAAGCTACCACACAGAATCACAGATTCTCTGACTGGGAAGGAACCTTGTCAGCCATGCAGTCCAACCTGTATTCAAAGAGAAATTGCTTTACCAATAAGCCTTACAGGTGCCCATCCAGCCTTTGCTCGAAGACATTCCCAATGGTTCCCAAGGTCACTCATTATGCTCAATTTTTAAAATGAATTTCTACTTTAAATTGAAGCCAAACTGACCTCATTGAAACTTCTACCCATTTATCTTGGTTCTGCCTTTTGGTATAAAAAGAATATATCTAATTGCTCTTCCATATGACAGTTCTTCAACTCATAAATCTTACCCTAAAGAATTTTTCAGACTAACTCGCCCCATTCCTTCAGCCAGTTTTCACCATGAGATGGCCACCACCCTGGCATTTACCCTCATAGTTTCATTTTCTTCTTTGCTCAATGCTTTTTTGATTATCTTTCCCTTCTTTACTAAAAGTATTCTTTTACATTTAAGATTGTTTCTTGGGGTGGCCAGGTAGCACAGCGAGTAAGAGCACCGGCTCCAGTGTCGGGATGACATGTGGATTGAATCCGGGCTCAGACACTTATTACCCACCCAGAAACACCTGGCTGTGTAACCTTGAGCAAGTTACTTAACCCCAATTGCTTAGGGGCGGCCAGGTGGCTCAGCGAGTAAGAGCACTGGCTACAGTGTCGGGATGATGTGTGGATTGAATCCGGGCTCAGACACTTATTACCCACCCAGAAATAACTGGCCACATAACCTTGAGCAAGTTACTTAACCCCAATTGCTTAAAAAAAAGAAAAAAAAAACATTGTTTCTTAAAATTCCTCCTTCACTCCTTCCTTGAAACAGAAGTAAAGGGAGGATTATGGGAATTAATTGATCCCACAATATTGACAGAGTGAACTTAGAGATAGAAATTCTATATTAAGGAGAAAAATTCCCCAAGGAAAAGATGTATAAAGTTTGGTCAAAGTGATTAACTGCTGTTAAGCATGATTTGTCTTACTTTTAATAAACAGAACCACTCTGACTATTCACCAAGACATCTGAGTAAGTCATTAATACTGATAGCTCCAGAGAAGTAACAAGAGTGAAATAACATAGATGGGGGGCAAATTGTCATTTCCTCTTCAGACAGGGGTCTCCTGATAGAGTTGATGTACTCAAGGTACAAAATGAGATTTTGGGGGACATAACAGATATGGGATTTTTTTCTTGGTCATCCGTATTTATCATAATGGTTTTCTTTTTTTTTTCAATTGGAGGAAAATGGAAAAGAAAAAAAAATAAAAGCCTGTTAATTGGGAAAAAAAAATAAAATTAATTAAAAACATTGGGTCCATAGAAGTTATAACATGAAAAAGAGAAAATAAATGAACAAACACAGTAAAATTATAATGCTTTAGATCTCTGGAATGGTTAGAGAAAGGAGATGGGCATTCTAGTTAACTGATTTTATTTGTAATAAACTATAGATATCGAGGGGCAGAGTAAAGATGCAGAGTAGAAACACGACTTCTGTGGGGCTCCCACTCCCACTTCCTCCAATTTATGTAAAAAATTACTCTAAACAAACTTTGGAGCTACATAACCCACAAAATGACACAGAGAAGCTAACCTCCCACTGAGTACAGTCAGGCAGGCCAGAAGGAAGGGGCCAGCACAACTCTATGGCAGCCCAGTCCTGCTCGAGCCTGAGGTTTTGGCCTCAGGGTGGCCACAACTAGCCACTGGCTGGAGGGAATTTAGATCACCAGCAGCTGTGGCAGTTTCCAGAATTATCAACTCATAGATGCTAAGGACAAATTGAGAGGTCAGTGCAGTGTTGACTTGGGACCTGGGAGTTCAGGAGTGTTGTCTGGTCTTTGCCCCCAGGGTGAGAAGTAGCTGAGGCATGGCAGCTGTCCAGCCACTGCCATGTGGCTGATTCAGAGTTCCTGGCCTGCAGATTGTATGGGGACCAAGTGACCAGTCTGAGGGGAAATGCCTCTTGCTTTAACCTGCATGAATCTGGATTACTGTCTGGGATGGAGGTCCTGCGGTGCATGACCAGTGTGCCAGAGTGTGTGGAGGCTTCACAGAGGGCAGTCAACTAATAGCTCTAGCACCTGAGAAAACCCCAGTCATTTGGGACAAAGCTCCCCTCTCCAGTAGCAGAGTTCTACTGTGGCAAAAAGCTCAAAAGTCAAGTAATTGAGTGGCAACATGAGCAAGCTAGGGAAGCAAAGCAAGCACAGTGGTCGGACTCTGGATTCCCCTTTTGGGGACAAAAAGGATCAAAGCATGGAACAGGAGGAAGACAGCAAAGTTAGAACTCCTGCACCAAAAGCTTCCAACAAAAGAATAAGCTGGCCATAGAGGAGCTTAATAAGAATTTTGAAAACCAAATAAGAGAAATGGAAAAAAAATTGGGAAAAAAATAATAACGATGCAAGAAAATTATGAACTGAGAGTCAACAACCTGACTGAAGAAAATAACACCTTAAAAACAGACTAACTCAAATAGCAAAAGAGGTCCAAAATGCCAATGAAGAGAAGAATGCCTTAAAAAGCTGAATTTGCCAAATGCAAAAAGAATCTCAAAAGCTCACTGAAGGGAATCATTGCTTCAGAATTGGATTGGAGCCAATGGAAGCTAGTGACTTTATGAGAAATCAAGATACTATTAAACAGATTCAAACAAATGAAAAAAAATAGAAGGCAATGTAAAATATCTCATTGGGAAAACCACTGACCTGGAAAATATATCTATGAGAGATCATTTTAAAAGTATTGGACTACCTGAAAGCCATGATCAAAAAAAAAGAACCTAGAAATCATCCTCCAAGAAATTCTCAAGGAAAATTGCCCTGATGTTTTAGAACCAGAGGGCAAAATGGAGGTTGAAAGAATCCACTAATCACCTCCTGAGAAAGATCCCAAAAAGAAAACTCCTAGGAATATTATAGCCAAGTTCCAGAGTTCCCAAATCAAAGAGAAAATATTACAAGCATCCAGGAAGAAACAATTTGAATATTGTGGAAACACAATAAGGATAACACAGGATCTGGCAGCTTCTTCACTGAGGGATCAAAGAGCTTGAAATATGATATTCCAGTGGGCAAAGGAGTTGGGATTAAAACCAAAAATCACCTACCCAGCAAAACTGAGTATCATATTTCAGGGGAAAATATGGTCATTGAATGGAATAGAGGACTTTCAAGCATTCTTGATGAAAAAACCGGAGCTGAATAGAAAAATTGACATTCAGATACAAGAAACAAGAGAAGCATGAGAAGGTAAACAGGGAAATAAAATCATAAGGATTATCAAAGTTGAACTACTTACATTCCTACATGGAAAAACAATAATTGTAACTTATGAAACTTTTGTCAGTATGAGAATAATTGAAGGAATAGAAATGTGTATATTTATATAAATACATACAAACATTCATACATATATGTCTATATAGGAGGTTATATGGGCATATGAATACATATGTGAGTGTGTGTATATATGTGTACACCTATACATAGACCAAGGACACAGGACCAATTGAATAAGAAGGCATGATACTTAAAAGGTGAAATCGAGAGATTAGAGAGGGATATAATAAGAGGAAATGGGGAGAGATAGAATGGGGTAAATTATCTCATATAGAAGGGGCAAGGGAAAACTGTTACAATGGAGGGGAAGAACAGGAAGGTAAAAGGGAATGAGTCAACCTTATTCTCATTGAATTTGGCTTAGGGAGGGAATGGCATGTACACTAAATGGGGTATCTCACCCTACAGGAGAGGAGGGGGGAATGGGATGAGAGAGAGGATGATATACGGGAGGGCAGGCTAGGTGGGGAGGAAAGTTGGAAGCATGCACTTTTGAAAAGGGACAGGATAAAAGTAGAGAATAGAACTAGTGGGAGTGGGATGGGAGGGAGGGAAATATTTTCAGTCTTTCGCAATATATCCACTATGGAAATATTTTGCCTAGCTACACATGTACAACCTATATTGAATTGCTTATCTTCCTAGTAAGGGTGGATGACAAGGGAGGTAAGGAAAGAATCTGGTATTCAAAGGTTTAAAATCAAATGTTTAAACCATATGTATATTATTATTAGTATTATTTTACATCTAACTGGGAATAAAATATATAGGCACTGGGGCATAGACAACCACCGTGCCCTACTGGAAAGTCAGAGGGAGGATGGGGAAGATATGGGAGAGAGCAGATTGGGGGAGGGGATATTCAGTGGGATTGCTCTTTTGGGGTGGTGAGTAGGGGAAAATGGGGATAAAATTTGTAACTCAATATCTTGTGAAAATGATGTAAACTAATAAATAAACAAAAATTTAAAAATAAACTATAGATATCTTGTATTCCCAAATTTTTTTTCATGTTTTCTTCCCTAAGGGGGTTTGCATTGCTTGAAAGCAGGGAATTTTTTTATCCCCTATAGGCAGTGAAAGTGAATAAGCCAAAGCCATGCCACCATGAAATTTAGAGATGTATCTGGAATAGAGCAGCTAGGTGGTGCAGTTGATAGACAGCTGTGCCTGAAGTCAGGAAGGCTCATTTTCCTGAGTTCAATTATGACTTCAAACACTAACTGTGTGACCCTGGGTAAGTCACTTTACCCTGTTTGCCTCTGTTTCCTTATTTGTAAAATGAACTGCAGAAAGAAGTGGCAAACAACTCCAGTATTTTCCAAGAAAGCCCCAAATGCAGTCATGAAGAGTTGCACATGACTAAAATTACTGAACTCCAGCAACAAAAATTTCTGGAACTTACTTTACAACCACAAATCCTTAATATAGTAGTTATCTCCCCCCCCAAAAGGGCATTTTTTAAAAAACTTCATAAATATTTGATGTAGTGGAAAACATGCTGAAATGGTGAAAGAAACATTAGTAACTTTCTATCAGTCTAGCCAGTATATAAAAAAGTTTCTTCATCTATGAAATACTAGGTGTGTACCAGATGACCTCCACGGTTCTTCTCATGTCAAAATCTAGGCTCATCATGCAATAAAACTAGAAGGGGATGTCTTTGCTAATAATTCAGTGGAGCTGTGATCTCATCAGTGTGTTTATCTTCTCCAGTTGTACAGATATTAAGCCTTCTATGCCTTTTCTCATGTCTTTCCCTAAATCCATGATGTAAGGTCCATGCTTCACCCATGTTAGCTAGGGTCCCTGCTTAAACTCTGCTGATCTCATGGTGATACCAATGGGGCATATAGATTGACCATCTGTTACTGCTTACTCTCAACATGTGGTCATCCATCTTCTTTTTTTAGTAATATTTTTCTTTAATGATATTTAGCTATAAAATTTCATAAATCTAAAAGAAAAGACAGACTTGCAAATGTACAACATATCCGGGAATGGAAGAAAGTAGGGGAGATTCAGAAACAAAGTATATTAGGAAAGGGCTTATTAAAATAATCAGGTTACAATGTTCATGCAAATGTGACTGTGCTTTTGGATCTTTTATTATTGTAATTATATTTACTGATCAATAATAACTGATATTACTATAACACTTTGATGATTGTAAAGGGCTTTAAATACATTATCTCCTTTGAGCTTTGCAACAACCCTGTTAGTTAGGGGTTGCATATATTATCATCTCCATTTTATAGATAAGAAAAATAAGATTCAGAGATTGGGATGTACCCACAGTCACATGATTGATCAGTGCATCAGACCTCATACATTTTGGAGTTTAATAAATGCTTGTTGATTCTAAATTCAGCATTCCATCAGTGAAGCTAGAGACTAAACCACAAATTTATTCCTCTAACTGAAGCAATAATTTCTTTTTTGCTCAGATTCCTGGAGTAGAGTGCAAAATGTTTCAGAAATTTGGAGAGAAATGATGGGTAAAAATAAGATAAAACTTTCATCCTAACCTGCATAGACAAAATAAGAATGTTATTCTACCTGAACGGACTAGATAAACCTGCAAAAGGGTCTTCACTCTAGGGGTAGAGCACACAAAAGCTTTCAAAAGGACTTCTGAAATAAGTTGTGGTCGTTGCAGTAATTGTAGTTATTGTTGTGGTTGTTGCTGCATGTACTGTGTGATGTTGTTGTTAGGGTTGATGGTTTATTTTTGTTTTGAATGGAAATGGAAATGCTTTGGAGCACAAGTCTTCTGGGTATTCCTCACACTACTTCTTGTTTCCATTTGTAGCAGTATTGGTTGTAGGTTCTGTTTCTCTGATGTCTCAGTAACCTGGAGATTTTCATTAAACAGTGTTACTTCATCATCAAAACCTTCAACCCACATCTATTGAGTTTCTGGCATGAGTAGGTAGAGCAAGGATTCTGGAGTGAGAGAAATGGTTTTCAAATCCTACCTTTTGCTTACTATATTGTGTGATCATAGGCATATTTATATGACCTTTGAGGTCACTTCCATCTTGAAACCTGTGAATTTATGGTCCTAGGGTCCATTACAACAAAATCCATGAACATAAGAACAAATGTATCTGCTGAAATAAACTCCCTGACTGTCACACAGAACAAATGGGGAAAACATGTCTTTGATCAAATGCAAAGTTCTGAAAACTCCTAGGGGGCTTCTGTCTGAGGATACTCTAATCAGCTAGAATAAAGGTTCTTTACCTGGGATCCTGGACCCCCAAGGAGTCTGTGGAGAGATGTTAGGGTGTCCATGAACTTAAATTAAGGGGGAAATCCATCTTCATTTCTGCAATAATTAATTTCCTTCTTAATTCTATTTCATTTTATAAATGTGAGAATATTATTCTGAGAAGGAATCCAGGACAGTCATGATACTGCCTAGAATGACGGCTAGAATGTGCTAGAAGGAAGGAAAGCATCTATGGAGCCCATACCAAAGCCAAGTTAGCTCGGGTCAACAAGCATTTATTAAATAGCTACTAAGTGGGAGCCAGTGTAAGAAGTGGAGGAGCTCCTTGGAAGCTTTCAGAATGGTGCCTTACAGGAGAAACAGGCTATGGGAATCACAAACAATGGAAGGAGAAAAGACGAAGGTTGACCTAGGAGTCATTCTCTTGTTTAGCACCCACTTGTAATGTGCTCATTTACTGAGAGCATTATTCTAAGAATCTAAAGCCCTAGAGACCCTACTGCTATCCCATCTTGTTAGAGTTGTTTTTGAATGTTTTTTTTTCTGGTCAAATCCAAATTGAAGTGATCCTTAGGTGACAGGATTTGAATTCTGTAACTGTTGAAAACAGTTGTCACATCAAAGGTACTTGAAATACAAACTATCACCTGTAGGATCATTCCCAATCTAGAGCAGGAAGGGACCATGGAGGCTACCTAGATCAACTTCTTCATTTTACAGATAACAAAACTGAGGCATGGAGATACTATAACTAACTTGACAGTGTCAACAGGCAGTATCAGAGATGAAATTTGATCTCAGGTACTGAACTTGGGATTTGACTCCAATTTCACTCCAATTTCCACAATTTCACTACAAATTCCACAAAAACCCAGCCATGCCTGTTCATCTTATCCTGAATTCGTCCATACCCTATTTATATCTGTGCTACAAGGGACTCACAAGTATACCTATTTCTAGACATCCTTTGGCATTATATACATATCAAAGGATATGGGCTATGCAATAGCTATGTCTCAATCAAGTTACTCAACTGGTCCAGGAGGGCTTGATGTCTTAAAGAAAGAGGTTGAAAAACTTGCAAAAATGACTATAAGAATTGAGATTAGCAATTAAGGATAGTTTAATAGAACAATTGTCAAGCAGAGTGAGGGTCCATTTGAGATTACAAATAACAAATAGTGGATGAAATGTTCTTGTTTACTCATTTTTCATTCATATCTCACTCTTTGTGACCCCTTTGGGTGTTTCTTGACAAAGATACTTGAGTAGTTTGCCATTTCCTTCTCCAGATCATTTTATAGATGAGGAAACTGAGGCAAACATGATTAAGTGACTTCCCTAGGGTCACACAGCTAATAATCATCTGAGGTTGTATTTGAACTTGGGTCTTCCTGATTCCAGGTCCAGTGTTCTATTTTCTCCCCCACTCAGCAGTCTAGGATTGAGTAGAAAAAAGGACATGATGGGAGTTATCCAGAATTGGTTAGCAAATTGGGATAAGGGAAAGATTAGGGAAACAGATGATTCTATGGTAGTAGCTAATGAATCATTGGAAAGACTGGTAATGGTGGTAAGACCTGGTATCAAGGCAAGTGAAGCCAGAGGAGGGAAAAGAGGCAAGAAAATGGAAAGGTCAAGGGAATAGAAGTCCTGATGAAAGCAAAGATCATGTTAAATGGGACTGAGAAGGGGGGAGGAAACTAGATGACATTAAACAGAAGATGAGATTCCTAGATCACATTCTTGGATGTCTTGTAATTCCCAGCAAATGTGATATCTAAGGAGAGACTATACCAATTATTTGACTGAAAGGAGACAAGCCCTTAATGAGTTTGTAGATTATGTGAGAGAATAACCTATGTCTAACCATTTTCATGTCTAGTCATTCTTGTCTAGACTCTAGAGTCAAATGAATTTCCACATCCAGAACACAGTATAGTTAACAATAGATATGATGGAAAAAAATAGACAGATGAACATGATTCAAAGTGTAGACTTTCAATACAGGATCACAGATTGCAGGCCAGAAGGGACCTCAGGATCCATCTCATTCAAACTCTTCTTTTTTAGATGACGAAACTAAGCCAGAGAGATTAAATGATCTTTCTTGGGTGACAGAGGCATATAACGGTTCAAAGCAAGATCTTATGCTTCCAAGTCTGGCACTATTTCTCTGGCTTTTCTGAACTTTTTCTACCTATGAAGAACCAGTAGAGAGTAGCAGAGAGAACTGGTTTTGAGTCAGGAAGACAACTTTGTACTCTGTCTGTTTCATCCTATCTCTGGGGCCCTGGACAAATGACTTAAACTCTCAGTGCGCCCAGGCAAGTCTCCAAGACTATAATTGGCAGGACAACTGCCATTGGTAGGGGCAGTTTCCTCGCCAGGAATTCCTTATACCAGTCAAACTGTTAGGACAGCAGAAATATAAAGAAAACAGTAAATTGAGGGTACATACAAACCTGACCACATAGTAGTTCTGTTGGGTTCAAAAAAATAATTGAACATTATTTTTAAAAGAGATTCTAAAGTAATAGAAATCCCCAAGCTCCACTAATGTCTCCATATGTTACCTGTGAGATACACACAATACATATACATATCATGTGTGTGTGATATGTATATGTATATATACATATGTATACATGGTGTGTATGTATATGCATCATTTCATCTGACTGTGGCAAATTAATATTCTTTCCAGTGGGGTTCTTACTATAGCATAGACTTCAGTGAAGCC
This sequence comes from Petaurus breviceps papuanus, assembly GCF_028583685.1. NCBI lineage: Eukaryota > Metazoa > Chordata > Mammalia > Diprotodontia > Petauridae > Petaurus > Petaurus breviceps. The sequence goes on along the minus strand of NW_027185759.1, from coordinate 13,468,193 downwards.
TTGACGGCCTGCCTGGCATTATCAAAAATCCATCAAGGCTTTGGCTCATTACTCTACTGATCCAATTGTCCATCTCACCAAACCCTAAAGCACGCTTTGTATTGCAAGTTCTCTGCAGGCATTAAGCGATAAGGAAATGTGACAGAGAGGATTTTTCACATGCCTTTTCCAAGTGCTCCCTCTAATTTTTTCCCCCAAATAAATGATTCACTAAGTTTTGCATATGGCTCATTAATCCACAACTGTGGGCCAGTTTCTCAGAGGTAAAAATAGTGTTCACTGTATTTCTAAATAAAGCCAATTTTTGTGTTGTTCATTCTGCCCTTTCTCTGAGGTGTATAATTGGATTCTTCAGTCATATATCTCAAAGTACATACCACCAGCTGAGGTGGGAACGTGGAGCATTGCTAAGTTTAAATGCAACAGAAATTCTGTGCATTCAAATAAAATATTGCACTGAGAAGATGCATTATCTTAGTCTGCCAGAAAGCTACTTTGGCATTTCAGAAAACAAATTGCCCATGGTACATTTTCTATGCCAACATCTTCCAGAATTGAACAAAAATAAAAGGTACAATTTCTACAATTTGTTTCCTTTTATGGCACATTTTCAGTTCTGTTAATATGGGTGATTGAATTGCACAAAGAAGAGTGCTTTATGTCCCAATGTCTTTTCACTTTAGCTATCATGTCTCTGCAGTTACTGAAATAAACCAATTCTAAGTCAGGGAAATAATCATATAATTTCTTTTGGCAGTAATACAATGTCATGAATTAGGAATTTTTAGAGAAAATTTCTTTTAAAATGCTTTGTTTATTCCAAATTGAAAGACATACTTTCCATTATACTGATTCTAGCATGACCACTTGGGATTAATTCTCCTTTAGATAGTGTGAATACCTTTAAAACCCACCCATCAAGATGATGGGTAGGTTTAAAACAGAAAGATAATAATTTAAAATATATTGTTGTTATTTTCATTATTTTATAGACTAGAAAATCATCACGCACAAACATTTCTGCATTTAAGAAGGCCAAAAAAAGGAATGGTGCATGAAATGACTGGTCTGTTACATGTAGCCTATTTGTAAAACACATAGTAAGTTGATATTTACATGGTAATACCAACATTGCCTGACTTGTCTGTATCCCTTTCTGAATTTTGCTCTCTTTTATTTCATTTCTAATCTTTCATTAACATTCTTTTTCTTTTGTATTCTTTGTTTAATTCTTTCCCTCCTCCTTATATCTTTTTTTCTCTATCTCTATTCTCTCCATAATGAACCCTCTTAAGTTGTATTTGCTCATCACTTAGATTGGAATTATTTACTCTTTCAGTGTCACTTTTTCCAGTGTTGCAAATATTTACATTGTTCACCTGGTTCTGCTTACTTCATGTGGCATCATTTCATGCTCTTTCCCTATTTCCCTGAATTCATAGACTTTATCATTTCTTACAGAGCTATAATATTCTATTATATTCATAATATGTATACTCCCATTCCATAGTTAAAAGATACCCTCCTTTCTGCCAGTTCTCTGCTCAAAGAAAAGGTGCTGCTATAAATATTTCTGTATATATAGGCCCTTTCCCTCTGTCTCTCCTCTCTTTGGGGCAGATTTCTAGTACTAGTTTTGCCACATCAGAGGGCACATAGATTAGTGATATTTTTGTTTGGGCGGGGGGGCGGCGGAGGAGTATAGTTACATGCTGCTATCCAGCTCCACCAACAGTGCATTAGAATGCCTATGCTTCTGTAGCCCTTCCAGTGATTATGAGAAATGTATCAAAAGTCATTAAAATTTGGGGGTCATCTGCCTCCAAGTAGACATACTTGTGAACTCTACACTGATTTCAACAAAGAAGCTATGATTCTAATTGTTTTGGGGAGTTCATCCTTTGGAATTTTATTATATTATATCCATTATATTACTTTATTATATCCATTATATTTATTTTTATATCCATTATTATATCCTTTATTACATCAAATATTAAAGGGTCAGCCATAGAATGCAATTAAAATAAAATAACTTTAAAATTAAAATTATTCATTCAAATCATAATATATATGTGTAGATGTATATTTGTGTGTGTATCTGACATTGGGTAAATATGCAAAAGTAATTTATAGTTAAATTTTATGGACACTATATTTTTTTTTAAATTGATAATTTTTCTAAGTATCTTTTGTCAATGAGTTTTGTGGAATGACAGCCAAATTTATGCTATGAGAAAAAAAACAATCAAGCAAATTATTGTCTGATCATAAGAAAAGATAGAAAACTTTAAAACCATTTAAAAAGTCTTGCTCAAGGGCCAAGAAAGACAACAGATACTGTGGCAAAGAAATAGCAAGATGGAGGGAGTTGGTTCGGAGGTCTGGTAAGAAGGAAAAGACAAGAGAAAAACATAGGAAGAAGTGTGAGCTAACAACTGGACTTCTACCCAAGACTCTCCATCAGACAACAGCTGAAGCATCTTCCTTTGGCATTGAGATTTGGGGAACAGTCTCTTAATCTCTAATCAAAGACAATATTCCAGTCGAGCAACCTAAGATTGCTACAAAGAAATTTATCTTTCTTTTGAAACACTCATTGCAACAAATAGGTGAGATAAACATGAGTTATACCTTTATAATTAGCAACAAGGGCTTGAATGAAGATCTTGCTACCCATAAATATGTAAGGCAAGGGGAATTTTGCTGTGACTTGTAAGAAAGAATTTTTTTGTTTATTGATTTGGTTTTTTTTTTGTTTCTTTTGGCCATTGGTGTAAAGTATCCATAGATATACAAAAAACAAAGAGAATTTTCTACTAAAAAAGAAAGTGAAAGGGAGAGTTCTTTGCTCTCTAGTTTATCAAAAAGAATGAACTCTTCTTTATAAGAATATAAAAAATGCTTCAAAGGAAACAGTGAGAAGAAAAGTAATCTGAAAAGCCAGAGGAGACTCTTAACCAGGGTCAGAAGGTTTGAGAGTAGAGGAATGTGCCATATAGAAGGAAGAAAAGAAGAAAGCAGAATATTTAAGGCTTTGGAATAAGTAACAGGTTTTCCCCCCAGAGAGTAGAGCTAGCTGAGGAGGAAGTAGCTTCTTACATTTCAAGGAATGAGGATGTATATTCAAAAAATATTGGTTGGAGAGAGCTTATGAATTAATGGTCAGAGTTTAAAAAAAAAAAAAAGAGGTCTTGTATCATGCCTGGGCATATAAAAATGATTCATTAGAAAGAATGTTAGGTATTACAAATCCTGGATGAGAAATTGAAAAATATAGGACCATTGATGCTCAGACATAATAGAGGTTTACAAAAGGATTTCTAAGATTTAAGTTTACAATACGGGAATGATGGGCTTTTGGACAAGAAAAGAAGGTTGGTACCATATAGAGAGCAGAGAGCTTGCCTTGGAATCAGGATGACTTACAGTCAAGCCTTGCTTCTGACACATATTGACTGTGTGAACCTAGACAAATCACTTGCAACAAAGGTTGCTAGAGGGATAAATTGTTGTCCCTGGAGTTAAGGAGAACTGAATTCAAATCCAGCCTCAGAAAAATACTTTCTGTGTCATCTCAGGCAAGTCATTTGATCTTTTATGCCTCAGTTTCCTCAAACATAGATGGGGATAATTATAGAACCAATCTCCCAGGGTTGTTGGGAGTTTCAAATAAGTGAATAAATTGTGAAGCACTTGCCTAAGTGCCTGACACATAGGTAGTACTATGTAAATACTTATTTCCTTCCTTCTTTCCCTGAGACAAGTCACATGATCTCTTAGAATGATAGGTAATTAACTAAAACACTATAGATGTCAGAGCAGGTATCAATGTACATTGGTATTGGTCTTCCATGCCAACAAAATCATAGATTTGATCTTATATAAGGAAAGAAATGTGACCTCATAAGCATTGCTGAGATTTCATGGGATTAGAGGCATGCCCAGGAAATGAGTCTGGGAGTACATACATCACATATTCCAAAGGAGCAGGACTAGTAAAGAAGGCAATGCAGAAGCATAGAACTTTATGTAGACTCATTCTTGTGAAGAAACTCTGGATCTGGAAAGGAGCTAATATGGTGGCAAGCATTCAGATGAAAAGAAGCACAGAGAGATGAAGACACAGTTTTGCTGTGGAACTCTATGATAGGTCAGGTCACTTGGACATAAGGAAGAAATAGATGAGGATCTGGGGGATGGGTCACAAGTCTGGCATTGAAGCAGAAGCATGATGGGAGACCAGCATTTTTAGAATTGAGTGGAGCTCATTCTCTAGGTAATGGAGGAAAAAGTATTTAGTAAGTGCCTGCTGTGTGCAAGACACTGTGCTGAGTCCTTTACAGAACAGGCTCCTCAGGGATTCTGAGGGGGCTGCTACTTCAGATTGTAGGGTAGTCATTACTAAAACTCGACATTTTAAGTCTAGACCAGGACACCATCATTTCTGCAAAAAGATATTTGCTAAGAAAGAATATTGAGAAGAGTCACTTCAAAGCTCCCCTACACCACTACCATGAACCTAGGTCTTTCTTTTCCAGGAATAAACTCAACGTCTTTAGGATCAATGGGCACAAATTCCAAGTACAAGTATAGTGAGACATACTTGGAGGGCACATATGTAGCCAAGGCCTTTCTTTGTACTCTAGGGAGCGGAAGTCCTTTTGCTTCTAGGTTAATCCTGGCAAAACTTACCTCTGAACACAATTGATCTTCTTTACCGAGCAACACCTCGATTCCTCTAGCTAGTCCTGTCTTAGGGAGTGGTGAGAAAGGGCAATAGATAAATTCCTAGGCCTGGAGTCAGGAGGGACTGACTTCAAATCTGGCCTCACATATTTACTAGCTGTATGGCCCTGGGCAAGTCACTTAACCCTGCTTGCCTCAGTTTCCTCATCTGTAAAATGAACTAGAGAAGAAAACAGCAAACCACTCCAGTATCTTTGCCAAGAAAACCCCAGATGGGGTCACAAAGAGTTGGATGCAGCTTAAATCACAAAACAGCAATGAAATACCTCATTGAAGGCCTAGTATAGACTCATATCTGCTGCTGGAAGCTGCTTCCTCCCTTGAGTGGCTGCCTCTTTGCTCCCCTACCTGTCTGGTGTGGACATATGGACTTCCTTGTTTGTGCCTAAAGTCTACAGCCACAGGACGCGGTGTCTCCTGGGAAGGTGCTCCACTGCCAAGTGTGGGCACAGGGAGGAGAGAAGCTCCCTTCTCTCTCCCTTCTGAGGTCTCCTCCACAAGTAACCCCTGGGATCTGCCCAACCAAACTGATCCAAGACTTAGCTTTTTGAAAGGTGTTTCTCATTTTTGGCTCCCTTTAATTCCAGCACAGAAAGGTGTTCTTATAAATCAAGATCATAGGGTTTAATTTGTTAACACATTAACTACTCATGAGTTCTATTAAGTAATCTTTGCTTTTTGTGATTACGTCAACTTGGGCCTCCTCTTCCCTGACCCCCTCCATAATTCCCCATCCTCACTATGCTACCTGGGGATACAACAGGTCACAGAGCAGTAAAAGCAATCTATATAAGCCAATATAGGATAAATATTGCATAAATGTCCAATGGTTGGGCAAAGCCAAAGAGTATCAGGAAAGGACCCTTGAAAGAGTTGACCTTTTAACTGGGCCTGGAAGAGAGCTGGGGTGCCAAGAGGCCGAAGTAAGACGAACATTAAAACATTGGTGACAGTCTATGCATTGTCAGAGAGATGAAAGCTGTATAAATGCCAAATGGGCCAGTTTGGTGTGGAGTCAAACATGCATAGAGGAGTGAGGCTGGAAATGTGTAATTAGCAAAGAAAGATAGTCTAGGGTCCAGAATTTGAAAGCCCCCTCCAAGTGGCAAATAAATGATTTATAATTTTGTCCTGAAGGTACTAGGGAGCTCCTGAAGCTTCTAGCACAGAGTAACTTTTTTAAAGATCATGGATGAAGCCACAGTCACGGCATCAGTTTGTCACGTCTTCCCAGGGGCAATGCTGGAACACGGCAATCCATAGAACAGCAGGGCTAGTGATCTGATTATTATTACTCAAGTGTTAAAAAAAATAAAAGCAAAGCTAAGGCTAGGATTGGGGAGTGTGGTAGGAGTGGGAGAGAGAACAAGGATACTATGCTTGGGACAGCAAAGACAATGGCAAGACACCTGTGATGGCCTTTGGAAGGTCTGGTCACTTCATTCTGATCAAAATGGCAGAGTTGGATGCTGATTTGGAAATGATAGGAACCTAAGGAGAAGGTGAAATTTATATGAGATTTGTAATAGAGACAGGAAGGATATCTAGCATAAGATTAAGATACACTTAGATTTAAGGGGAGAAAAATCGAAACTCCCACCCCCTCCAAAGCAAAGGAATGGATTTTTATCTGTATCACTTTACATAGAGTTTCCCCTAGGGCATTTAAAATGTGAATCACTTTACACACACACACACACACACACACACACACACACTCATTCATCCTGTGACTTCTCAGCAAGATGTTTATTGGACAATGAAGGCCAACTTTTAACATGATATTTTGTACCATTCATTCTCCCTCTCTTTCCTGCTCTGTCCTGAATCATACCTGATTTTTAACACAGTTTTAGTCATATTACTTTTTTTAAGCAAAATGTCTATATGCATGTGTGTATGATTATGTATATTTATTTATCCATTTATTTGTATCTTTATGTAAAGATACAGAATTATACATATAACTATACACACACATATATACAGAATGTATGCTTAAATATATATGCATACATACAAACAAAGACATATGTAATGTATGTTTTTATGCTTACAAAAGCACATACATCCATTATTAAAGCAGTTCTATGTATGGATGAGTTTTAATCATCACAAGTAGGAAGCAACGAGCAAGCTTGTGCTGTACTATTGGATAGTTGCTCAAAACAAGCAGGATTTCACAAAATGAAGCTGATCTGCCATGCCCAGAAGAACTGAGACCCCCAGCACTGACTGAGGTGGTGGTGGTAGCAGGAGACAGTTAGGATAGAGAAGGGAACCAGAGGTTCTTATGGTTAAAGAAGAGAAGACTTCCTGAAAATCAAAGCAATGAGGCCAGGTCCAACGTTTTCACCATGATGAGATAATGGAGAGCCAAGCCTCTCTCTCCACACAGAATTTCTGGGATAATATCATTTATTTTGACCACTGCACCCTGGGGGAAAGCTGCATCCATCAATAACTGCCATATCAGAATGTTGGGTGGAATCCCATTAAAAACATGTTCTTCACCCAGTCTGTTTGGAGATAGGAACAAAGGCATCTCTGTCAAAAGCAATCTTTATTACTGGCAAAACTCCTTCAAAAATTGTGATTTGCATTTGCTCTGAGCATTTAAAAGAGTTTGGGGGAATCCTTACAACCTGAAGTCCTAATGAAATTTGCCTTTGTTACTGCCTGAACTCAGCACATAACAATTACCATTGCCTGGACTTAGCCATCATGTGGAAGAGATCAAATAATACAGAAGTATTTGAGCTCCTCAGAGGAAAGGTATGAGCTAATAAGAAGAATGTGATTACTAATCAAAATAACTTAGTCCTACTTGGAAATAGTTCCCATTATTTTTGCATTTCTCATAGAAGGACGTGGAAGGCAGCCTGTAGAATTTGTAATTCTTTGTCTATATCTATCTATCTATCTATCTATCTATCTATCTATCTATCTATCTATCTATCCATCCATCCATCCATCCATCCATCCATCCATCCATCCATCCATCCATCTATCTATCTATCTATCTATCTATCTATCTATCTATCTATCTATCTATCTATCTATCTATCTATCCACATATATATCTGAGAATGCATATTCCTGTATATTTAATCCTTTCCATAGGGCTTTAAACTTTGCCAATAACATATGACATTGTTTATTTTTCTTTCTATTGCCCACAATGAGGGATCTCTCCATCTGGGAATTATAGAATGAGTGCATATTTTTGTTCATTTCTAACTGAATTCTCCAGGTTCTGTGATGAATAAATTGGAAAGTATGGACTAAAATGAAGAAAAAAGTCTTTTGATTATATTTTCAGTTAATTCCTTCAAAGCTTCCATTACAGTATTTTGACTAAGGAAAGAAGCAAGCAATTTAATAAAGTGTGGTTATCTCATTTAGAGACTAATGCATAGACTATAAAAGCACATAAGCAAAGCAACACAGAGTAGCATAATTTCAATTTTTGATGACTTGCCTCATAAGAAGGTTTGCCTTGGCCTAGAGTTCCACATCCTTGGCCTAAATGACATTTACTGAAAATTTTCCCCAAATTTCTCCATATTTAGTAAAAGAATGGCAAAACTCCAAAGTACTTACAAAAGCAGTAAGCTTCTCCCTGAAACATTGTCTTCAACCCCAGTATTCTTCCTTTAAAAGGAAGCATGGTGTAAGTAGGTAGAGAGAGTTCAAAGTCAGAAAGACCTGGAGTCAAGCCCTTGCTGTGTGACTCTGGACAGTTTTTTAAGTACTCAGTTCAAGGAGCAACTCTCTAAGCTACAGAGAAGCAACCAAGATGCAGGCATGGAGTGTGTTGCTTTCCTTGAGAGTTCCTTGGACCAATGAAACCACAGGTTTAGTCTCCATTCTTATGACACCATAGGACTACTGGTCATTAAACACCAAAATCTCTAAAGAATCCAAATTGTAACAAGTCATCCAAGGGGTACAACGAAGAGGAATGTGATAAAGGTCATAAATGGACCACACAATATGACTGACTTTGAAGAAATGTGTGTGTGTGTGTGTGTGTGTGTGTTAAAAAGAAACATGAAATAATCTAAAAGATATAGCCCGGAAAAGAAAGTTGGTTGTTCATGCGCCAATAGTGAATTACCAATGGGCAGGAAGCCCACAGGGTTCAAACTTGTCATTTCTTTGGTATGAGACGCTTGCAGAAGAAATTCCCTCAGTCCTGAAGCCTGGCCCCTTCTCTACAACTGAAGGTCTTAGAGCCAGAGCATGGAGAGGCCAAGTGGCTTACCCAACACCTTGCCACAATGTGTTCTAAGGCAGATTTCAACCTGAGCCTTCCTGGATATGAGACTGACTCTCTCTCCACTGCCTTTTTGGGACAGCTGATGTCGTCCTCATGTGTAAAGAAATCTGGAACAAAGCCTCTACCATATCAGGTAGATCCATGAAATCCAAGTCATACAGAATAAGAAAGTGCAGATGGGTGCTGTGCTCCATTGGAGGAAGTAGGCACATAAAGATGGGAATAATACCACAGAAATGTTGAATTCTCTCAGATATGCAGCCTCAGAAACATACTCAATTCTTTTCTTGCTTCCCCATGCTTCCCCATAATCATTTGGTAAGGTTTATTTTTTTTTTAATTTTCACCTCCACCATTTTCTCACACCCAGCCCCTTCTCTGCATTTACTCAACCATCATCCTACTTCACAATGTTATCACCCTTCTCCTGGGCCATTGGGATGGTCTCCAAATTGGTCTTTCTGTCACCATTCTTTCTCTTCTCCAATCCAGTCTACATTCACCCTTCAAACGGAAAATCTAAAAGCCCAGGTAAGACCATGTCACTCCTCTGCTCAGGAAGCATCAATAGTACATTATTACCTTGAGGATCCCATGAAATAATGAACATCACAAAATAGGGAGCAGAACTGATTTTGAGTAGAGAATACACAATGTGATATGATTTGAGGGACACTATGAAGGGACATTAGGGACACTAGGCAAAATCTTTCTATAAACCCGTTAGAAGTTACCTGAAATTCAAATATTAGATTTTATAAAGGAATTATTTTTTTATCAAAGTACACACGTGTCATACAAATGATGCCAAATTGTGATAGCCTTAAGGAGCCTCAGTACATCCAAATGTATCAACTGTGAATAGCTCAGCATGAATGAGTCCCTCATAAGAATGAAAAGAACAATGTCAGATAAGTTCTCCTGGAAGCCAAAGAGAGATGAGTAAAGCAGGCAATTGGATCCAGGAAGTTGGTAGGCGTGAGCCATCATGGTACTGAGCAAATGCTTGGTGTCAATGAATGTTCAAAATCTTCCATATTTAGAAGAGAAACATGGAGTCCTCTCCCCTCCCTGACAGGATTTTGGCACAGGTGTGTCAGTAGCAGAAGCAGCTCCTGAATCCCCACCACCAGCTCTTCTAGTCTAGCCCTCCACCAACCACACAATAGGGATACACTTGATTGATGCTAGGCATGTGTCCAGTGTGGTCTCCAGCAGGGTTGACTTGACCTTTCCTAGAGAGGAATTAGCCTTTCAAACTCACCTCTTCTCCTCCAGCTCTTTAAAATCGAGATCCTCTCAGGTCAGAGCTTGAGTCAGGCTTTCCAGAGTCTGAGTGTTAAAGATTTAGGGTGAGCATTTGTAAATGTTAAAATGTAAAACCAGCAAGCTAAAACCCAGAACTGAATGTACTGTTTTGTTGATTAACTAAATTTAAGTAACTGATGGAAAAATGGTCATAATGCAAAATTAATTCAAAAGTAATACTCTCCCCTTCTACTTTTTGGGGAGTCAGTTGTTAAACATTTACCATCACATCCCTGGATATGCCTCTGAGGAATTCTGGACATCCCTGCCTTTCCCAAGCTCCCCTTCACATATATAGAGATAGACACATAGACATAGACAGATCTAGAGATAGAGACATAGACATAGATATAGACACAGATATAGATACAATAAGTGACCAAAGCACTCCTCCTATGGGTTTTACCTGGGCAAATCCTAATCCATGCCAGACTCCTCCTATTCCCCATGCATTCATTCTCTGAGGAGACTGGACATGCTGTGTCTCTGATAGCCAGTGTGCCAAAAAGAATGACACGACAGGAAGAAATTCAGTTGTAATCCAAGCAGATGCTTAACATGCACAGTGCACTCTGAGAAAAGACATCTACATATAGACAGACCTTCTTGCACCACAGGACACCAATACATCCCTGGGATTGTTTCCACTGAATTAATCTAATGGGAGGGAAAGCACAACATCTCAAACAAATGCATAAATTAGCTTAAGGAGAAGGACTATGTTGAAAAAATGCACAGGCTTTCTTGCTGCTGAATAATCACGTATTAAGAGATGCATTAGTATTTCAATTACTGAGGCTATCATACCTGATAAGAGATGTGCAATCCCAGAGCCACCCTCCCCCCAAATTCCTTATTGAAACAGGTAGGTTATTAATTGTGAATGTCATGTCCTTTCTGCTAATTAACCTTAGTTGAGCTCTTTGTTGTGGAAACAGCACTCCTAATGAAGTCAATTAGTCATGATACTATTTTGTTAAAGGTAAAGACAGGAATAAAGTTTAACATCATCCCAATATTCTTACCTGAGATGGTTTGTTATGAATATGTATCTTGTTACTTGTTTCGCAGAATGTTTTTTTTTCTCATTTTTTAATTCATGAAGTTCATCAGAGTATTTGGCAAGAAAAAAAATATCAGAAACTGTGTGTGTGTGAGACAGAGAGAGAGAGAGAGAGAGAGAGAGAGAGAGACAGAGACAGAGACAGAGACAGACAGAGAGAGAGACAGAGAGAGAGAGAGAGAGAGAAAGAGAGAGAGACAGACAGAGACAGACAGAGACAGAGACAGAGACAGAGAGAGACAGAGACACAGACAGAGAGACAGGTAGACAGAGACAAAGAAAGATAGAGACATTCAGAGAGAGATGGGTGTGAGAGGCTGAAATGAGTTACAGAAATTTTGTGAGTGTTATAAAGAATGTCATCAAATAGATTAATGGTCCAGGATCAAATAGGACAATTTCATGAAACTCCTCTCAAACCTGAAAATACACTATATATTTTAGTTATTGTCACTGTTAGTAGCATCATCATAATTTTCATCAAGTATTACTGTTATTTTCATCATTGTTATTGTTATTTTGGAACTTGGGTGAGACCAGTGGTCAGTAGGTGGTCTCTGGGCTCCTTGGCTTGAGACAGCATCAAAGGCCCTGCAGGCCGGCCCTCCACAAGGGGTAGACTCCCATGGAATGAATGGATAAGGCTGACATGGATGGGTGGAAGCAGACGGGGAGAACCACATGGGCTTAGGTGATGAACAGAGCTGAAGCTCAAGTTCAATCACAAGGTGCAGACTTTCTGTCCCAGCCCTTCCCCTTACTTCCTTCCTGACCTCTCCCAAATCATTTGGGCTCACCCTCAGTTCCTCACCTCTGCAGTTGTGTTAGATGAACTTTGAGGTCTCTTCCAGGTCTGGATTAATTATATGACACACACATACACACACATACATAGCCATTCATGTAGATATACATACATATTATAATGTATGTAGAGCATATATAGAGAGAAAGCGATAGATATACACACATATATATGTATACAGGCACAATATACATGTACACACATGCTTGTATATGTGTACTTATGGGTAGATACATATGTATATTTGCATGTACACAAATGTGTACACATATACCCTCGAGACACATGTATTAACATGCATATATATGCATATATACATATGAACACATTGCATAATGCATACACACCTGTAATGCCATGCTCAGAAGCTTTCCAGAAGAATTGCTACTGTGAACAGCTTTTAAGCTTCTAATTACTCAGTATAGTGATCACTCTATTTATTTCATAACAAAAGCAAAACATCCATGGAAAATCAAGGTACAGAATTCACAATATTACAACTTATCACAGAAAATAACAATCTAATTCACAAGATAGTCTCAAAGTAAAAGTCACTCAAGTTAACTCAATCAGTCACTAATCAGTAACAATATTTCAAAGTACTCAAAGTAAAATCAGTCACTTATTCAGTAAAAAGGTTACTAAGTATCATACACAAAACCCTCCATGCCTTAGGTCACTAGTAAACTATAATTCCATAATTACTCAGCACCCAAGGAGAGGTCTTTTCATCTTTACTTGGGGCCTGTTCCCAGATTCCCTGGATCCCCTTCCATGGTCCCAGATTCTACCTGGATCCACCAGACTGTCACCTGGGTTCAATGGCAGACAGCTCCCACTTCCTTGTCCAGCTTTCTGGGTAGGTCCAGCTCCACACTGAAGTTCACAGGGTCAGATCTCTCACCATTTCCGCTCCAGGGAATTCAAGGCTCAACCAAGCCTCAAACAAAGTCTCAGCATCCCAGTCATGCTTCAGTCCCCTGAGCTCCTGTCTCCTGGCCTCCTGGCTCTTGGAATCCTGTTCAGAAGAAGCTCCACCACCACAAGTTCTCAGGACTCAGTTCTCCATTCTTCTGTAGCTGCTCTGCCACCAGATCTCGGGCTCTAGGAAATTCTGATTGTGCCTTTCTGGGGTTTTTCCTTATATACACACAGACTGTTTCAGCCAACCCCTTCCTGTTACATCAGTAACAGGAGACAGTAGTCTTGATCAGTTACTAAGTGCTAAGTACCTGCAACTTTTGCCAACACAAAGGGATCTTCAAATTCAAAATTACATTGCCATTACAACACCACACGCACATTCATGCACACAAACATAGACAGACATGTGTAATTACATGTGCACATGTGTATATGCAGACGGTACTATCCAGACTTCCTAGCTATGTGACTCTGGGCAAGTCATTTTCTCAGCTGTAAATTGGTGATGACATCAGCACCTACCCCCAGGGTGTTGAGATGCTCAAATGGAATAACACTGTAAAGCACTCCCTTAGCACAGTGCCTGGCACATAATATGTGCCACCCCAATGTTTGTGGCCTCTCTTTGAGGGGTAATTGGGGCACACTGGACACAGAGCTGGCTTAGGAGGCCAATATCCGGATTCCCATTGTGCTTCTGACCTAGACTTCCCCAGTGACCTTGGGCAGCCACTTTACCTCTTGGTGTCTTTGGCAACTTGGTGAATGGCAGCTGATGGGCTGATGGATGCCCACAAAGGAGCTTCATGCTGGGCTAATGAGATTGGGAATTTAGATCAAAACACACATTCATATGTATGTGCATACACACGTGCTCACATGCAGGCAGACAAAAATGTACACACACCATTCTAGCTCTATTTGGTCTATTTTAAACCAATTAAAATTTGACATACAGAAAATAGGAGTTTGAAGATATCTTTACTTCATTCTCATTAGTCAATATGGCTGCTGTTTATCCAAACTCAAAAACAAATCCTCGGGGCAGCCAGGTAGCACAGCGAGTAAGAGCACCGGCTCCAGTGTTGAGAAGACCTGGAGATCGAATCCCGGGCTCAGGCACTTAGCACCCACCCAGAAACACCTGGCTGTGTAACCTTGAGCAAGTTACTTAACCCCGATTGCTTAAAAAAAAACAAAAAAACAAATCCTCATTTCATTTCTTTCCATTATTTTTTTCCAGTGTTGTTGCCTCAGTCTCAACTAACAGAATTCTATGGAAATCTGTGGTGATATTAAACTACATGCAGAAGTCGCCTGCAATTAATTCTAACTTTGATTACTGGCAAGCTCTCCACGAGTTCAATAAGTTATTTATTAAAAGGAAACTCAGGAAGAAGTCTGCTTTGCCGCTGGTGAGCAGAAAGTAAAGTTTGGCTTTAAAAATAATGATCAGAAGGCAGGGGATTAATAAGCTTTGTCCAATTCATTTTAAGATGCCTGTGGAGGACTTTATACAATTTTGTTGTACCAGTTTGTCAGGAACAGAACTGAAATACTTTGGGGAAAGCTTCAAAATGAGTGAGTGTTTGGAAAAGGACTGGCAAAGACAGATTTTTCAATGGATTCACAAGTGAAAGGAAAAACAGAAAGGGAAGCATTTGTGAGGACAAGGCTTTCCTCTGATATGTGCAGAAAGAAAGTCAGGAAAAATAGAAGCTGGTGATTAACCAGCTGAAGGCTCAGGTGCTACACTTCCTGTAAAATCTCATCTCTTCTATGAGGGATGCTGATGAGCCAGCAGAATGGGAAGTGGCTTGAGTTTGAGGCACTTTTCTCCTCTTCCCAGATATGAAGGGAGAAGCATTGCTCCTTGGAGAGGGCTGGGAACAGGTGCCCAAAAACAAATCTTCCTTGGGAGGCAAGGATGGGCAGGGATCAGATTACACAACCAAGAATTGTAGTCCCAATGTGTGACCTTGTGACTGCTCTGGGCCTCAGTTTCCTTATCTGTAAAGAAAAAAAATAAGCCAGGCAGGGTAGCTTTGTGAGGTTCCTTTGTGATCTGATGTTCTAGTGATCTGATGTTCTATAATCAATTAGATATAAGCATTTTTCCTTGTTAGTGATCTCCAATTAT
Organism: Petaurus breviceps papuanus; assembly: GCF_028583685.1. Taxonomy (NCBI): domain Eukaryota; kingdom Metazoa; phylum Chordata; class Mammalia; order Diprotodontia; family Petauridae; genus Petaurus; species Petaurus breviceps. The sequence continues at coordinate 13,452,922 of NW_027185759.1, read as the reverse complement.
GTCAGTATAGGGAACTCACAGTGATGGAAACTCCTTTTAACAATGCAGATAAGCATCTATGCCACAACTTATCTTCTCAGAGAGCTGCCCATAGGCAGTTACTTGTCCATCAAAATGAAACTGTCTGGCCTCATGCCCCTGGACAATTACCTTTGCTTTTGCAGAAAAAAAAAAAAAGAGATGAACTGTCTTCATATGGTGAGTAATAGGGAGCTTGTGTGTTTGGCTTTGGGACACAGCTTCCTGTCTTGATTTTTAAATAACTGCTTGATATTCTAGGACTAAACAACACAATGGAAAGAACACTGGACTTGGAAACAGAGGGATTGGGTTTGAATCCTGGCTTGGCCACTTCTTGTATGATCATGAGAAGGTTCCTTGACTTTTCTAGGTCTCAGTTTCCTCACATGTAAAATAAAGGGGCAGGACTGGATACCTAAAAAGTCCTTTCCAGATCCAAATCCATGAAATAACAAAGCCACACTAGGAAGACTCAACCCAAGAAGTATGAACACCTGACCCAGCTTCCTTGTGTGACCATGAGCTTTAACTTCTCGCCAACCCTCCTTATTACCTGCTGTTGAAGACTCATTATTGAAAATACAAAAGATTTGGAGTCAGAAGGAATGGTTTAAATCATTTCTACTGACATCACTTCCTACCTGGGTAAACTTGGGCCAATTATTTTGGATCTCTTGGCCTCTGTTTCTTCATCTGCAAAATAGGGGCAGACTGTCTGGCCTCAGTTCTTAGTCCATGCTGCTATGAGCCTAGGTGCTTCAGTGGGTAGAGCACTGGGTCTGGAAGCAGGAAGACCTGACTTCAAATCTGGCCTCAGTCACTTGGTGGCTGTGTGACCCTAAGCAAGTCACTTAACTTTTTCTGCCTCAGTTTTCTCATCCCACCTTAGAGATGAGAACAACAGCACTGACCTCTCAGAGTTGTCTTAAGGATCAAATAAGATAATATTTGGAAAGTGCTTAGCGCAGTGCCTGGCACAGAGTAGGTGCTTAATAAATCCTTGTTCAATATTCTTTCTTTTCCTCTTTCTTTTTCTTTCCTTCATTTCTTTTTCTCTCTGTTATATCTACTAACTTACCTTCTCTTTCTTAAAAATATTAGATGCAAAAGTTCACAATTATAATCTTTATTTGTTCTTTGTATATTGAACTCTTATTAATTATAAGTTACTAATAATGAAAAAAGAGGGAGATAGACAGAGAGAGCGCACACATTTGATGGTGAACTTATTAGCAGAGCCCCAATTCCAGGAGACATCTCATATGTTGGCTCTCACTTCTGCCTTGCCTCTGCCTTCTTTATTTCCCGCGACCCATCTTGGTCCTGTATGTGCCTTGGTGCAGTTTCAAGTTTAGACTTCTCAGTCTCAAACCTCATTTCACCTGAACACATGCTTGCCAGTTCCTACTCAGAGTAATCTGTGCCCTCAGCCAAGGTCAAGTGCTTGCTTCCCAGTATAGCCTTTCATGATTCTCCTGCCAGAAGTGATCTTCACCTTCTTTGGAATCCCATAATATGTATCTCTTCCAATTGTTTTACCTTGTGTTCTGTGCTCTATTGATTCATGTACAAATCTTTTCCCTTCTACTCGATAGCAAACCTGATGAATCAATCAATGAACAAATATTTATTCAGCAATGCCCAGGTGCCAAGCACACCTTTGGATCAGGGATCATGCTTCCTTTGTTTTTGGAAGGTCAGGACAGTTTTGCATTTTGCCTTTGTACCATCAGTGCTTTGCACGTACTGCGCACAAATCAAATCCATGGTGTCACTTTTCAGTGGGCAGCACAGTGCCTTGCTCATAGCAGAAACTCAATACATATATTTGCAGATAGAAATTGAATTGATTTGAGACACTTTTCCTCATCATCCCTGTCATTTCCTCATAGTTATGTTCCTTGTAGGTATGAAGAATTCAGAGTAAATATTCCTCTTATTTCTAGCTTTTCCTTCACAGGAATGAAATTTGATAGACTCCTGTTTTCTAGCATGTTGCCCTCATTTCAAGGGAAACAGTTAAATTAGAATTTTATCCTAAATCAGAAGCTCAAATAAAACAACTGATCCAGAGAAACTTGACTATTTAGATTGGGGATTTGGACAGCAAGGTGACTTATAGTTTTCCTACACAAAGCCTATAATGAGAATGTTCTCATTTATAAAAGGATGGTCAAGTGTACTTTTCTGGCAATAATTTAAGGAACTCTGCCAAGAACTATGTTGATGTTTCTTATAGTTGTTTTTGATGGTTCATATTTGTAACTTGGAGATAAACTTTCTTTCCCACGATGAGACTCTCCTATGGAGAGCATGTCCTATGGAGAGCATCCATGATCTTGGGTTCTAGGAGGCTAAATATTTGTGCTTTGGTCATTCCTTTTATCCAGTAGTATCCAACAAGGAAGAACAGACATGTGTCTGCACAAATGATGCTATTATCTATAATGTATAAGATCTCATGATGTTTATTTTTAACACAAATATATTTCATGGTATTGCATACATATGATTATAATTCTTGTCCTGATTTAAGATGGTACACCTGGTAAATCAAGAGGAAAAAAGTCCAAATCTCCTAGTCTATTTCACTTTTTTTTGGACTATTTAGAACACTCTAGAGACTGGCAGATGGTCAATGGCAGCTGCTTAGAAGATTATGTAAAATAATTCACTGATCACTGGTAATAACTAATATTAAATATTCTGAGGCAACATGGAATAATGAAATAACTACTTAACTTACTGTGGATATAACCTTGGGTAAGTCACTGAACTTCTTGAGGTCTCCTTTTCCTTATCTGCAATGTAAGGGAATTGGCCTGATGACTTTCAAATTTAGACCTCTGATGGCTAGAATTCATAGTTTGCTGAATATAGTGGAAGAATGCACTAATCATCATGGTAGAACAAAAAAAAAATTTTTGGCCTAGTCACAGATTTCTCCTGCCTCTCCAGAGGTCTGGGAGTACCTTTGTCTCTCTGGAAGCCACATATATTTTTATCCATTCTTCTACTTTCCCATTCTTCTTCCCTCCCCTTCCAAGTGTTTTTCTCAAATTAAATGCTTTCCCTTGTAAGAGTTAAAGGCATCAGAGCAGAAATAGTTTTAATACTTGAGGAGTAGTTTTAATATTCAGTGACAACTCTACATCTTGGAGAATTCTACAGAGCAAGAAAACCCTGGAACATTCACTCTTGTTTTTCTTTGACTATCTTTATTATATAAGGCTTTCTTCAATCTGGACTGCCTTTTTTTTAATGATGTGTCTGCCCCTTGTTCTTTGTGGGGAAAAGACTTTTCTTTTTTAACAATATGTTTGATTGTTTTATTGACTTGGTGTTCAGTCATGTGAACATGGGCCTCACCACTCAGAAACTCATGGGTTCCCTCCCCTTTTCTCCTGCAGGGCTGGGAAGCTTGATGTGACCTCTGAAAAAATGCTGGGCTTTGGTGTTTTGTCTGCACAAAGGTCTAGTCAGCAACAACATTTCAACAGTGGAGAAAAGTCAAGTGACTATGGCTTTCAACCTGACTTGGGGACCTCATCCAGTGGACCCTCCTTCTTCTCATGAGAAATCCTCATTTCAAGGCAAACCTTGCCTCCCCTCCATTGGCCTGAGATGAATAACATCTCTCAGTAATGTATCTTGGGGTGGGGAGGTAAAAAGGGGATAAAAACAATGGGGAAAGTTGGTAGGAGGGACAGGAAAAGATCTTCCCTGATTAGACCCAAGCAACTGTGAATTTTTTTAATGGATATATGCTTTTTACTTATAATAGAATTTTTCTTTTCTTTTCTTCTCACAGTCAAGTTTAGATGACCAGCCTAAATAGAGACATTTTCCCTTTGAACAGCTACAAATCACTTTTCAGAGCTCGAATTAATAAGCTCCCCTGCAACAATGTTTCTCTGTGTCTGCTCAGTTTGTGAGATGGAAATCTGTAGAATATCAGTCCCTTTTTTCTTTTTAGTTAAAAGGGAGAAAAAAAAATGACCACATGAGGCTCTTTTAGAAATGTTCATCCAATGCTAGCATTTTTAATCATTTCTCAAAGGAGAGCACTATACTCTGAGTGAATAGCATGGCATTTTGAACTAAACTGAAGATAGGTCTTTGCTTCCAGTCATGGCAATGCTTCTCAGTCCCAACGTAATGAAATTAAAATCACGCAAGCTCAGGAAGGAATATTTTCTTCATCCCTCTCATCTTTATTAACTATAGAATTCCTGCCCCACTCCCTTTCTTCACCATGGCAACGTAAGGACATAATGGGTCTAGCTCTCACCTCCACTCTGACAGCTGATAGACAGAACAGTCAGGGACAAAGGAAGGAGACTAAACACAAAGATTTCAAGAGACAAGGCTGAGCATTGGACCCAGGGCAGGTGTGGGACCACTCATTCACTGTTGGATGCCTTGCTTCAAAGGGCCTTCCGTAGGCAAGCTGATGTGCTACAAAGATTTATTTTATACCTGATTAATAATAATAAGAACAAAGAGCCATTTGTATAGATGTTAGAGATTTGCAGCTCAGTCCTGGATGACCCTAGGTAAGTCTCCTCACTATCTCTGAGCCTCTGTTTCCTTATAAGCACAAAGAGGAGCCTGGCCTAGATAACTTCTGAGGTCTTTTCCAACCCCAGACCTAGGAACATGTGAATAAAACACATTAAGGTTAAAAAGAGACAGACCTGAATTGCTTCATTAGAGCTTTGGCAGCACCTCAGTGAGAAAATCTCATTATACCCATTGCTAGATAAAGAAACTGAGGCTTGGAGACATGAAGTGACCAGCTCACAATCAGGAGGTCACTCATACCATAGTCAAGAGTCAAGCCTAAGTCTTCCATAATTCAAGTTCAGTCTACTGCCCCAAGCTGCCACTGACCAGTGATTGAACCTCAGAATGAGGGATTTTTAATAACAGGAACAGAAAAAAAAATAATTAAGATGATGTCTTTGGGTAATCAGCTGAAATCCAGCAAAAAGATTCACCCAGCCCAGCAGGCTTGAGCTCGAGTTCTGAATTGTTAATGATTACAATCATTAAGATGAGTGTAGAGAGGGAAATATGTGTGTTTGTTTGTAGACAGAGACAGAGATAGAAACAGACAGAAAGAGAGAGACAGAGACAGACAGAAAGACAGACAGAGACAAAAAAGAGAGACAGATGGAGACAGAGAGAAAGAAGAGGAGAAAGAGGAAGGGGGCGAAGCATAGGGAGAGAAAGATGTAGAGATACAATCAGAGGGGGGGATTAACAGAGTCAGAAAATAGAAACAAAGAAAGATGGAAAGAAAAAGAGGGAAGAGAAAGACAGAGGGATAGAGAGAAAAGGAAGGAAGAAGAGAGGGAGGAAAAGAAGAGAATTCTACCTCACCCCAAGTTTAGTATTATTTGAAAAAATCAAAGTGGACTTGAATAATGAAACATTATTCCCTTCACAAATAAACTCATTTTTGATTTGAAGGTAAGAGGTAGATTCTGTATGTGTTGCACTGGCATTATTCAAAATATCCCATGACATTCATCTCTTTTCTGACACTCTTAATGAGTCTCATTCACCAGGACAGCCTGACACAGGGAAAACCAACCAGAAATGAGGCCATTTTCCCAATTTGCCAACCTGTTCAGAGAAAGGAAATAACTATTATTACCAGCCTGAACTTTATCATCATAGAGTATCACAGAAATAAGAATTAAAATAAAAGGAGAGAGACACAAATAAGACAAAAACCAGTTGGAAAGAATATGAAAAAAAAACAAATTACTCTGTAAAGCAAAGGACAACAAGGTGTACAAAAGCTACAATCCAAACGGAAGGAGCAGCCACAAAGAAGCTGACTGCCTGTTATCCGTGCTGACCAATCCTGCCCCTCAGAAGCGCCCAGGACTAGCTCCTTCCCTTCTTCACAAAGGGAAACATGTTGGGGTTGCAATAGGGAATCTGCCATGGGCCACAGTGGATGTGCTGCTTGGCTTTGCTCAACTGCTTTGCTTCCTCTTTCTTTTGTATTCATTACAACAAGGGGGGGACTCTGTGTCGAGGAGTCAGAACAGATCTATTATAAATGAGAATAATATTAAAACAAAATTATCAATCAAAAAATAAGTAAGCTAATCATAGCTATGAAGCTAGATGCACATTTTATAGAAGCAGCACAGAATTTCCTTGTCTGGCAGTGTCTATGAATTTAAACCATTTTCAGAATCATTCATTTAACCAACTAACATATATTGAATGCCTACTATTTATAGAGACCCAAGACAGTCCTAGCCTGCTGCTCACTGTGGGGTGTGTATGTGATCTTGGGGTCTCAAGGGCTATTCTAGAAGAACACCAACTTCAGCTGGTCCTGAGGAACTATAAAAGCTTCAGGTATGGGTGATGGACTGTATGTTACCTGCCTAGTTAAGTATGGAAAGGTTCATCCTTCTATAATCCAGTTGAATCCAACAATAATTTGTTGAATGCCTACTATGTGCCAGGCACTGTGCAGGGTGCTGGGAATAGAATAGAAAAAGAAAATAGTCCCTGTCCTCAAGAAGCTTCCATTCTAACAAGAGGTCCAATCAATCAACAAATAGCATTTCTTAAGTGCTAAACACATGCCATGCAATGAGCTAGGTGCTGGAGCTACAAAGAAAAAGGGAAAGTCATTGACTAATGGCAAGGAACTTATGCTCTCCTAGGGCAATGAGTTGTGTGAATAAATCTAGACAGATAGATAGGTAGATAGATGGATAGATAGATAGATTAGATAGAGAGATACAGATGATGGATGGATGGATGGATGGATGGATGGATAGACAGACTGACAGAGAGATAGGTAGATAGAGATAGATAGATAGATAGATAGATAGATAGATAGATAGATAGATAGATAGACAGATAGATAGATATTATAGACTGAGATATATACATTATAGATTGATCTACACAGGATTTTTACAGGGTGGATATACAGCAGAGGGGTCAGCAATGACACTCCACAGGTGATTTCCCTTGAGTTGAGCCTTGAAGGCAAACAGGGATTCCAAGAGGCAGAGATAAAGAACATGAGCACATCAGTCACAATAGTACAAGCAAAGGCACGAGGGTAGGAAGAGGCAGGAAGATGGCGGCCCAGTTCAGAAGAGAGTCAGTTTAGCGATGTGCTACAAAGCTGCAAAGGTGTTTTGGACCTAGTTTGTGAAGACCTTAGATACATGGAGAGAACTAGGGAGAGCAAAAACAATATAAAGGCAACATTGTTGGAACTGTAGCTGGTATTTCAACTGTATCTTGAAGGAAAGGAAGGTTCTGTGAGGTGGAGGAGAAGGGAGAGCGCATTCCTAGCATGAGCCACAGACCTACAATGGTCTGGACACAGGGAGATGGGGAATGGAGTGCCATGTGGATGAGACAGAGAGAAGGCTGTCTCACCGGGATCCAATGCTATGACCTGTGCATGTGTTGAGCTCAGAAACACATACAGAACTTGGAGAGACCAAACACAAGGTATTTGTGGTCTCATGGAAAGAGGCACTCGTTTTCCTGGGGAGGAAGATATTTATTCTATAGTCCAGCTCAGTCATAGATGAACAGTGCCTTCATATTTTTTGGAGGGGAGAAGGCAAGGCAATTGAGGTTAAGTGACTTGCCCAAGGTCACAAGATTATTAACAATTAAGTGTCTGAGACTAGATTTTAACTCAGGTCCTCCTTACTCCAGGGCCTGTGCTCTATTCACTGAACCACCCAGTCACCCCAAAGTGCTTCTATTTTTCAATAGGGAGAATAGAGTTCTTACTCTAGCCCTGTCCTTATCCTTTTCCCCTAAAAAAGAAGTTCCAATCTAGAAATTAGCAGGGACATGTACTGAGGTGGCCAGGTAGGTGGTCGATAAAATGCTGGACTTAGAACTGAGAAGTCTTGGACTTAAATCCTGTGTCAGTAATTAAGTAGCTACTTTCAGCCTCAGTTGTCTCATCTGTAACATAGGGATTATGAGAGTGACAAAGTAAGGATTGTTGTAAGGAAAAAATAATTCCATGAAAGCACTTTGTAAACCTTAAGATATTCCATTGATGTACCTGTCATAGTGGTTGTTTTAACCTTAATTTTCCTCCAGTTTACTCTTAGTAATCAACTTAACCTATGAAACCATGTGCTGGCCACACACGTCGTATCTGGGGAATAACCTTCCTAAGTTCCTATGTGCGTATGTACTTGGAGGTCTCCTAATATGAGCACTGAGGGCAGTCAAAGATCAGGATTTCCACTCCAGCTCACTGGAGCAACATATACCAGAGAGTAAGAGAGGTTAGAGGCAAAAGGCATCTCCCATATGTTCCACCTCTATCAGAACCAGCATGGTTTGCTGCTTTTTCTTTTTTTCCCCACCAGGACCTATGATTTCATCACTTCAAGCAGCTCCCCACAAGGTAATTCTCTCCACCAATGAGATCAACACTGGGGAAAATCTAGTCTTTGAAAATTACCAAGAGTATTAGAGGTACAGTCACCACCCAAGGGTCCCACAGTGGGGCTAGGCCAGTGGCAAAGCTTAAGCCAGGTTTTCTGATTTCACAGTCAGTATGGTCTACTGGGCCAGGATGCCTTGCAAGAGTTTCTTAATGGTCAAGGACAGATTACATACAGGTGGCACTTTACAAATTACAAACTGCTTTCACATGCATTATTTCATTTAATTTGCACATTACCACTGTGACGCAGATACTTCTGTAATCCAAGATTCCATGATGTTAGCAACATGAGCAATTCAATTTCAAGGACAGATTATAATTTTTCTAGTATGGGCAGGCACTTAAGAAATGTTCATTTTATAAATATATATATATATATATGTATATATAAGAGGGTATATGGGCATATAAATACATATGTGAATATGTCTATATATGTTTACAGGTATACATAGATAGAGGGAACAAGACCAATTTAATAGGAAGGGATGATACTTAAAAGGGATGAAATACTTAAAAGAGAGAAAAATATAACAAGAGGAAATGAGGAAAGACAGAATGGGGTAAACTATCTCATATAGAAGAGGAAAGGGAAAATGGTTACAATGGAGGGGAAGAATAGAAAGGCAAAAGGGAATGAATCAACCTTATTCTCATTGAATTTGGCTCAGGGAGGGAATGACATATACACTAAATAGGGTATCTCACCCTACAGGAGAGTAGGGGGGAAGGGGATAGAAGAGGGGATGATGAAAGGGAGGGCAGGCTTGGGGGGGAGGGAAGTTGGAAGCACCCACTTTTGAAAAGGGACTGGATGAAAGTAGAGAATAGAACAAGTGGGAGGTGGAATAAGATGGAGGGAAATATAGTCAGTCTTTTACAATATATCTACTATGTTATTGTTTTGCATTAGCCTCACATGTACAACCTATACTGAACTGCTTATCTTCCCAGTAAGGGTGGGTGACAAGGGAGGAAGGGAATGAATCTGGAATTCAAAGTTTTAAAATCAAATGTTTATATATATATATATATATATATATGTGTGTGTGTGTGTGTGTGTGTATATATATGCATATATATACATATATACATATATATTTACTATTAATAATACTATTTTACATGTAATTGGGAAATAAGATATACGGGCACTGGGGTATAGAGATCCACCATGCCCTACTGGAAAAGTCAAAAGAGATATGGGAGAAGACATGGGAGAGAGCAGATTGGAGAAGGGGATATCCTGCTATTTTGGGGAAGTGGGTAAGGGAAAAATGGGGAGAAAATTTGTAACTCAAAATCTGGCGGAAATGAATGATATCAATCAGAAGTTAATAAAGCATTTGAAAAGAAAAGGAAAAAAAACAATAGAAAAAGAAATGTTCATTTTCTTCTTTCCTTCTTAGTAGTCTATGTCATGCTCCTCTGTGGCTGGAAAAGTAAATCTCTTCTCTTTTGTGGGCTACTCAGTGTCCAGCACTTAGCCTGATTCAGAGACATGAATAAGAAATGACCGGGCCATGTGGGTAGTTCTAGGAAGAACGATGAACTCCATTTATTGATTCTTAGGACAATGTTTTTATAGAGCAATGAGACAAAGGAAGGGGACTCAAGTATTCTCACCATCATCTTGGTCTGTCACATCCTGGAAGTAGCATGGCAGTAAGGCTTTTGTTCTCTAAGTGCCAGAAAGTCTTAGGAAGAGCCAGTTAACTCCTTTCATATGCAGTCCCATTACAAAGGATGATCTTGAGAGGCCCATCATCAAGGACATCTGCATAGGAACTGACCACCTAACAATTCAAATATTTTGGTTTTGAACAACTAAAGTCTTGGGGGAGAGCCTGTTGGTCTCAGAACTAAAACAACATTCTTTTAAGTGTAACCCATATCAAAAGACCCAAGGAGCAAGCTTAAGATAGCTGCATCTGGAAGGGCCTTCTATAGGGAACTTATCTGAGCCTTGGATCAGGCCTCTCTAGCTCCCAACAGTCCTCTTCTGGTCAGCCTTCTGATAGGAGCTTCTCTCTCTTAACTTAGTTAGACTTGATTTGGGCTAATCATAGAGGCGGCCCAGAGGCCCAGTGAAAGGTGCTGCAAGTAGAGTCAGGAAGACTCAAGTTCAAATTTGTTCTCAGATCTTACCAGCTGTGTCATGCTGGCCAAGTCACTTGACCACATTTTTTTCTGCCTCAGTTTCCTCAATTGTAAAATTAGGATAATAATCATAACTACCTCACAGGGATGTTGTGATCATCAAATGAGATGATATTTGTAAAGTACTTAGCAGGGTCCCTGGAACATAGTAGACTTCTAATAATACTTGTTTCCTCTCTCACTCCCTCCCTTCCTATCTTTCTTCCCTTACCCTTCACTACCTTCTTTCCTGCATTCCTCTCTGCCTCCCTTCCTTCTCTAATCCCTCTCTCCTTCATCACTTCTTTCCTTTCCCTCCTTCCTCCCTTCTCAATTTTCCTTCCTTCCTTCCTTCCTTCCTTCCTTCCTTCCTTCCTTCCTTC
>NW_027185759.1:13408258-13441896 GCF_028583685.1 Petaurus breviceps papuanus | reverse complement strand
TCCTTCCTTCCTTCCTTCCTTCCTTCCTTCCTTCCTTCCTTCCTTCCATGTACTGCAGGGCCCAGGCTCAAAGCATTATCAATTTGGTAGGCCCTGTCAAACACCAATCTCCTCAGGTATATTCTTCAAGAATCCAGGGTTAGTGTTATAGACCCATGTGTGTACCTTTGGAGCAGAACTTAAAAGGAGAGAATTTAATAGAATTTTGTGATGGGTTCTATTTTATAAACAGGGGAACTAAGGCCCCAGGTGGTAAAGTGATTTCTCCAAGTCTTGTAATTCTGAAAATATTATTTTATTTAGTAAAATTGACTTAAATTTTCAAAATGGGATTAATTGTAAGTTTAGAGCTTGACATTGAGAGCATTGGCTTTGGGGTGTTTCCAGTTTAAGCTTTTCATTTTATAGATAGGGAAACTGAGACCAAGAATGTTAAATGACTCACAAAATAGCATGTAGGGAGTAAATAACAGCAGGATCAAACCAGCTCCATCTGTGGTTAACCCAGTACTCTTTATACTGGAAATTAATCAGCCAATGTCCCATAGCTCTGGAGGAAGGAGGGGGACTGGAGTTAAAACCCAGCTTTCTGATTCCAGGCCTAGTGTACTTTCTTTTACTTGCTATGCTATCTCTTTGCTGAGCCAGGTATTCTCACTCTTAAGAATTCAATAATTTTACAATTAAAAAAAATAAAAATCATTACTTCTCATTTAAAACTACACATTAAATTCAAATTTCATCCAAGTTTCTAACACTTCCCATAGAGGCATAGTTGAGACCTTTTGCTATTCATAAACCTGATTCATAAGTCCATTGACACTTGTAATGACTCCCATCTTCCCCTTGGGATATTTCATCATCTGTGGGGTGATTCCCCCCAAAACTATGTGCCCTCTAGAAAGAATCATCTTTTCTTTCTTTTGTACCCTGACCAAGCTTTACATAGGAAGAAATACAAAGATTAAATTTTCTTTGTTAAATCTAATAACATTTTAAATAGGAAATTAAAACAGCTGCATTTATAACTAATTTTGCAAAACATTTTCATGAAAAATAATGACAATCTAGCTTTTATACTGCCACGTTTTAGGAATCAATGATTATACATAGGAATTGGGGGGAGGGGGGTTAGATCTGTAATCAGCTTCCCCCATCATGTGGAAATAGCCTTCTCTGTAAGTGCCAGGGGAGATGATTATGGCAGGGTGAGGGGGGTAATCTCCATATAATTACAATTGTTTTAAGTAGACTAAGTCTCTAATTGCAATATGTACTGTAAGGCTAATAACACTAAATAAATATTCCACATTGTGAAGTATATTGGGATGATCATGTGGGGACTGAAACCCATGCTTTCCTGACTCTGAAGATGTATTCTGTTACATGGTAATGTTTTCTCTGTGCTTAGGACCACAAAGGCCCTTAGATGACATATACCTTACAGTAAGTCATACGTACATACATACATACACATATATCTATATACCTATACATACATATACACATACCTACACACACATATATATATACATATCTATATACATACACATATACCAATATATACATACATATACATACACACATGTATGTGTGTGTGTATCAGCTAGGTGACATAGTGGCCTGGAGTCAGGAGTCATCTTTGTGAGATCAAATCTGGCCTGAGACACTAGTGACCCTGGGTGAGTCACTTAACCCTATTTGCCTCAGTTTCCTCTTTTGTCAAACTAACTGGACATAGAAGGAAATGGGAAATCATTCCAGTGTGTCTTCCAAGAAAACCCTAAATGGGGTTTTTGACACGATTAAAACAGCTAAACAATAATATATATGGAGGAAGGAGCACTGGACTGGGCCAGGCACTACTTCCCCATCCATTTCTTAACTGTGGGCCTTGGGCTAATCACCTCCCTGCTGGAGATCTCTGAAGGGTTAGGTGACATGATTTCTCGGCTTCCTTCCAGTCGGAATATTCTGTGATTCTATGAAATCTTCACATGGGTTGCTGGGGAATGAGAGGGGAGGTAAGGAGGAGAGATGCTGCCAAGCTGTATTAAATACTTAAATACATTCTGCTTTTCCTTCTAAGATTAAGCTGGAAACCCTGCCTGGTGTGTCGCTGCAGCGCTGCCTGCCTACAGGAAGAGAGGCCCAATTCGGGAGACTCCATGCAAGCTCAGCCTAAGGACTTGTGCCTTTCCATGCAGAGCTTCCCATTGCCCTGTGAATACTAGAAGCGGCATGCACTCAGTGCCTGAAGGTACTGCACACTCCAGACTCTCAGTGTCCCTTCCAATCAGAGCCTTCAGACTTGATGCAGGCGCTTAATTGATACTCCTGCTCCAGAAAAAGAAGTGCCCATGCAGCAGAACAACTAGAGTGGATGAAGAAGAGTCTGTCTCCACAGGAATTCTCCCATGTCTCACCTCGTTTGGTCAAACTGAGTTTCAATCATCAAACTGAGGAACTGATGCCCATTTACCCTAAGATTGGTGCATTTGCAGAAGGTTTCCTTTATTTACCTCGACATAAAATTTCCCACTAGGTTTGAACTGGGTGGCCTCTAATGACTCTAATGTCTGTTGGCTACCAGGGGTAAGCATCTATCATCTGGCCAGCTCCTTCAAAGCAGTTAGGGTTATGACTTCATTTCCATCATCCAGAGAAAGATGGCAGCAGCAATGAATAGGAACACACATGTTTTCTTATGCCCATCTGGTAACAGTATGTCCGTGTGGTTTCTATATTGGTCAGTAAAACCTGTAGAAAAATTGACTATTGAATGTGAGATTTTGTCTCAGTTTATTGAAATCTTGAAACTGTATATTAGCCTAGGAGGTTCAAGCATTTGGAATTTGGCATTCTTCGACCACCCTCTCCCATCCCCACTTTGATTTAATATTTCATTTGAAACAATTTCCTTTCAATTTAAATTTGTTAATGCCCAATGCACTCCTATTCTCCTAAAATAATATATGTATACATATTTGCCTTTATATGTATGTGTGTATATGTGTATGCAAGTTTCAGTGTTTTATCTTTTGCAGTTAAGCTCAGAAACAGTTAATAGTTGTTGAAATAAACCCTGAATTTTTCAACTTCCTTTGTATCCTAATGTATCTCAGCAGGATTGTTATCCCATGACTGAAATGTGAGGGAGTTTTGTTTGCTTGTCTCATAAAAAAAAAAATGTCTTCAAACTTCACTAGCTGGTTACTGGATCACTGACTCTGCCCTATACTCTTTGTAAGGGAAAATGCACAGAAAAAAAAAATGAGATAAAATAAAATAAACCCTATGACTTTCGTATAAACTGGGTGAAAGGCTTAAGTAACTCAAGGCTTACGTGTTGCAAGCAGATGTCCTTGGTGATCCCCTCCTAACATTGTTTCCTGTCTTTTAGGCAAAGTTCCCAGGGGCAGGGTAAATTTATGATGAACGATGTGAGGTAAGACATGCCAGCATTCCCTTATTCTGATCAGTCAGAGGCCTTCATGACTACTGCAATAAAGAGACAGAAGCCCAGATTGGCAGACATGTTGAGGTGAGAAGGCTCTCAGCAACAATCCAGCTGAAACTTCCATGGGGAAGAGGCTTGTCTACACTCTACATGACAGGTGGACAGCCAGCATCTGCATAGCACCTTTACAAGGCACCCTGCTGCTCTGGTGAGGAGCTCTAATGGTGGGGAAGCCTTTCCTTCCAGCAGGTCTAAACTTGCCACTCTGGTCTCCAGCCAGTGTGACAGCCTTTGCTCTCTGAAAACAAGCAGAATGGCTCCACTGTCTTCCACACTATTGCCCTATTATTGGAAAATTTAGAGTGGTGCCAAGCATACTATATTTGGACTCAGAGGACCCAGATTCAGATCCTGTCTCTTCCATTTACTCCCTCTATCAGTCAGTCAATAAATATTCATTAATCACTTGCTTCCTGTCTACTAGCCTGGAAAACATTTTAGGGCAATTAGGTGGCATAGTTGATAGAGGGCTGGACCTAAAGGCAGGAAGACTCGCCTTCCTGAGTACAAATCTAGCCTCAGACACTTACTAGCTGTGTGAACCTGGGTGAGTGAGTCACTTAACCCTGTTTACCTCAGTTTCCTCCTCTGTAAAATGAGATGGAGAAGGAAATGGCAAACCACTCCAGGGTTTTTTGCCAAGAAAACTCCAAATGGGGTCATGGAGAGTCTGACATGCCTGAAAGAACTGAGTAACAGCAACATGTATTAGGCATTGTGCCAAACACAATGGATAGAGTGAAGGGTAAAGGACAGCCCCTGCCCTCTGGGAGCTTACAGTCTAGCAAGTAAGACAATGTACAGGTAGCTATATACACACAAGTTAGAGACAGGAGAAACTGGAGAAAATTAAATCTAAGCAGTCCACTTAAACTCTCAGGCCTCGATTTCCTGAACTATAAAGTGGGGAGGGAGATTAGGCTAGATGACCCCTAACATTCTTTCCATTTCTAAAATCTATGCCCCACCCCAGTCTTTATTTTCAACACTAAATATCCTCACTTTCTTTTACTGGTCTTTCCATGGCATCAGTTGGCGGTCCTTCATCATTCTGGTTGCCCTCCTCTGGAAGCTCTCCAGATTATATTTACAGCATGGAAAAGATGAGAGCAAGGATCCAGTGTGCTGACACATGCTGAGAGAGAGTTCCAATGGGCCCTTCTCCTTCCCTTCAGGGTAAGAGCCAATGGTCATGCATTCCCAAAGTTTGCCCATGCTGAGGCCCACGTACTGATAAAAATAGTAGCTAGCATCCCTACAGAGCTTACTTACCGTGTGCCGGGTATTGCATTTTACAGTCATCTCATTCATTTAATTTATTCAATTAATTCAATAATTTATTCATTAATGTTAACTATGTCAACTAGTGTTAACATTAATGTTAACTATGTGCGATTTGATCCCTACAACAAGCCTAGGTGGTAGATGCCCTTATCATCCACATTGTACAGATGAGGAAAGAGAGGCAAACGAAGGGTGACTTGCCCAAAGTCACACAGCTAGTGTCCAAGGCGAGATGTGAACTCAGGTCCTCCTGCTTCCAGGCCTGGCATTCTATCCACTGGACCACCTATGTTTACTACGTACTAGACATGCCTATTTTATTTCCTGAAATGTGGCCCAGTACTGACTGCCATACCTCATAGACCGGATCCAAGCCATGCAGAGTACAGTGGCACCATCACTCCCTGTGTCCTGGACTCTGCCTTGCAATGGAACTGGTGCTGATGTTGACTTTCTTGGTACTTGCCGGGCAGTGGGTTTTAGAAGACCAAGGTTTCTCTCCTAATGGTGTCATTTACCATCTTGGCACCATTTGACAAGTCACTTGGTTTTTCTGAGACCTCACTTTCCTCATCTGTAAAGTGGAGATAAACATATGTTCTACTAAAACTTAGAGTTATGGGAGGATCAATTGGCGCATGTACATGAGAGCAGTTTATAAAACAGGGAACACAAAAGAATTCTGAACTCTCAGCAGGAGAGATATATAGCTACTCTTTGTCCAGCACCATCCTAGGCACTATGCTGGGTAACAAATAAGTATAGCATGGCTCCTGTTCTCAAGTGTTTTATAATCAAATGGGGAGGGGGCAGGAAATGAAGTTTCACTGAATTAATTGATTGTATGTATTGTAAGAATCCTGAAAAAAATGATCAGAAATAACTTCTTGGAGTAAGAAAGTTCTAGCATTTATGATCCTTACAGGAAGTGCTGATAAAGTGTCTTTATAAATGATGAACACTGAGAACAATATTTGAAGAAATTTTAGTAATTCAGAGGCAGCTAGATGGCCCAGTGGATAGAGTACAGGACCAGGAATGAAGAGTTCAAATCTAGCCTCAGTCATTCACTAGAGGTATGACCCTGAGCACTTAACCGCTGCTGGCTTCAGTTTCCTCATTTGTAAAATGAGGGTGATAACAGTCAGTGCCTACCTCCCAAGGTTATAAAGTGCTACACAGGAATTCTGGCTATTATTAATTTATGCAATTACAAAAAAATCTGTAAAATTAACTTTTGTTGATTTGGGAATAATCCCTTCATTTATTATTATAAAGATAATAGCTGACATTTATGCATTATACACACACATGTATGTGTGTGTTATATAGATACAGATATACACATACACATGATTGTTCAAAACATATAATATTCTAAAGTTTCCAAAGCACTTTATATGCAGTAAATTGTCATTTAAACCTCAAAGCAATAAAGTGCAGTAAATTTTACTTTAATTTTTCATTGCAAACTTAACAATCAGCAAGATATTTTAATAGATGAAGAATGAAGTTTATAAAAGTAACTGTCAATTTTGTTCTGCTTTTTAAGAATTCCATGCTTATGATTGCATATACATAATTTAGATCAAATTGTTTACTGTCTCACAAGGGGGGAAGGGAGGGAGAGAATTTGGAACTCAAATTTTTTTTACATGAATGTTAAAATTGTTTTTACATGCAATTGGAAAAAATAAAATATTATTAAAAATGAATACATGTTACATATAGACTAAGCAGGAAGTTACAAAATTGCCTTTTTGTCTAATCTCTTATATTTCCTTTGCACATTAAAAAAAAATAATTTAATTTTTCCAATAAGGAATTTAAGCCTTAAGCAGTTTCAATGATTTGCCCACAGTCGCACTGATGGACATTTATCCACCTTCACAGATTCAGAAGCACCAGAGGACAGATTTGCTCTCAGATCATCGGTGCTGGGTAACAAACTCCAGCCATTGTGTTTGTATATGGCATGTCAGCGTTCCCAAACACATCACTAACATCTCTGGAGTCTGATGAATGGAGCCTCAGGCAGCACTGGTGTTTGAAGCTGTAGATGGCAAAAGGACCAGGGCAGAAAAAAATGAAGGATTAGGAAATGATTAAAGGAAATAAACTCTGGGGTTTTCTGCTCTTCCTTCCCACCAAAGAAATTACACATTTGGAATAAGGTAATAGTGCTTGTAAAGGCCTTGGCAGATTGGGGAGCAAAGGATGACTTGACCTAGAATTTCTAAATGACCCCTCAGAAGAAGGAAGTAAGAAATAAGAAGTTCTAGTTTGGGCCGAGGAAATGGCTGTGGGAAAAGGGAAGCCTGAGAGCTCTGTAGGCTGCACATGAGAACAGCAATATTTATATTTATGGAGTCAGGCTTTCAGGGAAGAAGAAGAGACTCCAAAACCCTGTCGTGGCTTCTGTAAATTAAGGAACCAGCTGAAAAAAAAAATAGAGCTTCCCTTGACCATTTCTAAATGATTAATTTTGTCCTATAGACTTCCTGACAGAGGGCACAACCCAACTCATTCCAATTTTATACACACATACACACACACACACAATTATATATGGAGTCAAACTTCTAAAATTTAAAGATTTTGATATTTATGTTAGATGTATGTGTATTATAAATGTTTATATAGGTATATATGTTCATGCATGTATGTGTGTGTAAATGTGGAGACAGAGACAGAGAGGGACAGAGCCACATGTACACCAACCTAGAGCCGGAGCCAAAGGACAGAATGTCTCACACACACACACACACACACGAACGCACACACACACGAACACACACACATACATGCACACATGCACACACGCACACACACATACACCTATTTAGGGAAGAAGGAGTCTATTAAGCACCCACTATACTTCCCAGGCCCTGCGCTAAGAGCTTTAAAAACATTCTTTCATTTGCTCCTCACAGCCCTGTGAGCTGCTGCCATTATCCCCATTTTCTTTCTTTCTTGACCCCAGCTGTCCATCTTTCCCCTCAAGTCCTCCTCCTCCTCTCCTACCTTCCCTATTACTTTAGAGGGCAACAATACCCTGCCAGCCCATAAAGCTTCCACCCCAGGTGCCATCCTGGATGCTTCACCATCTCCCCGCATGCCCCGACATCCAGGCTGTTGGAAGGTCTGTGGATTTCACCTCTGCAGCAGTTCATGCTCATCTCTCCATCATCTCTCCAGTCTGTCCCCTTCTCTCCTTTGACACCGCCACCCCTTTGGTATGATATAGACCCTCATCACCTCACACCGGGACTATTCTAAGAGCCCCTGGTGGATGTGGCTGCTTCCCGTCTCTCCCCAATCCAGTGCATCCTCCATTCAACCGCCAAATTAATTTTCCTAAAGTCTGTGTCTAAGCATGTCCCCACTACCTTGGCCCCCTACTCAATGAACTCTAGTGGCTCCTAATTACCTGCAAGAGGACACACAAAATGCTCAGTTTGTCATTCCAGGCCCTTCATAGCCTAGCCTCTCCCACCTTCCCAGTCTTCTTAGACTGTAGTCCCCTGCAGGCTCCCTTCACTGCAGTGACACCGGCCTCCCGTTGTCCCCCCATCTCTCCGCTCCCGGCATTCTCTCTGGCTGTGTCTCATGCCTGCAATGCTCTTGCTCCTGTGCTCTGACTGCTGACCTCCCTGACTTTCTCTAAGTCACAACTGAAAACACGACTTTCAATAAGAACCTTCCCGTCCCTTCTCATTCCAGCGCCTTCTCTCAGTAAACACTTCCCATCCGACCTGTGTAGAGCTTGCTCATCTATGGGGGTTGGCTCATTGTCTCTCCCCCAGGCTATGAGCTTCTTCCAGGCAGGGATTATCTGTTGCCTCTTTTTCTATCCCTTAGAGCTTTGCACAATGCCTGGTACTTAGTAGGTGCTCAATAAATGCTTTTTATTCAGCAATTTATAGATAGGGAAATGGAGACAGACAAGTGAAGTGACTTACCCAGAGTCACACAGCTGGAAAGTTCTGAAAGCAGGATTGGAACTCATGTCTTACTGTCTGCAGGCTCAATTCTGGTGCACTTTGTCACCTCCTTCACTTTTCCTTTCAGTACTTTTTATTTTTATTTTGCCTCAAGGAAAAAAAAAAATGAATGACAGACCCAAGGCTTTTTCAGCAGCCCATAGCCCCAGGAAGCCCTAAAGAGTTGCTTTTTCTAGGAACCTAACACATGTTTCTTCTCATCCCCCAGCAGAAGCCAACATCTAGAATTTCTTGTTTATGAAGAATTGTTCCATACTTCATAATCTCTTCCACCAGTGGGAAATGAGCAGGTTAAAAAAAAAATCATTTGCCATCAAGAAGAACTCGAAATCATCAATATCTAAGTAAAAGGCACTTAGGTACTTAGGCACTACTTCTCTGTGTGACCTGGGGCAAGTGTCCTCTGTGCCTCAGTTTCCTCACCTGTAAAGTGGGGATAATCATGGCACCTGTAGTTGTTGTATTTTGCTAACCTTAAAGACTTATATAAGTGCTAGCTCTTATTAATGCTAGCTGGTAATCATCTATGTGTTTGCAATGGCAATTTCCTTGAGGTTGGCTAAGGCTTTCTAGCCTTTAGGTGGTTATGCAGGTAGTGGTAACCAAGTGGAAATGATGTGTTTGGTGATGGAGACACAAGCTTCTGAGGGGTAGAGTTGTCTTTCTTTTTGTCCTTGTTTCTCTGAGGCTTTTTCAGACAAATTAATCCCTAATTGCTCCTGCTCAATGTTGTTCCCATAAAAGAGATTTTCTGATGGCCAAATTTGAGATTTTGCATTTACCTTTTTTTTAAATTTCATCTTCTTAGATTTGGTACAATATTCTAATCTCTCGTGACCTTATTGGCTCCTAACTCTGATACTCATTGGGCTCTCTGTCCACCCTTAGCTTTCTGTCATCTGTAACTGAGAAGCCTACCATCAGCGCCTTCATCCAAAGCATCAATAAAAATGTCAAATAGCTTAGATCCAAGCACAGATCCCTGGGACAGACTTCAAGGCACCTTCTTCAAAGCTGTCATCAAACCATTAAGTAATGATTATCGTGCCGACTGAGGAAAGAAGCTTTATATCCGTTTAATTGTATCATCTGGCCCACATCTCTCCATATTTTCCATATAAAACTTTTAGAGATTTGGTGAAGTGTTTCCCTAAAATCAAGAGAAGCTGTGCCTGCAGTATCCTCCTTGTCCTTTGTGTGAGCAGCACCCTTTCCTAATGACGTTGTGCTAGATTTTTATTATCACCAATAAACCTTTTATATGTTCACTCTAATAATTTTTGTCCTTGTTCAGCTGTTTCTGTCATGTCTCACTCTTTGTGCCCCTTTTTAATGTTTTCTGGGCAAAGATGCCAGAGTGGCTTGCCATTTCCTTCTCCAGTTTATTTTACAGAGGAGGAAACTGAGGCAAGCAGGGTTAACTGACTTGTCCAGAATCGCCCAGCTAGCATCTTCAATGATACATTCTAGGGGTGGGCTGGGTTGCACAGTGAATAGAGCATTGTCCCTGGAGTCAGGAGGGCCTGAGTTCAAATCCAGCCTCAGACACTTAACACACACACACACACACACACACACACACACACACACACAAATCCGAAACAGCCCTGTGACCTTGAGCAAGTCACTTAACCCAATTGCCCTGCATTCCCCTTCCAAAAAGCAATAATAATACATTCTAGGAATTTTCCATGGATTATTTATATTCACTTGCCTATTACCCATTCCTAGCAGATTCCATTCCTTTCCCTCTTTTGAAAATCAGAACAATATTGACCCTTTATCACTTTAGTGATTCTCTCCCCACCCCCTCCCCCCCATGATCTCCCTATATCCCCAAGCATGGCTGGCCAATCCCATCTGCATGTTCTTTTCAGTCATGATGATAGTATTCAAAGGGAAAAGGGACTTTGGTGCACAAATGTTGGTATTAGGGGCCAAGGATCTTGTCCATAATATGAGGTTGTTGAATTTCAATGATTTATTTAATCTACATGTCCAAAGAGGTGAGCAGCCCTTCTGCCAGTAGAGATAGAAAACCATATTATCCTCATCTTGCAAGGTTTTTTGTACTTTAAAAAACTATTCTCTATGTGAAGAAACTCACCTGTTATCCTTTCAGAAATGGAGGACTATTTGTATGAGACACTGATTAATCTCTCTCTCTGTCTCTCTCTCTCTCTCTCTCTGTCTCTCTCTCTCTCTCTGTCTCTCTCTTTCTCTCTCTCTTTTTCTCTTTTCTTTCTTTTTCTTTCCTTCTTCCTTCCTTCCATCCTTCCTTCCTTTCCTCCTTTTTTTTTTCCTTCATTACAGGAAGAAGCTCTCTGGGGAGAGGAGGAGATGGGATATATTTGGAGCTTCAGGTGCAACAACAAATAATACCAATAAAAACATTTTTAACGCTCTATAGATGAGATTCCTGGCATGTTGGAGTACTCCCGTCAATCTTTTTATATTTTATGGCATCAATGTGGGACTTGGCTAATGCATTTTTCTGTTATCCCTTTCTTTCTCTTACCATAAGATTGGCCCATCCTGTTTTCCAGTCTTTTTTGTTTGTGGCCAGGGAAAGAGGGCGAGTCTAGTCCCAAGACTACAGAGGCATAGAGCGCTTCCTGTGTGGGGAACTCCCTCCAGAGATACAGATGCTAACTAACTTAGCCATGCTCAGAGAGTTCAAGTTAGGTCAATTTCCTTAGTTCTGCAACATGGTTATGCAAATTTATGCAAAACATGCAAACTAGTACCAGGCCAAATTTTGCTACAATCCAATCTGGTTGTCTTACTATAAACTCCTAGTTTCCTCCCATATCTTTATTGTAAGATCAAAGTCGAAAATATAAAGCACTCTTCTCCCTTCCCCACTCCCCCTTGGAATCTCTGTCACTCCTTTTTAGCATTCCTTCCTTCTTTATGGAAATAGTACTGTTTGGCTTATTAAAAATTCATGAGATGTTATTTTCTCCTGAGCACATAGGGCCTAAGGCTTTCGAGCATGTTTGTACTACTGGCCCAAAGCTTACCTGTAATTAAATGATTCATGAACTTAGATAGTTGCTATTGGCTGAGTGTCTGGGAAGTCTATTTTAGACTTATGCAAACACCAAGCTGGAAGGAGCCTCAGGAGGTCATTTGCTCTCTGTCCTCTACGTCTAGGCAGACTTCCCCTCAATTATTCCAAACCGCTGGTGACTATCTTCAGCTTAAAACTCCTCCGGGAAGGAGATTCCACAGGTCGCCTCTGTTGCCAGTTTCAGAATTTCATTAAGGATTTACATTAAGGACTTTCTTATTTAAAGAATAACAATACTGATCAGAGACCTAACTTTTGTGTTTATTATCAGCCTTGATGTAGTAACCTTAAACATATTCACTACCTGCAAAGCAACCTTGGCCTTCTCTTCTCCCAAATAAATAGTTCAAATGCACTTAGTTTGTACTGATGATTCTTTCAGTGTTAAAGTGGGTAGAATGGGGAGGTTAGTGGCAGGAACAGCAGGAACTGAATACATCTCTGACAGCTGCCAACTCTTTGATTATAACTTAGTCACAACTTCACTGAATCTCGATTTCTCTGTCTGCCAAGCGAGGGGTTCAAATGAAATGGGGCACTTTGTGACCTTTAATGTGGTACATAACATAATAACAGCAAAAGTATAAGAATGATCAACTGCGAAAGACTTAGCTACTGTTTTGGATGACTTCACAGATATAATAGGTGTCATATTGTTTTCCTTCTCAAGGAATGGTGAGGAATGGGAAGGAAGGATAAAATTAGGAATTTAATTTTTAAAAAGTGAATGTTAAATTTTTTGCATGTAATTTGAGAAATATTTAATGAAATCAAAATATATTTAAAAATAATCATGTGCTAAATAAATAGCTCTCCTTATAATTAACACTATTGTGCTAAAATTTCTATAATTTTTCCAAATGTCTAGATTACATTTGGAATCAAGAATTTTCTGTAATTTAGAATTTTAGGACTATAAAGTACCTAGTCAAATCTCCTTTTAGAAGAAATTTAGACTCAGAGAAATAAAATGGCTATCAAGAAGTCAATATGATTAATGGAGGTAGAAGCAAGATGCAAATAAAGATCTTTGGACTATTGATTAGATTCTTAGAGGGGTCTGTAATCTTATCAGTGTGGGCTTTCCTCTAACTGGTGAAGATTGTATCTTCTGTTCCTGCAAGCTTCTTGGTTATGTCTTTCTGCAAGGCCTCTATAAGGGATCCACCCAAAGTGCTCAAGACCTGCCTCTGATTCTATTAACATTTCAGGGGAATCTGAATAGTACTCTGGATAATATATGGCATGCGGTGCTATTGTTACACAATCAGCCTTTACAGAGCCATGCCTAGGGCAAGAAGAGTAGAGATTCATCTCAGAGTGCTGAAATGTAAAGGGTGCTGATAGCACTTGGGTTTCTTCTGCTTTTAGAAACACCTGAACTTTTCCCAAAGTTAGCAAGTACAGTATGCTGAAATGAGAAGCTGCCAAGAGATGTGTAACAGGAACTATATATATCCAAGCTGAGCTAAGCCTTGGCCCCTTCCTATCCTGCCACCCATATTGGCAGTGTCTCCTCAGCAGTGCCATGGGCTCAATCACAGAGGCCAGCATCTTAAGGTCCTTCCCTCACCTCACCTCAAATAATAAACAATAACAATTAATACAATGACTTAATTGTCCCATTGAACTCCAGCTGCTTCATCTTAACCAGAAAGCAAAACCCTTATCAAGTTGTCAGGTAGATGATGAAGTGGAGAGAATGTTGGACTTGGAGTCCGTTAAGTCCCAAGTTCAAATATATGCTCATATACCATATGAGCAACCACACAGAGGGGGCTGCTAGCATAGGTTCTTCAACCTGCTTTTCTAAAGGAAAGACAGCTTTAAAGGGGTTAGCAATCTTACCTTCATTTAACAGACAGATAAGTAAAGATAAGTAGAAAGAAGTGAGTATCCAAGAAAGAATCCAATCGATGGGTTTCCAACTATCTAAACAAAATAACAGATACCTAATCACCAGACCAGGAAGTGCCAACATCTGAGTTCACAAAGTTGGAGGGCTCCTTAACAATCGCTACACAGAGTTGAGTCTGGCCAAATCACAAAGAAACATTCTTCCCATGAGTGAGCCCCAAAGTAAAAGATCAACCTCTCTCTCTCTGTATATGTATATATATATATATATATATATATATATATATACACATACACATACATACATATACATATATATGTATGTATATATGTATGTATGTATAGTTTTCAAATAATAGGCTCAGTCAGAAGGTATCACAACCCATGTGATTATTCATTATTCAGTGAAAGCCATTACTTTCTACTATTACTATCTCCATCAGGATATGATGTCACACTTTGTTTTTCTAATAATATAGCTATTCTTTTCATAGATAAGGAGGCCATGTCTTACTTATCAATATAATGTGAGGTTCTAGCAAACAGAATAATGGAAACAAAGAGATTCCCTGATTTTGAAAATATTTTGAATGGCATATAACTTGAAGCTGATAACCACTTTTCATGTAAGAATGGCAGAATGTGAGCTCCTTCTGGGCACAGAATTTTGGTTTTGCATTTATATCCCTCGTACTTTGTAAATGTGTTTAACTGTATGTTGGACACAGTTGGCATTCTTGAGAGTAGATTAGATGAATTATTTTTTGCTTACTATTGTAACTCATGCAATTCCTATTTGTTGGTTCTTCCTTCTCTCCCACTTTATCCATCTCTCCTCCCCCTTGAATATCAGAAATAATAATAATATTTGGTGTACTGTGCTGGATCACAGATCTGAAAAGGATCTCATGAGTTTTTCCTGTGGATTCCCTCATCTTCAATCTCAAACACATTTCCTATGCAGCAATCCCTGGAAGACCCAATAGAATTTTTCTCAAGGCCTCCAGAGAAGGTGAATAGACAAAAGCCTGAAGCAACCTTCTCCTGCATTTGCTAATCCTTAGTGGGAGGCTTAAATTATATGATAAGTCAGGGTAGGCAGCCCAGCCATCAACTCTAACTACAAGTAGAGTTACACCAAAGGGAGTCACATTTCCAAGTGACAAGAGAGAAAAGAGATTTCAACTGGAAATCCACAAGCATTAGGAAGAGGACTTTAAGCATAAATACTACATTGGACATCTGTTTCTATGCATTTGTAAAATGCCATGTTAGGGTCACAAAATTTTAGAATGGGAAGATACTTAAGAGATTCTCTAGGAAATTATGTCTTTTGGCAGAAGAAGAAACTGAGAGCTAATGGGGTTGTGAAACTAGCTAAAGGTCATCCAGATAATTAATTAGTGGCAGTTTCAAGGCTACAACCCAGGGCTTCTGAACCTGATCCCAGGATTCTTTTCTATCTTGCTGTCCTGGAGGTGATAATGTGCCCCTACCCCCCCCATCCCCACCCCCACATGAGTAAGTAGCCTCCCAGGTTCTCTTTTCAGCATCATCTCTCTCATTCTTTCTATTCTCACCATGGCCTTCATGCTGAGTCACTGCTTCTTGGTAATCTATACATTTACCAATGAATGGCAGCCAGCCAGACAATGGACTGGTGGTTCTACAAGGGCTCTTAGTAAGGACTGTGTGAAAGGCCAGCTCCAGTTGTCGCCATTACTCACTTGGGTGCCAGAGAGGGGCCTTCTCCAGGCATCCTCATAGATATTTTGCCACTTCACCCAGATGGCCCTGGAGGAGAGAGTGAGACTGGGACTTTGCACAGCCCTCCCTCACTTAAATCCAATCCATTTGCAGGTCGCGGCATCCCCTTCCTGAGGTCAAGGTCCTCTTCAGGAACAAAGGACAAACAACAAGATGGTGGCTCAGGGAACATAGATGCCCCTTTGACCTTTCTCATCTCATTTCTCAGTCTCCTCATTTCACATCTCGGGGCACTACCTTGGAGACTATTCAGATTTCTATGCCATGTCCCAGGAATATCATTGTTAGGAAAATCTTATACCCCTACAATATCCCATCAGCCTTGGTACTGATCTCATCACTACCCTCTGTCCCTTTGATTGGAGGGTGGGGTCAGGATCTTCAAGCCCTCTCTTTAAAGAGGGACCTCATTTCTCACCTAGCTGCAGCCCTTTGGGACATCTCTGAATGCCATGCCATATCCCTTCTAGTGCCTTCCCCTCACCCCTTTCAGTTTCCTTTCTGCGGTATCTTCTCCATTAGATTTTAAGTTCCTTGACAGCAGAAACTAATTTTTTTCATACTTTCATTTCCATCATTATATCCCACAATATAACCTCATGATCTTTGAAAGATTAATATTCTTTTGTGGCCTTTCCCTCATGTCAAAAAGGCCCTAGATGCTCATCTCCCTCTCTCAGGACCTTCTTCCCTTCTTCCAAATCTTTGCTCAGTTCTCCTGTATTCATGCAATCTTCTCACATCCACCAGTGGTCTCTGCTTTCTTCTGCCTTATGTAA
Source organism: Petaurus breviceps papuanus (assembly GCF_028583685.1). Taxonomy (NCBI): domain Eukaryota; kingdom Metazoa; phylum Chordata; class Mammalia; order Diprotodontia; family Petauridae; genus Petaurus; species Petaurus breviceps. The sequence continues at coordinate 13,425,612 of NW_027185759.1, read as the reverse complement.
CTGTACACTTGCCTATCAGTGGCCATTAGATTCCCTCAAGTAGAAGGGAAGTATCTTGAGGATTGTTTCTTTGTATCCCCAGCACTGGGCACTATTCCTGGCACCAATTTATTATTTAATTAATATTTCTTGACTTGACTTGAATTGTACTTCATGTTGCATAGATCACCTTCCAATCCACTGCCAGTCAATTCTGTATCCTCATTCTCTCAATCTGTTCCCTCCATTCCATCCCCCCATATCAACACCCTATTTCAGAAACTGATTAACTCTTGCCCAAATTATCATAAGCATCTTCTTACTGGGTTCTTCACCTCCAGTCACTCCCCCTATACTTTACTGAATCATAACTCTAATCATGTTATCACTAGTATTTTTTCCCTTCACACATACCATAAATCAAATTGAAATATTTATGACATTCCAGGTATCCTTTTATCATTGGTGTCAAAAAAGACAGAAATTCCAGAATATTCCCCATGTTTTCACACCTCAGTGCCTTTGCTAATGCTATTTTATCTGTTTAAAATGTCTTCTCTGCTCTGCCCAGCCTTCTCGAATCATCTCCACCTTCACTTATCTGCCCATTTGAAAATATATTTTTTTTCTTCCTCAGCACTTCTATGGCATATGATTTGCCTGTCTCATGAAAGATGTCACTTGACTCTGAATTTCAGTTCAAGAGTTTTGTTTTTATTTTATTGGAGGAGTGCTGATTTTAAAATTAGGACCTGTAATTTCAATGATATGGAAAACTTCAGGTGTAAAAAGTTCATCCACTGATGCACATTGACAATTCACCTCTATCTGGCATTCTAGAAGTGCTTAGGGTAGCACAGTTGATGTGTTTCAGAGAAAGGATTAGAATTTAGGTTTTCTGATTCTAAATGTAACAATCTGGCTGCTACCCCAGGTTGTAGTTAAATACCTATCTTCATTCTTATACTAGAGTGAAATTCAGTGAGAATGGAAATATTAGACTCTTCATGTTAATACCCCTTATTTCACTTGGCTTAGATGAGGCATTTAATGAATGTAAGAAGGAACTTCCTCTGTATCCATCTATGTTTTGCCCCAGAACCAGATACAGCCTGTCCCCAAGCCCAACATTTATGTGTAGGGGCAGCCAGATGTTGTAGTGGATAGACAGAAGGTTCATCCACCTGAATTCAAATCTGACCTCAGATACTTACTAGTTGTGTGACACTGGGCAAGTCACTTAACCCTAATTGCTTCAGTTTCCTCATCTGCCCAATGAATTGGAGATAAAAATGTGAACCACTCTAGTGTCTTTGTCAAGAAACCTCCAAATGGGGTCACAAAGAGTCAGGGATGAATGAAAATGTCTTAACAACAACAATAATCCTTTATTATTTACAATTCATGTTTTTTCCAAAAGTATTTTTCATGACAGGATTTTGGAAATAAGAGGTTGGCGCACACACACACACACGCATGCACATGAAATTTAGAATTTTCACAACTACTGATAAGGCTTCTTCCAAAGCATTTTTCACGTGCCACCTCTAAGGGGAAACTTTTCCCAAGTCCTCGTGCTAGTGCTAACACTATTATCATCAACAGGCATTTCTGAAGTGCCTATTATGCCACAGGTCCTGTGCCAAGCACTGAGGATGAAAACAAAGGCTAAACATGCTTCAAGGATCTTGCTTTCCAATGGTATGATGCTGTACTCCTCAAGGTTTTATGTCTGTATGTGGTTTTCATATTGTATGCCCCCGGTAGAATGTAAGCCACTCGATAACAGAGACAGTTTTTCTTTCTGTTTTGCATCCCCAATGCCTTGCACATAGCAGTACTCAAAAATGTTGGTTAGATTGAATTTTTGCTTGAAAATGCGAAAAAGAGGTAAATCAGTGCATATCAATTATTTCTTGCTTTTAGGAAAAATACATTCATACTCAAATTATGATACAATATGCAGTTTATTTAATCATAACCCTGTTTAACCAAACCACACATTTGATTTATTAACATTTGGTTATACATTACAGAAATAGCCAAGAATACCTGTTATATTTATTGTTGGAAAATTCCCCTTAGGAAAATGAAATGCAGACTATCTGGAAAGTGTGTAATTAAGAGATCAGCATCTGAAATTTCATGTAAATAAAATATAGAGCAAAGGAAAATCATTTATTTTCTATGGGATTTGCAGGTCTGATAAAAAATGCATTTGGGTAGACTCTGACACCCAAACATTGGACTGTTTAATTTGAATAATTAAATTGTTGAGAAAGCATGTCAAAGCACCTACTATGTATAAAACACTAGGCACAGGATATACACAGACTGATCAAAGAGATGGATGAAAATAATGGCTCCATTATGCTCATTTTCAAGGTGGGGATGATTGAAGGGCCAGGCACTGGGCCTGCAGAAAAGCACATTTGAAATTCTAAGCATGATCCCTTTACTTCCAAACTTCAATTGTCCCTGCTTCTGTTTGCTGTGGTTATTTCTTCCACTGCACCTCCCAATCCCTCTCCACCTTTAGAGATGTTCTTTGTGAGTCGTTTCCTCCAAGAAATCAGTCGCTATGTGACCAACCAGCACATTGGGAAAAGAATAGTCCTTGGACAGAAATAAAGTGCAGCCCTGGGGCTCCCCACAAATCCTTTCTGACTTGGTAGGATTGTCTGTAGCTTACAATCATAGATAAAGAGATAGAAGGGACCATCTTCTCTAATTCCCTCATTATATAGATAAGGAAACTGAATTTCAAGGAGGGCAAATAATTTGTCCAAAGTCACCCAGGAAATATGTGTCAGAGGCAGGATTAGAATTTCACTCTTCTGACTTGAAAACCAGTGCTTTTTCTACTGTACCATGTGACTAGAACCCCACTGGAATTGCCTTTGAAATCAGGGTCATCTCTGCATTGAGATGGGACTGATAGGAAGACTATTTGATCCAGCATACATAATGAAAATTTATATACCATTAGAGATGGTGAGAAACCAAGAGATGAGGTATGACAGGAATCACAGAAGCATCCCAGAGATGTCAAATAAAGTCTCTTAGAGACAGACTCTGAAAACTGAACAAAGAACAAAATGGCGCGAGAGATTGAGTTGTGCTGCCCAAACCATCTATTGTTAATAGGAAATGTTCAAAATGAGCTGCCCAAACTCTTGCTGTGAAGCAAATTCATAACCATCTGCTTCTTTGGGATGAAATGCTATTCTCTGCTCAGACACCACTGGGACTGAAGAACAGCCCAATTACCCCAACAACATAATTAACAACTACAATGGCATTTGGAGCAGAGGTCAAAGGAAGAGAAAGACAAGCACTTTTAAAGGAAGAATCACTTGAAATCTTCATGTGGATATATTTAGTTGGGAAGTGCCAGAGGCTCAAACATCTGTTGTTGATACTACTATGGGTCTCCACAGAGAAACCCTATATCAGGAACTAAAGATGTTAACCATCTTCAAGTTTAATGAATGTTCTAAAAACATGTTCATAATGAGATGATGGACAGCTAATGGCACCATCAAGGATGAGTCCTCTGGAAGAGGAAGGAATACATTGCTATAGGATTAGAGCCCCATAAAGTCTATGATAGTGGTAGGGATCTTGATAACATCTCACACCATCTTTATATTTTATACATAGGGAAATTGAGATCAACAGAGACCCAAAACTGTAATAGGAGATGGAATATAAGTGCCGTGAGACTGAAATACAAAAAAAAAAAATCAATTGTGTGACTTTCCCAAGGTCGTCCAGATGGTAAGAGTCAGAGGCCTTCTCTGAACCCCCAGAATCAGTGCTTTTGTTCACTTTCAGCAACATTGAGCCAACTGTTAATATAATCGTAACTGAACTCTAAAAGTTCATGTACTCCTAAAGAACAAGCTGTGTAAGTAGGTAGTACATGTATGGCCAGAAATTGAATTGTCTTAGGAAGATTTTGAAGGTATTGCACACTAAGGTCCTTTCTCGAGTTTGACTGTAAAGCATTGTCCTGTAGGGAGTGCAACTCTGATGGGCTAGTTTGAATGCCAAATGTATGTTTGCCAAAAAGCCTATTTTACAGAGAACTCACTCAAAGCAAGTGCTCACAGGGAGGTCAGAAGAAGTGACACAAGGACATTTTCAAGGTTTCTCTGAAGAACTTTGGAATTGATTATTTGTCATGGGGAGACACTGGCACAGGACTGTCCAACATGGCATGTGTGCATCAAAGAAGATGTACTCTCTGAGCAAAGCAGAATTTCCGTATCTCAAAAGAAGTCAGATGTGCAAATTTAGAGCTATCTCCACTGCGAAGGTTCATACGGACTATTTGTGCCTGCCCTGTGGTAGATACTTCTGACTTCTTATGAGTTTGCTAAGCCACAGTCAGACACTGTATAATGACCCCAACATGGTGATGCCATTTTGGTCCTCTTCAAGAAGAAGGACAACAAGCAACATTATGACTCCTACATTTATATCTTGGTCCAAGTTTTCTTCATGACATGGAGGTGACCCTGATTTCTCAATGGCTATGGCTAAAGGATACAAATTCTATTAGGTGAGTGCCACCAGGGTAGAATGACTTTGAACTTGAGTCTGGTAATGGATAGTCATCCAAAGACCTTCCTATGTTTGTAAGATTCTTCACTAATGATAAATTTTATGACCAACAAGTCTTAAAACTACACTAATATGCTGAGGGGCTGCAGTTTACATGAGTGAAACAACAATCCATATTCTTGAAAGCATAGATCTTTTGAAGTTAAAGAAGAAAGCACACACACACACACACACATACACACACACTTTGAGTGTGAAATCTAGTAACTGAAACAAATCATCCAAAGTGGGGAGGTGTCTTCTTTGTTGTATGTGATACTTAGTGAGTTGTTTTGCTTCTCTACCCCTCATATTGTCATCATTTCTAAGATTATCAATGTAATCCTGCAATGCCTGATGGGGGCATTTTAAAACAGAACACTGATAAAGACTTTGGTCCTTGGGTGGTATCAGAATGATTGAATATAAATTCCATAATAAAAATATTCTTTGAACTTTAGACGTTTTGTAAAACTCTCCCTAGTAACCTAGCTAAATTCACAAACAGCTCACCTGAACATTCTGCATACTAATTATGTGAATTAATAAATCTAAACAAGCTTATGGGGAAAATAAATCTATGGGCAGACAGGTTTATTTGATTTTCCCTTTTCTGAATCTTTGGAACGCACAGTATCACTTCACATCACCCCAGGCAGTGAGCAAACATCACTTCTGCTCACAAACCAAACAAGCTCCCTATATTAATTATTAAAAGGAGAAGAGCAAGAAATGTTATAAAAAAGGAAAATAGTATCCACACTCATGGAGGAGCAGCTGAATTCACCACCTGTGGCTTAACAAATTCTACAACAAGCTGTCAATAATGTCATGCTCTCAACTCCCACCCCTCCTTAGAGCTATTAGTGAGGGTTTATTTCTCTTAGTTACATGATTCATTTCCTACTTCCTCAGAGACTATTTGACTGGATTCCTTTGGGCAGTGGATGGGGGGTTATTTTTACTGAGTGTTACATATCAGGCATGGAGAAATCTAGTGACCTTGCCCTAAATTACCTGGAGATGCATTTCTGGGCAAAGTAAAACCAAAACAAACAAACAAACAAAAAAACAATCTGGTAAAAAGTAAAGTGTTGCAGATACACAGCTGGAAAGAGGGAAGGATGGGATTCCATGATACTGTTTTCTCTCCTGCTGCTTTCTTATGAATAGGAGAAAATCAGAGGCAAGTTCTCCATTTTAGAACACAAGTGAGTACCATTTTTGGAACGTGGTCTCAACATGGATAAAAAAAGCAGGTGAAATAGAGTTGGAAGGCGGAAGAGAGACTTGCAGATTTAATAATGCTCTCCAAGTTATTGGCAAGAACAAAAGCAATGTGCAAATCTATTCAATCTAATGCAAATGAGCCAAATTATTTCTATTGGAATCATAAATTCTTATGCTAGAATTCTTTGATAGGAAATCTTTTATTTTAAAAGTGCAAAAATGAGTTATACATATGTTACAAGTTTTTGTATATAAAATACATATATAAATAAGTGATCAGAATGATTTTAGGAAATTAATATGATCATTATGCAATTAACTCCTCAGTTTAACTGATCTCTCTTGAGTTAGAAACAAATGACCTGGTGTTTATAATGTTTATTTTTTTAGTATACTAAAACATTTGAGAAAAGTTTCTTCAGGTGTTTTCAGGGAATAGGGTGAAGTTAGCAAAGTAGATTCTGTGTGCAGACATGGGTAAGTTGTTTGTATTGTTTGTCCTTTCTCTAAGAGGAACCAGTGGGATGATGGGTGATGTCTTCATTTGTATGTGAATTAGTGAATTTAAGTGAGTGGGACTTGCACAAAGTTATCAGTTTCACTCTCTCTTCCAGAGTCATGGAAGTCCAGTGGCAGGACAAAAGTCAGGATGAGTGATGAGGGCCTGGCATGCTCTGGAAGACCTTGGCATCTTCCGATTTTGACCACGCTGTAAGTACTATACAATGCCTGCTTTGGCCACCTTTGTGGCCTTTGGAGCAAATTGTTCTCATCGGCCCATTCTATGAGGAAAAGTCTTTACATTCTTGGGGAAGATATTTCCCCAACTCACCAATAGCTTGGAGACCTGGTGGTTACACTCAGTCTGTTTGGCCCACTACCAAGAAGGTTTTACTGCAGTATGGCTGCTGTGCATGCTACAGTCATGGGTGAGTGCTATCACAAAATATGGATGAGCAGCCCTGAGAAGAGCTCAGGGCACCTGAAATCAGAGGTGCTCCATCCTCTCCAAATACCCCATATGCTTCACAGACATGGGGAGAAAAATAATGATGGTAGAGGCAGAAGCGGACAGAGATCTTGGGTCTGCTAGTGAGGAGCCGGTGGTGAAGATAAAGAAAAGAAGTAGTGGGCCCACAGTGGGGGCAGCAAGAGTAGGCAGGAGCAGCTGAGCTGTTTGGAGGCAGACATTGAGGAAAGCAAAAAAAATTATACAAGAACAAAGGAAAACCAGAACTGAGAAGCCAATGTCAAAACCATAGAAAAGGTAGACAAAAGCCAACAGAGGCAAGACATTGAGGTGACAAGAAGTGAAGCGATAAAGCACGCTAAAGGCGTCGCTTACTCTGCACCCCCTCACCCAATGCCCACTTAGAATGGTAGCTTGGGTCCCCACCATTGGAGCAGCTTGATTCCCTCAGAGTTCTAGGGGGAGCCCTGAGGCACTAGGGGTGGTAAATGGCTCCTCAGATGATTATCAATGGATACCCATTTGTCCGTCATGCTTAATTAGATTTTAGAAAGTAGCATTTCACTAACATGATGTAGTGCTAATCATTCGTACAAAGCATCCCTTCCACAAGTCTGTGACTGTGACACTCTCCTACAAGCAGAGAGTTGAGGGGAAAGGGGGATTCGAGACTAGGGTGCAAATGTGACAAAATGCTACCTCCCAGCTCCTTGTTGCCAGAAACCATCTGCCTTCATTGAGGCATTTTCCAACTTCCCTTTGGGCATCTAAGCGCTTTCTGCTGGGCTTCTTGTGGAGTCCTGAAGCTGCCTTTCCTCAGAACATCTTGTTTGTCCTCAGCTCCCAAAGCAGACACTACTGTCAGTGGCTGCTGTCCTAGGATTCTGGTGCCAGGGGTCTGATGAAATGTCCAATTCCTCCAACCTTCTGCCATTTCAAAGGTCCTCCTCAGGCCAAAGGGATGGAGAATGAGCCTGAGTGGTGGAGTGGATAGAGTGCTGGGCCTGGAGTCAGGACAAATCATCTATGTGAGTTCAAGTCTAGCCTCAGACACTTACTATCAGTGTGACCATGGGTAAGTCACTGTACTCTTTCTGCCTCAGTTTCCTCATTTGCAAAATGAGCTAGAGAAAGAAATGGTAAACAACTCCAGTATCTCTACCAAGAAAACCCCAAAAAGAGTCATGAAGAATTGGAACAATTAAATGCCAACCACTGCAGAAGGTTGAAAAGAAGCAAAGGAGACAGGATGAGACTGAGACCAGGGTTCTTTCCCTTACTCCCCTCCCTATTCCCCAAGTGTTTCTTTCACAGTTTTTGTGTGTTTGCTTTTTTTTTTCTGGAACACTCTCCACCTCCAGACTCTCAAACCTTAGAGTTCAGAATTGGCTTCTCATTTTAAAGACAATCTGCAGTGTGACCTTTCCTTAGCAAATACCAATATACTTCCTGTGCCACAACATTCTCTTCCATCCACTGGCTTTCAAGGACTTTTTAACTGATCACTTTGAGCTAAGCCTAAAGATGAGGTTTGAGTGATTTCATAGAGGAGCCCAGGCCTTGTACATCAGCAAAGACAGAGTAGAAGGACTGGCCAGCAACACTGAAGATACAGCTGCTGTGATGTGGAGGGAAGGAGATACAAGCCCTTCGATGGTGGGGAGTCATTTCCCCCATCCCAGTTCCTGTAGCAGGATGTAGATTAGGATGGTTACCTATGGATGAGGAGGCCCAGCCTGGGAGTAGCCAAAGGGGTGAGGGATTTGAGGATGATGGTGTTAAGAACCCTAATTATAGTCCTTCCTTCTAAAGCTACTTTAAACACCATTTCCCAGAAGCCCTTGGAAAAGGTGGGTGGGATGGCAGAAAGATGAGGGCAATCTCTTTTCCTTTTGCTTTCATGAGTAATGTTATTTCAGCCTATCTCCTATTCTGGCAGGTACAACTCATCCCTAAAACTTGCCTTTCTTTATCCCACTTCTTATGCAAAAATAACCAAAGAAAAGCAGTCTATCTCAGAACCCAGAAGCCAAGAAGGACTAACAGGCTAGAAAGTGTCTTTCTCCACTCCCCTGAAACATAACAAACTGCCTCCAAGGCCAGTGATGGGCCAGTTGCAAACCCAGCATGACTACATATTTTCTGTATACCAACTGTACCTAGGAAATGGGTCATATTCAGAAACCCATTTGCCCCATAGAGACACACCTCTCTCCTCTAGCTGGTAACTTTACCCAGACTTGGCTTGTAATGATGGAAAGATAAAGTCTTTTATACTAGAAGTACTAAAGCAGGTTTTCTTAGCACAACAAAGATGTTCAAGGCCATGTGTCATGGACTTCATGTGGAATACATATTGTGCTCAGTCAGCTAGTCTACTGAAGTACCAACTTCTCTAATTACCAAGTATGGGCCGCCTCCAGCCCTTAGCTTCTTTGCTGGGAAAAAGAGGATCCTAGTCCTTGCCCTCTCTACCTCTCAGGGTTATTGTGAAGAAGGCACTACGGGATCCAGGTTGTTTTGTGTTCTCTTTACTGTCCACGCAGATCCCCTTGTTGACTTCTTTAATTAATCAGTAAACATGTATTAAATTCCTCCAGTGTACCGGGCGCTGTGCTAAGTGCTGGGGATACAAAAGGAAGCAAAAGACAGTCCCTGACCTCAAGGAGCTTAGAATCTAAAGAACCTGGGCATCCTCTTACTCCAGGAGGGAAGGAACAAGGAAGAGAGAACTGTTGGAAAATGGGTTGTTCTAGACAGTTGCGTAGTTGGTGCTAAGAGGGAAGGGGAACGGAGAACAGGAGTACTTTCAGACCCAAAATGAGTTGCACTTGGTCCACAGTGAAGAAAGGCCTATAAGATCATTTGTGTAGTAAGGAACCCATTGATCTTATATATTCATTATAAGTACTATATAATATTGTATAAAGTAGCATATCATATACTATAATAAATACAGAATCTCAAATTTACAGGACACTTCAAAGGTCAACCTATTTGTCAATGAGAAATCAATTTGCCAGGTACAACAAGACATCACCAGGGCTTTACTTGCTAACCTCCCATGAGCAGTAATTCACAGTCTCCTGAGGCTTCCCTGTCTACTTGTTGAGAACTTCAGCTATCAGGGAGTGTTTCCTAAATTTGTCTCCATTCAATTTCCAAACATTCCTCCCAGACCTACCCTCTGACCCCAAGCAGAACAGGTCCATGCCCTGTTGGCATTGCAGATATTCAGGAACTTGCTCATGTTGTTAGCTATGCCTGAAATGGTTCCTCTCCTCATCCCACCATGGCCCCCCTTGAATTTCATAGGCTCGTGGATTGGCACAGCTGGGAAGGCATCAGAGGCTACTGAGTGGAGCCCCATTACTTTACATAAGGGAAAGTTGAGACACAGAAAGATGGGGTGGTTTGCCCAGGTCACAGTCAGTAAGTATCTGAATTGGGGTTTAAACCCAGGTCTCCTGGACTCCAAGTCTGGTGCATTGGCCTCTCTTCTATGCTGTCTCTCCATTTGTAACCACCTTCTTCTCATGGTTTTGATGCTAATGTTTTATTATGATGAACTAGAAGCATTAAAAAAATGAGCATTTCCATGCAAAAAGATAAAAGGATAACATGTTAAAGCATGAATCTTTATTCCATAAAGCCTTGATGTTTTTTTAAGTATGAGTATAAATTCAACATAGTGGTGCAGTGAATAGAGCACAGGGCCTAGAGGCAGGCAGGCCTGAGCTCCAATCTAGCCTCCTAGCTGTATGACCCTGGGCAAGTCACTTAACTCTGTTTGCTTTGGTTTTTCCTTCTGTAAAATGGCCTGGAGAAGGAAATGGCAAATGACCCCAGTATCTTATCCAAGAAAACCCTCCATGGGACACAACTGAAATAACTCAATGGCAACAGAAATAAATGTAACACATGGAGTAAAAGGGGTCCTGCTTCCCTGTGCTTACCCAACCTCCTTTGTTTTTCTTTTTTACATTAAAAAAGGTGATGACATTCTTTTCTTTTAAAAAACAATGCATTTCTAAAACTAGCCTTCCCCTTCTTCTCTCCCTACCCACTTGCCAATTCTTTAAAACCCAAGGCAGGTACTCTCTCCTCCATGAAGCCCTCCTTGACCTAATTAGTCAGTGATGACTTTTTCACCATTCACCTTCACATAACTTGGGTCTTATGCCTTTGCATGCTCTTATCCTGTGTGCCTTAATACTATTTCCCTGCCTTTAAAAACTTCTCTATGGACTTCTTTTCATCATTATGCACAAATTCCTTCCTACAGCAGATGCCATAGGATAGAGGAGAAAGGAGACAATGGAGGGGGGCTTGGAATTCAAGAAAGAGGTTGTGACAAAGAGAGGAGTTGATTTTGGAGGTGATAGGGAGCCATTAGGGTTCATTGAGCAATAGAGTGACATGATCAGAGCTTCATTTAAGGAAAACAATTCTGGTACATTCCTAGAGGATGGATTTAAAGAAGGAAAAGCCTAAGGTAGGAAGATCAATAAGGAGGCTATTGCAGTAGTCTAGGTGAGACATACTAAGGTACTTATACTGTGTGGTGGCTCTCAGTAGAGAGAAGGCTATTAGGGAACAATTATCAACTGGCTATAATCAGCAGTGAGAATGGCACTGTAGTTGGGAACCTAAGTTTACTGGAAGGACCCTCCTCAGAAATGGAGAAGGTTAGAAGTGGGATGTTTAAGGGAGGAACGATAGCAAGCTTCTGTTTTGACATGCAGAGTTTGAGATATCTTTGGGGAAACTGGGTACAAAATTCACAGTGCACAGTCGACAGTGCTATTAGCTAAATATTTATTGAGATGTTTGTTATCTTGTCATATCCGGGTATGAGGAGTAGGAAAGTTTCTTCTTTTTACCCGTCAAAGTAAATGAGGAAAAGACTCTTACTGTATAGAGTTTTGGTTAAAAGCAATTCTCATTGAAAGTAATTTGTCTAAATCCTGATGGGAGGGCATCATTGTTGGTATTTGTGTAACATTCCCTCATAGTCAAGGATCTTGCAAAGAGTTCAGCAACCAAATTGGAGGGATCTGAGTGGCCAACTCAACCGCCAATCTTCTCTGCAACCAAACAATTGTGGTTCAATATTATTTATTACTTAGAAAAATAATTATAATTCTTTCCATCTAAGACCCTCACATAAGTTCATTCAAACATTCCCTTTTCAACCTTGCCTACTCACAGTATCTGGTATATAGTAAATATGAGTACTTATTAGAATGAGATGCTTGCTTACTGACAGACTGAAAGAATGCAGGACCAATACAATTTTTAAAATGTAGAAAATCCCACATCAAAACTTGGAATAGTGTTTTCAAAGGCGTAATAGTGGCCATGGGACAGAGAACATAATTATTCTGGCTACCCCTGGGGCAGACTCTTTTGAAATGAAAATATATAATTGGCTTCATGAAAGTACTAAACCACACAGACCTGAATCTTGATTGTCTATCTAAATCCAAATATCACACAGCAGATTAGAATGGCTTAATTTTATTAATATATATTTTCAGCATTTCTTCATCCTGTCCCCTTTATTGTAGCCGAAGTAAACCATTCCTCTTAGCCCCTCCAAAAAAAATATTTGGATGTTTACCCTAAAATTATCTTTGATTCACTGTATACACTTGGAAAGGATTCATGTATGGAAGCCTTGAAATGGCGGTTGAGAGGAATTCTGACAAACACCCACAAAGGAAGAATCTGAAGAAATCCTCCCCAATGTACCATGGGCTTTTTGAAAATATAAAGTCATTCAAAAGGCTCTAGGTGTTCTGGGAAATTAGGGAAAACACATGTAGCTTTGACAGACATGGGTTTTATCTTTTTCATCTTATTCAAAGGTACATGTTTCTTGTTTGCTTTGCTGTTTTATTTTCATCCCTTCTTCTGAGCTATGATTATCAGACTTTGGGGGTGATATTCAAAAACTGTCCTTGCCTCACGACTGGTCTGAAGAGTAGCTGAAGTTTCTACCAGCTTCCATCTCAAACATAGGAGTCTTATGGAAAAGGAGCTGGTGAAGAAGGTGTCATTTGATTGAGATGTAAATGAAATGCAGGATGCACAAATGTTTAGAATTCATCCCAATTGTTCACATGGACTATTTGCGCCCACCCTGGGGTAGAGCATTCTGAGCGCGTATTGGTCTGATCAACCATAGTTGGACACACTGGAACCACTCTCTAGCACAGTGATGTCATTTTGCTCCTCTTTTAGAATGAAGGGTTACAACCAAATGAGGAGTCCCTCTGGCAACCTGTCATTTTCACTCCCAAACCTGTCCATTCTAGATCAAGGTTCAAGATTTGGGTTATATTATAATATGATAATACCATTCAGGGAAGATGCTTTCCATTAGCTTCCAATCTACACATTTTCTACCATAAATAGGTATTTTAGGGGCCACTGGTGTTCTAAAATACAGATGATTTAGCCAAATTTGTATCTAACTTTTCAACTTTTTGAAATCCATGTTATGATATATAGCTACTATATAGCTTCAAAATGTCCAGGAACTAGTTGAGTAAATATTCAGTACAAACAGTGTAGAATAAAGACTAATACTGTTATTAATAAAAATAATCAACTGGGATTACCTCCCATTTACACTGTGTTTGTTTTGTTTGTATGTGTGTAATTATTTTCTTGTTATCTCACCCATTAGAATATTAAGCTCTCAAGGGCAGGTGTATTTTTGTCTTTGTATTTCTAGAACTTAGAGTTTCTAGCACATAGTAAACACTAAGTGTTTGTTAATTGATTGACTGGTACATATTGTTCATTAAAGTTTGTAAAGTATTGTAATACACTTTCTCATTTGACCCCACAGTAGTCTGGGAGCTGACTTAAACACCATGGGGCTAATAAGAACTTGGCCCCTGGTGGGAAGATCTGGGTTGCAGGGGCAGACCCCAAGGATGGACAGTGATACATAAGCAGCTTCACCAGCTCCTCAGACTTGACAGAATGTACTTCCACATCAGCACCCAATGTCTATACCTCGGTGCCTGAAAATACCTCTACAGACAGTGGAAGGCCCTGGGGACCCCTGCTTATGATGGATTTTGGTGTTGTTGCTTAAGTTTGGCTGTTGCCTGATCATATACTTAAGATCCCAAGTGCTTCATTGAATCAAAACAGATGTTTGAGCTGAACCATGAGGCCCTCTCAACTACTCTCTGAGGGAGAAGCTATCAGCAGTCTCTTTTTTCTGTTTTTACATAAGAGGAGATTGAAACTCAGAATAAGAAAGGAATTGGCCCAGGGTCACTTCGCCGGTCAGTGTCTGAGTATGTCCTCACTCCAGAAATAGCACTCTGGCCAACACCCCCTCTGTCTCTCACCATGTAGTGGAAAGACCACTGCATTGGCTAGGATATGCAGTTACATGGCATGTACATTGAATTAGGCCACCAGCTTCTATATCAAGACAAATGGTAGAGGCAGACAGAGTTTGGTCCAGGAATGCAAAATCAGAGAAGAATAGATCAAGTTTCATTTGGGAAATTGTGTGGTTCTTTCCATCACCCCAAGACAGAGTTGACCAAAATCAAAGATGAAAGGAGAAATCTCTATTGTCACTACAGTTGGTAACAATCTTGGCTAGAAGCAAGAGAGTTCAATGTCCTAGAAATATATTCAAAATCCTTGCCTTCTACTTTTCTCTGATCAGTATTAAGAAATGACACAAAAGATGCCATCCTGGAAAGCTCTCATTGGGAGAGAAGATTATCTCATAAATCCAGAGAAAGGGAGAAGAGTAGGGAACCTTCTACTTCTCCAGATAGAACATTAAAAGACCCAGCAAAAGGCCCTTGGCACTTTTGATAGACATTCCAGAGAGGACTTATGGAAGGAAATGAACCTAATTCAGGATGAAAGGTACTTATAACCTGTGCCACTGGAGAAAATACCTGTCATACACTGATTTGATTCAATTTAAAAAAAAAACAGTTCTTAAGTAATTTGTGTCAGGCACTGTTCTAAGGCATGGAGTTATAGAAATCACTAATAATTTCAAAGAGTTTGTATTCTTCTGTATCCCTAAAACTTAGAACAATGCCTAGTACATTCTGAGCATTAAAACAAAAAGTCTTGCTGATTGACTGACATTCTAATAAGGAGAACAGAATGTTCACAGGAAAATTCCAAATGAAAACTATAAAAAGTAAATTGAAACTTCAGTTTAGTAGGGAATTTCTTTAGAAGGGAAAGACAAATAATTGAGAATATTGGAAGTGGCCTTGTTTGGAAAGTGGTACTTGCACTGAACCCTGAAGAGACTAGGGTAGGGGGGAGGAACCTGAGGCCTAGAGGCAGCCTGTGGCCCTCTAGGTCCCCAAGTGTGGCCCTTTGACCGAATCCAAATCCTTGGGGATTTGTTCTATGAAATTTGGATTCAGTCAAAGGGCAGCACTTGAGGACCTAAAGGGACACATGCAGCCTCAAGGCCACAGTTTCCCCACCCCTGGACTAAGAATTTCAGGAGACAGAGGTGAAGAATGAGAATATTCCTGGTATAGGGGCAGCCTGTAAAAAGACATGGGAAGAGGAGATGGAATGTCCCGCATGCAAGGTAAAAAGTGAATTTCTTTGGAACATAGAGTGGGGGAGAGGGAGTAGAGTGAAATTTATCCTGAAAAATAGTCTGGAGCTAGCTAGTCAAGGCTTTTAATTTTTTTTTTTTAATCTCAGAGGCAAAAAGGAGCCATGGGAGCATCTTGAGCAGAGGAAGGACACGATCAGACCTGGGTTTTAGGAGTGTTCATTTGGCAGCTTTGTGGAAGATGGGTTGGAGAGGAAGGAAATCAGAGGCAAAGAGACCAGTTAGATTGTCCAGATGAGACAAAGATAAAAAGGTAGTGAAGTCAAGTGCTGGCCTTGCAAGTGGAGAGGATATGAGTGTGGGGGAGGTGGTGGAGTAGGGTCAGTGAGGCTTGGGATACAGAATGTTGCAAAGACCCTGAAGGGTTGAAATAAATAAACCAAGGACTCTTAGGTTCCATTTGCCCAGCTCTGTGCCGTGGGTCTCATTCTTTTAATACAGTCATCGTGGAAGGTCCTTTCCCCCGGGAATCTTTCCTTGATCTCCAACAATCAGTAATGACTTCTTAACCACTACACCTCAGCTACTTTGTATACACTGCCCACATACATTAGTCCTGTGTCAGCTTGTATTTTATTGATTTGTATTAATACCTTATCTCTTGCCAGATTTTGAGTTCCAAGAGGGCAAAATCCATAACATATTAGGCAGGAAGGCATGAGTTCAAATCCAGCTTCAGATGCTAGCTATGTGACCCAGGACAAGTCACATAAACTACATTTGCCTCAGTTTCCTCATCTGCAAAATGAAGATGATGATAATACTTCCCTCCCAGGGTTGTTTTAAAGATCAAATGAGGTCGTAATTATAAAGTTGCTACCACAGAGCCTGGCACATAGTAAGCAATATATGAATGTTAACTATGATGATATCAAAAGTCTTCATTGAGAATATTTCTATAGCTCTTAGAACAGTGCCTGGCACAAAAGAGGCACTTAAACGATTGTTCCCTTCCCCCAAAATAGTGCTGTTTCTAGATGATGCTTACTAAATGCTGATGGGGTATCCCAGGGAATATCTTCAAATTAGCTTCATGCCCTTATTGTTGATGTCTGCACATGTGGCTGAGAAATGGAATTCGCCATGAGTCCCTTTAGTGATGAGGAGACACATGAAGTCTTTTACATAGTTTGACAACTTCAGGTTTTTCAAGGTATGTAGTTTTTAAACTGACATCCACCATCTCCAGGCACTGATATTTTTAACCCCCCTCTCTAAGTGTGCTTAGTCAAATTGCTTTAAAAACCATCCCCATCATACTTCCATGTAGCATTTCTGCAATTGATCTTTCACATGTCTGTGGTGAGCATTTGGGGGCTGCCCCCCACTATTCCCACATGGCCTAAGGTCCATAGCTGTGACTGCAGTGGATGACGACTTTACTCGTACCCAACAACACTCAGGAGTGTAGGCTGACTTTACTCCTTGATTTCCCAGAAGCTGATCCTGACTTGTTGAGGGTATGACGTGTAGATGACTGAGGGGATCCTCAAAAAGCAGGATTTATTCCTTTCAGAGTGCAAGGAAGAGAACAGTAGCAACCCTCGACACTTGGGATGGGTAAATGAATGCAGACAGTCATCTCCCTCTGGTCTAACACTGGGAACCTAGATCTTCAGAAAGTAGCAGCCACTTCTCTCCAAAGTGCCTGCTGTCCGGTTTGGCACAGGAGGATTTCTATACCTGGACTTATTTTTTTTGTCCTCCATGTTATTGGAGGTAGAAGGTGGTACTTGAGTTGAATCTTAAAGGTGCTAGGGACTTGAAAAGACAGCGGTAAATAAGGAGAAACTTCCTGGTATAGGGGCAGCCTGAATTATCCATGAAAATATGTCAGCAGAGAAAAGATTCTGAAAGGGAAAACACTGTAGATAGGAGTGAAGTTTGTGTGCTTCTGTATGTGTGCCTAGGTTAGTAAAAGCTCATTATGTA
>NW_027185759.1:13370519-13408248 GCF_028583685.1 Petaurus breviceps papuanus | reverse complement strand
TGGTATCATATAGAAGGTGGTTATAGAGGCTGTCCTCTCTAGGAGATAAGAAGAAAATAGCATGCAGTTACAGTAAGTCAGTTGTATTAGCTAGATGGACTGCTTAATTAGTGTTCAAGTTGAAATATGAGGTTCAGAAAGTGAATACAAGAGAGGTAAGAGAGTCATTCAATGCTATGTAGAAGCTACATTAAGTCTGAGCATATACTTCCAAAAGATCAAGGTTTTATAAAGGATAATGTGTCCCTTGGGAAGGCAGGGAATATGAAAGCAAGGCAATGATGCTACTTCTATACTTGCAATACTTTCAAATTAAATATTTCTTTGTAAAAGCTAGGTGATGTCAATTGGTTAGATGGAACTGAGGTTCTAATCACTGACAGCTAACAATGGGGAAGTCACAGCAGGTTAGGGGCTCAAGGTAACAGACAAACAGAGCCCAACTTTGACATAAAATTCAAAGTCAAGGAATAGTCTGGGGGGAAAAATAGCAAACAACACAACAAAAATAACTTGACCATAAAAAAAGTTACCTTTAGAGCAGCTAGGTGAATAGAGCACTGGCCATGGAGTCAGGCGAAGCTGAGTTCAAATCCGGCCTCAGACACTTAAAACTTGCTAGCCATGTGACCTTAGGCAAGTCACTTAACCCCAAATGCCTAACCTTCCACCCTCCAAAAAAGCAAAACAAAGTAAATAAACAAATGAATGAATTTATAAATGAATGAGAAAAAGCTGCCTTGAAGCAGGAAGACCAAGACACAAACAACAGTAAACAAAGCCTTTAAATGAAATACCAATTGGATACTAGCACAAAAAAGAATTTCCTAGAAAAGTTAAATAAAAAGATGAGTGGTAGAGGAAAAATTGGGAAAAGAATAAGTGATGCAAGAAAAGTATGAAAAAAGAATTAACAGCTTAGGAAAAGAGGCACAAAAAATACTGAAGTAAAGAACGCCTTAAGCAGAATTGACCAAATAGAAAAAAGAGGGAAGTTACAAAAATTCATTGAAGAAAATAACTCTTTAAAAGGTAGAATTCGTTAAATTCAAAAGAGGTAAAAAAAAAAAAAACACACACTGAAGAAAATATTTCCTTAGAAATTAAATTTGGGGCAGAGTCAAGATGGCAGAGTAGAAACAGGACCTCAGCGCAGCTCCAGCTTTCACCTTTCCTAATCCCATAAAACGGGATGCTGAACAAACTTTGGAGCTGCAGAACTCACAAAATGACACAGAGAAGCTAACCTCCCACTGAGGACAGCCCATCAGGCTGGCAGGAATCAGCCAGCACAGCACTCTGGGAGCCGAGCCCAGGCCTGCATGAGCAAGAGGTTTTAGCCCCAGGGCAGGCCTGACCAACCACCAACTGGAGGGACTCTAGATCACCAGCAACTGTGGCTGTTTCCAGATTTATCAACACATAGATGCGAAGGACAAAGTGAGAGGTCAGTGCAGTCTGGACTTTGGGACCCAGTAAGTGCGAGTGCATGGCTTTTGCCCCTGGGGTGAGAAGCCGCAGAGGGCTGTGGCATGCAGCCACCCCACTGCAGACTCTAGGGGGACCAAGCAACCAGTCTGAGGAGTTATCACTCTTGCTTTAACCTGCTTGGATCTGGATTGCAGTGTAGGGTGGGGATCCTGGGGTGTGTGATCAGCTTGGCAAAGCATGTGGAGGCTTCAGAGAGGGCACCCAATTAATACCTCTGGCAGCTGAGAAAACCCCAGCATTTTTCATGGAAGCTTCCTTGTCTGGTGGCAGAGTTCTATTGTGGCAAAAAGCCTAGGGGTCAAGTGACTGCGGGGTGACATGACCAGGCAAAGGAAGCAAAACAAACAGAAGAATCCAACATTAGACTCCTATTTTGGGCACAAAAAGGATCAAAGCATGGAAGAGGAGGAAGACAGTGAAGTCAGAACTCCTGCACCAAAAGCTTAAAAGGAAATTACAAGCTAGTTACAGGCCATAGAGGACCTAAAGAAGTAGGTAAGAGAAGTGGAGGAAAAAATGGGAAGAAAAATGAGAATGATGCAAGAAAATTATAAAATGAGAGTCAACAACCTGACTGAGGAAAATCATACCTTAAAAAGCAGACTAACTCAAATGGCAAAAGAGGCTCAAAAAGGCAATGAGGAGAGGAATGCCTTAAAAAGCCAAATTTGCCAGATGGAAAAAGAATCTCAAAAGCTCACTGAAGAGGATCATTCCTTCAGAATTAGATTGGAGCAAATGGAAGCTAGTGACTTTAAGAGAAATGAAGATGCTGTTAAACAGATCCAAACAAATGAAAGAATAGAAGGCAATGTGAAATAACTCATGGGAAAAACCACTGACCTGGAAAATAAATCCAGGAGAGATAATTTAAAAATTATTGCACTACCTGAAAGCCACGATCAAAGAAAGAACCTAGAAATCATCCTCCAAGAAATTCTCAAGGAAAACTGCCCTGATGTTTTAGAACCAGAAGACAAAATAAAGGTTGAAAGAATCCACTGACCATCTCCTGAAAAAGATCCCAAAAAGAAAACTCCTAGGAATGTTATAGCCAGGTTCCAGAACTCCCAAATCAAGGAGAAAATATTATAAGCAGCCAGGAAGAAACAATTTGAATATTGTGGAAACACAATCAGGATAACCCAGGATCTGGCAGCTTCTACACTGAGAGATCGAAGGGCCTGGGATATGATATTCTGGAGGGCAAAGGAGCTGGGATTAAAACCAAGAATCACCTACCCAGCAAAACTGAGTATCATGTTTCAGGGGAAAATATGGTCATTCAGTGGAATTCTTGATAAAAAAAAAACAGAGTTGAATAGAAAATTTGACATTCAGATACAAGAAGCAAGAGAAGATTGAGAAGGTAAAAAAGGGAAAAGAAATCAGAAGCCACTTATCAAAGTTGAACTATTAACATTTCTACATGGAAAAACAATAATTGTAACTGATGAAACTTTTCTCAGTATGAAAAGAGTTGAAGGGAATAGAAATATATATACTGGAGGGTATATGGGTGTATGAATACATATGTGAATGTGTGTATATATGTTTACAAGCACACATATATAGTGGGCACAGGACCAAGTTAGTAGGAAGGGATGATTCTTAAATGGTGAAATTAAGAAGTGAGAGAGGAATATGACGAGAGGAGATGGGGAGAGGCAGATTGGGGTAAACTATCTCATTTAGAAGAGGCAAGGGAAATGGTTACAATGGAGGGGAAGTATTGGATGGCAAAAGGGAATGGGTCAACCTTATTCTCATTGAATTTGCCTCAGAGAGGGAATGAAATACACACTAAATAGGGTATGTCACCTTACAGGAGAGTAGGGGGGAAGGGGATGAGAGGGGGGATGATGGAAGGGAGGGCAGGCTGAGGGGGGAGGGAAGTTGGAAGCACCCACTTTTGAAAAGGGACAGGATCAAAGTAGGGAATAGAACAAGTGGGAGGTTGGTTAGGAGGGAGGGAAATATAGTCAGTCTTTTTCAATATATCTACTATGTTGATGTTTTGCATTAGCTACACATGTATAACCTATAGTGAACTGCTTATCTTCCCAGTAAGGGTGGATGACAAGGGAGGAAGGGAATGAATCTGGAACTCAAAGTTTTAAAATCAAATGTTTAAAATTATATATATACACACACACACACACACATATATATGTGTATATATATATATATATATTTATATTAATTTTTTTTACATGTAATTGGGAAATAAGATATACAGGCACTGGGGCATAGAGATCCACCGTGCCCTACTGGAAAAGTAGAAGCAGGTATTGGAGAAAATATGGGAGAGAGCAGATTGGAGGAGGGGATATCCTGTGGGATTGCTCTTTTGGGGTGGTGGGTAGGGGGAAAATGGGGAGAAAATTTGTAACTCAAAATCTGGTGGAAATGAATGATGTGAATCAGAAGTTAATAAAGCTTTTGAAAAATAAAAAAAAAATTAAATTTGGGCACAAGGAAGCTAATGACAATGAAATATTAAGAAACAATCAATAGAAAAAATAGAAACAAAGTAAAATATCTCTTTAGAAAAACATCTAACCTGGAAAACAAAGAAAGGAAACAGAAATTAAATATGCTAGAACTACCTGAAAGCCATGATTTTTTTTAATAGCTTAGACATATTTCAAGAAATTATCAGAGAAAACTTACCTGGTATCTTAGATCCAGAGGGTAAAGAAGAAATTGAAAGAATCTACTGATCACTTCTTGAAGGAAGTCCTCAAATGAAAGTTCCCAGGAATGTTATAGCCAAATTCTAGATCTCTCAGATCAAGGAGAAAATACTACAAGCATCAGAAAGAAACAATTCAAATATTTAGAATGATAGTCTGGATCGTACAAGATTTAGCAGCTTCTGCATTAAAGGAGAAGAGGGCTTAGAATATGATATTCTGGAAGGAAAAGGAGTTAGGATTACAACCACGAATAACCTACCAAGCAAAACTGAGTATAATCTTTCAGTGGAAAAAAAAAATGTTATTTAATGAGAGGACTTTCAAACATTCCTGATAAATTGACTGGAACTGAATAGAAAATTTGACTTTCAAATACAAGACTCCAGAGAATAATAAAAAGGTAAATATGAAAGAGAAATCTTAAGGTACTCAATAAAGATAAACTGTTTACATTGCTATATGGAAAGATGATAAATGTAACTCCCAAGAACTTCTAAGAACAAGTATTAGGACAGTTAGAAGGATCCTATTTAGATAGAGGACATGCATGTGATTAATTTTGGTGGGATGATATCAAAGAATTGAAGGGGTAAGAAAGAGGAATCCACCGGGAGAAGGCAAATGGAGAGGTAGAATGGGGAAAATGTTTTCTCACATAAAAGAGGCATCCAAAGAAGAGTTTTTATAATGAAGGGGAAAATAGAGGGGTGTTGGATAATGCTTGAACCTCTCATCAGAATTGGTTAAAAGAGGGAGGCACACACACACACACACACACATAATTGGGTATAGAAATCTATTTTACCTGATGGAGTAAAAGAAGGAGGAGGAGAGAAAAGAAATGTAGGTGGGAATGATAAAAGGACACATTAAGGGAAGGAGTTGTCATAAGAAAAACTGACTTAAAAATGCTATTTTGTTTTTTCAAAAATACATGTAAAAAGTATTTTTAGCATTTTTTTTTCTTATTTTAATTTCCAAATTCTATCCTTTCCTCCACCCCCTAGGTGGTAAATAACCTGGTATATGTTACACATGTGTAAATCATGTAAAACATTTCCACATTGCTCATTTTATACAAAAATATAGACTGTCAGAAAGTAAGGATGGAAAGAAAAGAAAGGAAGGAAAGAAGGAAGGAAGGAAGGAAGGAAGGAAGGAAGAAAGGAAGGAAGGAAGGAAGGAAGGAAGGAAGGAAGGAAGGAAGGAAGGAAGGAAGGAAGGAAGGAAGGAAGGAAGGAAGGAAGGAAGGAAGGAAGGGAGAGAGGGAGAGAAGGAAGGAAAATATAATTTTTTTTTCTCCAGAAGCAGATAGCCTTTTTCATCCTTAGTTTTTTGGAATTATCCTGGATCATTGCATTTCTGATAGTAGCTGAGTCCTTCACAGTTGTTCATCATATAATATTGCTGTTACTGCATTCAATGTTTTCTTAGTTCTGCTCCCTTCACTTTGCATCAGTTCATGAATATATTTCTAGGTTTTTCTGAAATTATTCTGCTTGTCCTTTCTTACTGCACAATAATATTCCATTACAATCAAACACCAAAACTTGTTCAGCCATTCCTCAATTGATGGGCATCTCCTTAATTTCCAATTCTTAGTCACTCCAAAAAGAACTGCTATAAATATATTTGTACAAATAGGTCCTTGCCTGCTCTTTTTTTAGTCACTTTGGGATATAGCCCTAGAAGTGGCATTGCTGGATGAAAGGGTATGCATGGCTTTATAGCCCTTTAGGCATAGTTGCAAATAGCTCTCCAGAATGGGTAGATCAATTCACAACTCCCCCAAAAGTGCAGTAGTGTCTCAGGAAAAACAGACTTTGGGGGAAGGATTAGATAAAAGAGAGACAGAGAAGGATTAACAGAAGAAAATGGAATAGGGGGAAATAAACAATAATTTTAACTGTAAATGGGAATGGGATAAGCCCATCCATAAAATGAAGCAGATAGCAGGATGGATTAGAAATGGAAATTAAAAAAAAATATGTTGCTTATGAGACAAATTTAAAATAGAAGGACACACCAAGTTACCATAATGAGCTGAACAGAATTTATTATGCTTTAGATGAAGTAATTAAGGCAGGGGTCATGGTTAAACTATGATTGAAGACAAAGCAAAAATAGGCCCAATTAAAAGAGATAATAAAGGAAACTGTATTTTGATAAAAGGAACCATAAACAATGAAATGATATTAAAAAAAAAACATTTTGCAGAAAATTTCTCTGATAAAGACCTCTGTTCTCAAATATATAGGGAACTAAGTCAAATTTTACAAAATCAAGAGCCATTCCCCAACTGATAAATTATCAAGTGATTATGAATAGACAGTTTTCAGAAAAAGAAATCAAAGCTATATATAGTCATGGAAAAAAAAGTTCTAAATTACTATTGATTAGTACTTAATTAATATTGATTAAATTAATAATTTCATCAATAAATTAATATTGATTAAAACAACTCTTAGGTAGCACCTTACACCTGTAAGAAACAACAAATGCAGGAAGGGATGAAGAAAAATAGGTACGCTAATCAAGTATTCATAGACTTGTTAACTGATCCAATATTTAGAAAATAATTATTCTAGAGATTCTATTCTGATTATGTTAATTCTGGAGAACTACTCTTAAAGGGTATAAAACTGTGTGTACTCTTTGACCTAGACATACCACTACTAAATCTGTATCTTGGAGAGATCAAAGAACATGGTAAAAGATTTGTAAGAGCAAAAATGTTTATAGCGACTCTTTTTGTGGCAGCAAAGAATTGGAAATTGAGAGGATGCCCATCAATTGGGGAATTGCTGAACAAGTTGTGGTGTATAAGTGTGATGAAGTATTATTGCGCTTAAAAAAGTGATGGGAGGGGACCCTTAGGAAAACATGGGAAGATCTATATGAACTGATACAAATTAAAGTGAGCAGAACCAAGAGATATTGTTTACAGTAATAGCAATATTGGAATGATTATCCACAGTAAAAGACTTGGCTACTCTGATTAATACAAGAATCCAAGACAATTCCAAAGGATCGATAACGAAAAATGTTATCCACCTCCAGAGAGGGTGCTAATGAACTCTGAGTGCAAATTGAGGATAATTTTCTCACTTTTCTTCATTTTTCTTGCTTTCTTAGTGATATCACTAATATGTTTTGTATTATTTCAAATATACGATTGATATCATATTGTTTGCTTTCTTGATGGGTGGGAAAGGGGCCTGAAGTAGAAAGAGCATTTGGAACATATTTTTTAAAGTTAAAATATATAAATTATATTTTAAAAGATATTCCTGTAGATAACGTATCCCTCTTGGTATTGTATTATTCTCCACTGAAGATTTTGTAGTAAGTTATTGTGTATGATCCAACTCAAAAGCCCAGTTATTTTGCAAGACAAATAATAACTGAGTTCATTATTCACCAGGGGAATTTTTTTCTCTCCATGCAATACAAGTGAAACCAAGTGTTTGTCACCAATACTATAGTAATGGTTTAAAAATAACAGCAAAGGGGGAGTTGGTAGTGTTTCCTAGAGGCAATAAGGTGTCCCTGAATTTTGTTGAATAAGGCAGTGACATGGTCAGACCTGTGCTTAAGGCAGCTTTGGCAGCTATATAGAAGATGTATTGGAGTGGGAAGAAGCTTGAAACAGGGAGACGAATAAGGAGGAAATTGTCATAGTCCAGGTAAGAAGAAATGGAAGCTCAAATTAAGATGTGAGTGCTGAAAAGTACATGAACATAAGAGACAATCGTAACTATAGGAACTACATGATATGGCAAGCAATTGGGAATGTGGGGTAGAGTAGGGAGTTGAGTATAATACAAAGGTAGCAATTGTGGGAGACTGCCAAGATGATGGCACCCTCAACAGAAATAGAGAAGCTCAGAAGAGGCATGGATTTGGGGGATAATGAGTTCTGGTTTTGACATGTTGAGTTTGAGATATCAATGAAACATTATTGGAGATGACCAATTGGTGATGGTGAACTAAAACTGAGGAAAAGAAAAAAACATTGCCTGGCTAGAGAGATCTTTAGATAGGTCCACTGCACAGATATGATTATTAAGCCTATGGGAGTTGATGAGGTCATCAAGTGAGGGAATGCAGGAAGAGAAGAGAAGAAGGTCCAGGGCTGAGACTCAGAGTCCACACACAGTTAGAGATAAAGTTCCTTTGACCATTCTAGTGAGCCAACATTCCCTTCAGCACAGCAGATCATATAAGCAATGAACTTCTATTCCTGTTGTAGCCAAAATCAAATTAAGGACAGTCAAGCAATATTTCCTCTCCATTATGTAACGTTTCTATGCCTCACATGGGATATTGGGTCTCTTGCCAAGAAGCATATTTTGGAGAAAGAGCAGGCTGAGCGGGACACCTCTGATCACAATGTTCTCACTAATTAGCAGTGATTTACCGTGCCTTGCCTTTGCTTCATAGCCTTGACCCTGGGGTCTGCTGCCTATCCTAAAATAGCTGAATCCAGATTCTTGCTAGATCTAAAATGCTGTAAGAACTGCAGATAGACAAGTCAGTTCTGCCCCAAACAGGAGACTCCTAAAGCGCCACCAGCACTTTGGAAGAACAATGAAATCTTGAAACTTCTCTGCTCCCTTGGGGATCCTGCCGAGTAATTGTCACTAAGAGCATGAAGGAAAGCCCCTGGGTTCAAAAATAGTACAATATTTCCAGCTGCGAGAAAAAGAGAAACTAGGTTGTCCTTATTCAGATGTGAGATACCTTCTCGCATAATGGGCTTCACACATTCCAATTATCAAGATATGCCTTTAGAGCAAAGATAGAGAAAAAAAATCTCCTTGGAGAGCTATGTCTATTGTCAAAAGAGAAAGTTCTTTCTCCAGATTGGATCTGATTATCCTGTCAGGGGCCCAGCTGGCTTCCACTGCCTTTAGACTTGGCTAAGGAGTGCCTGAAAACTGAAGCTTGAAAGTACAACTAGCCATTTCATTTGTCTGTTGATTGGTATATCTTGTTTATCTTTCAGGAAGTTGGACCTAGATGCTTTAAAGCCTTTTTTTTTTAGTTTGAAGAATACTGCCTTCATCATCATCAAAAAAAAAAAAAAAAAAGAAAACAACAGTCTCCTTCGAGCAAAATATGACAGGAATGACTTTTCCACCACCCAAATATTAACTTTTTTTAATGGCATATTTGGATTTGAAAAGACCTATCATCCAATTTGGCACTGATTACTGATAGGTGGTGATATTTTGTTGGATAATTTAGGACTCACCCTTCTTTTGCATGTTTCCAGCCAGTGTGATGAAAAGAGTACTTTTCCTGGTAAACAACTCATTAATTTATCCTCCCAAAGCTCTCTATAACAGTTTTAAAATGCTAATGAGAAATACATCAAAATTAGGGCTCCTTATACCTAATCCTTGTTTGAATAAAAACTCCAAAGTTGATTTAAATCTTTCTGAAAGTGCTTCTTTTGGCAATATGTAGATGACAAACACAAAGTAGATACTTTCCTAAGCTTTGGGTACTTTCTAGAATCAAATTAGTTAACATATGTAAAGTGCTTTATAAACTTTCAGCACTGTATAAATGCTAGCTGTTAATGTAGGGTTACTAGATGAAGAAAATGGAATGCAGGACAGAGTTAGGGCAGCTATGAGTTTAAATCAGTCTTAGGCTCCAACATGTGACCCTAAGTGAATCATTTAATGACTCTGTGCCTCAGTTTCCTCATCTGTAAAATAGGGATAATAATAGCATTCACCTCACAGGGTAATTGTCAAATGATATAATAGATGTGAAGTGTTTTGCAAATCTTAAAATACCATCTAAACACTGTCTATTATTATTATTTTGGTTCTTTTGCCCCACCCCCTTTTCTAGAAAGGCAATGTTGTATTTTGCTTTTACTATCTCAAGAGTGTTTCTGTGCAATGAATCCTTCCTTCCCCAATAAGGAATCCGGTTTTTTGCCAGCAACCCTCACTCTTCATAGAAATATTGAGTAGTCTGGAGAGTAAGAACCACTTTGCTATTGTTGTTGTTCAGTCATTCAATTACATGTCAGACTCTTTTTGACTGCATGAACCATAGTATGCCAAGACCCTCTGTCCTCTACTATCTTCTGATGTGTATCCAAACTTATGCTCATTAGTTCCATGACACCATCTATCCATTTCATCCTCTGTTGTCCCCTTTTCCTTTTCCCTTCCAACTTTTCCAACATCAGAATCTTTTCCAAAGAGTCCTATCTTCTCATTAAATAGCCAAATTATTTAAGTTTCCACTTTATTAATTTCCTTAAGTCTTTACTTACTATCCAAGGACTGTCAAAAGTCTTCTCTAGCATCATAATTGGAAAGTGTCACTTCTGTGGGGCTAAATGTTCTGGGTAGTCCAACAATCATAGCTTTATCCATAAGGACGTTTGTCAGCAAGGCCATGTCTCTGCTTTTTAGCATGCTGTACAGACTGTCCATAGTTTTCCTTTCATTTTGGTTACCCAGGTGGTTAGTTTTATTAACCTCAACTTAAAAGAGAAATTGAGACAGAGGTGTGAAATAGCCTCACACAGAATCAGTGGTGAAGGTTAGGCTCTTCTGCATCCTAGAGAAATATTTTATTCACTAATCACTTAGATAAGACAGATGATGGAAACTGAAAAAAATTTAAAAATCCAAGCTCCCTAAGCCTGGCATTCAAAGCCATGTGCTACCTAAGTACTACATCATGATATAGTAGAAAGAAGTCAAAATTGGAAGTGAAACAACTTTGGTTTAAAGAAAAATAGCTTTCGCTTTTTTATATCATGCTTTAAGATCCCTACCTATCTAATTTGACCTTTATAACAACAAGTGGTAGTGATTATTATTATTATTATCATTTTAAAGATGAGGAAACAGAGGCATGAAGAGGTTGGATTATTTTCCTAGCACTGCTTAGTTACTTAATTGTCTAAGATTCAAACCCAGGGCTTCCTAACTTCAGGTTGAACTCTGAATTGGGTCACCTAGCTACATTCATGACCTTCAAGAAGGAATTTCCCTTCACAGGGGCTTCAGTCTCCTTCATTATAAAATAAAGAATCTGGATTAAGATAAACTCTAACCTCCCTTCTAGTCCTAAACTCTACAAACCCAGCACTCTACCCAGAGCTCACACCCCTCCCCCATGCATGCTCTGTGCTGGAATCCAATTGGACTGTTCCTTGGGCTCCAAACTTGGCTTGTACTTCCCCATCTCTCTGCTATTGCTCACTCTCTTCTCTCTCCTTGAAATGTCCTTCCCTCCCTGTTCCATCTATAGATGGAAAAAGCCCAATTTATATAGCATTTCTTCCAAGATACCTTCCATGATTCCTCCAACCAGAAGTAATTGTTTTTCTTATAAAATCTCATAGACCTCTGTATCTCTGTTTTGTAATTATTTCTTTAATGTGAATCAGTAAATCATATTAAGTGCAAAATCTTTAGGCTTAATAGATAAATATATATATATATAATGTATGTATACATGTATGTATGTGTGTGTGTGTGTGTGTGTATATATATATATATATATATATATATATATATATATAGAGAGAGAGAGAGAGAGAGAGAGAGAGAGAGAGAGTGTGTAATCATCTCATTTAATCCTTTGAAACTCAGAACTCCTGAGCTTATTTAATCCATCAGTCTCAGCCTCCCCATTAGCACAGATTACAGGCAAACCTGGAGACTTACTCTGGTTTCTAAGCTACCTCCAGTCTCCAAATCTTCTACTAGAGTAAAGCCCCAGAGTCTCCTTCACCCCAGCTTTCTTATGAGAGCACACAAACCTCTAAACATTTAAAGGGGACTTTCTGTGACCAAGGGAACTTGCAATGTAAGTGATGGGATGCATTTCGAGAATCTCCAAGTTGGAAGACACCATGTAGTCCAGAGTCCCCACTTGTTCCTAGACCAGAATGCCCTCTACACCCATCCCAGGAAGTGGACATGTAGACTTGACTTGAACTCTCTGATGAAGATTTCCCAAAGCAGCCTGTCAGAGCTATGGGCATTTCTATTGCTTAGGATTTCCTCCTAGATAGCAAGTTTATGCTTGCCTGTTTGGACTCTACTTTAATGCTCCAAATTCTGAAGTTTCGACTAAGTAATACAACCTAATTCCTCCTTACATGGCAGCCTTTCAAAAGCTTTAGCACAGTTTTCATGCACCCCCTTAAGCCTTTACCTCTCCACAACACACAGTCTCAGTTCCTTGAGCTAATCTTCATATGCTGTGATTTTCAGGCCCTCCCTAATTTTGGTTGGCCTTTCTGGATACTTTCCAGATTCTCCAGGATCTTTCTAAAATATGGTTTGTAAAATTCAACAAAGTTCCTCATATGCAACCTACCTGTGGCAGAGTATATCAGGATTACTATCTCCTTAGGCCTGTCTATCAGGTCTCTCTTATCAGCCTCGTTTATCATCTCTTCCTTCCCTCTGGTCACCAGAGCTATGATAAGTACTCTCCTTGCCAAAGATAACTTCTCTTTGCAAGTATGGAAGCTACCATAATCACCATTAAGATTTAGGGATATATTGAAACATCAAACTACTCTCCCATTTTTCCCTCTCTCTCCTGCACCCCCTCTGCCATACCTGGGCTGGGCTCTTTGAATAAACTTAGGGTTATGTCCCTTGCCTTGGTCTGGCAGGACAAATTAAAATGAGCATCTGAAGTATGGACTTGCCAGAGACCCTGGCCAGCTGAGAGAAGCATTTCCTGACCTGGGATTGGGCTATCGATCCCTCAAGGCTGCTGGGAACATCCACCAACATATTCCTCTGAAACATCATTTTCAATAAATGAAAAACTGAATTTCAGCAGGTGTCCTGTAAATTGCTAATACCATCATGCCATTTTCCCAGCAGACATTCTTTGAGCAAGGCTATTTTGGAATCAGGACATGAATGAACAATAGAATCTGGGCAAGCAGTGTTCAGTGAAGCTTTTTCTGCAATTCTAGGCAGCTAGGTGAGCTCACATCCACAGACACTAACTTCGTCATCTAAGGTAAGTCACTTAAACCTCTGTCAGCCTCAGTCTTCCCACCTGTACAATGGAATGATAATGGCGCTTACCTCCTAGGACTGGGTCAAGGTCAAATGAAATAATAATGGCAAAGTGCTTAGTATGGTGTTTGACACATAGTGAGCGCTATATAAAAATTAGCTATCATCATTATTGCTTGCAAATGAATATATTAATGGGAAAAGAGAAGAAATATGAATGTCTGGTTTCCTGTCTTCCCCCCAGGAGGTCTGAAACAACAAAGAACAATCATGTGACAGAATATATCAGTTGTCCAGGAAGGTTTCAGTGGAATGGTCAGAAACCACATTGAAGGAGGTTGAGGAAACAGTGGGTAGTAAAGAAATGGAGACATTGTATATAAACCAGAGTTGGGAAACCTATGGCCTTGAGGCCCTCTGGGCCCTGAATCCACATGGATTCAGCACTTTAGGACTTAAAAGGCCACATGTGGCCTTAAGGTCACAAGTTCCCCACCTTTGGACTATAAGCAAGCATTGCAAGAAGTTTGACAATGAATAGGAGGGAAGAGAGAGGTATTAATTCAAATCAAAATCCAAGTATGAGGCTCCTTCAATATGGAGGTCCTGGTGATATAAAGGCAAAGCAGATCCCACCCTCAAGGGCTGTTTTGAAGATATGATATAAACACAAGTAAAGTGCATACAAAACATCCTGTAAGAATGATTTGGGATAGGGACTGTACCTAGACCCTGAATTTCAATGAATTCCTTCATAAGGAAATTCCCCCTATCAATGCAGGTCATCTCCTGTAATGGATAGACAGAGCAGTCACTACAACATAAATAATTTCAAGATAAAAAGAGTGAAATACATGAGGAAATTAGGAAAAGAATCATGTAAGAGGATTGTACCTGGGCAGTACTTTGAAGGAAATGAGGGATCTTATGAGTTGCTAGGTGGCATGGTGGAGAGAATGCTGAGCCTGGAGTCCAGAGGACCTGAGGCCAAATCCAACCTCTGACACTTCCTAGCTGTGTGGCCCTGGGCAAGTCACTTAACCCTATTTTCCTCAGTTCCTCATCTGTAAAATTAGCTGGAGAAGGAAATGGCTAACCACTCCAGTATCTTTGCCAGGGAAACACCAGATGGGGTCATGAAAAGTTGGACATAATTAAATCAATAAAACAGCACAAAAGGATCTTATAAGGAAGAAGAGGAGCATATTTCAGACACAAGACTTGGTTTCAAATCCCTCTTCAGACACTTGCAGCTGTGTGACCCTGTGCGAATCCCTTGATTTCTCTGGGCCTGTTTCCTCATCTGTAAAGTATGGATGTTGGATTAGATTACCTTTGACCTCCCTTTAGACCCAAATCTATGATCATGTGATTTATGCATAGGCACAAAGTTGGAATGTGGCAAGCAAACATGGGACAAAGCTAGCCAGAGGGGATGCTGGGGTAAAGAGGCGAGTGTAATACATGCACAGAAATGCCCCAAACTTTACCCTCACAAAGTTCTTCAGAGTTCTGTCAGATCTCCCTGAAAGGATCTGAGTCACAAAGGAGTCAGCAGATAAGCTTGTGGCTGTAGGCACAGGGGAGTCCAGAGTAAATGGGGCTGGGAAAGAGTCTCGAGAAGGAGGCAAAGGTCCCGGAGCACGTCTATCAGGAGGAATGAACAGACAGCAGCTAGGAAAAGAAAACATAGAGAACTGGCTGAGTTCTGAGATGTTTCAGTGGGTCAAGTCAGGAGCTATGGGAACCACCATGGGATGGGATAATTCCATACAAAATACCTCAGATCTCTAAAAATGAATATACAAATATAGGTATATATTTGTGAAGGAACGAATGAAAAGCCTTTATATTATACTGATGAGTAGAGATACAATTTTTTAAAAAACAACATAGATCCTGCTTTCAAAAAGCTTGATTTTTTTGCTTTTTGGAGGGATGGAGGTAGGATAATTGGGGTTAACTGACTTGCCCAAGGTCAACAGTTAGTTTTGTGTTAAGGATCTGAGGCCAAATTTGAATTCAGGTCCTCCTGACTCCAGGGCCAGTGCTCTATTCACTGTGCCACCTAGCTGCCCCAAGATGCTTGATTTCTAAGGGGAGCCACAGTACATAGAAAAGATTTTAACTGTAACTCATTTGGAAAAGTCCCATTATCCTCTGATGCAGCAGAAAAGCAGATGGCAATAATGCTTCTTCTTTCATAGCATTTCCACTGATGCAAGCGCAAGAGCTTCTGATGTTGAATCATGTGCCAATGCCAAGAACTTTGACCTGAAGAACTTTCTTTTCTGGAACTTCAGCATTTGGGGCTGCTTTAGCACCTGCCAAGGCAAGGGCTCATGGGAGCAGGGTTGGGAGTGGCTTCCCTGGATGATGCCTCAGGAGCTGGACTGGAGCAGACCAGCTGATCTGAAGGGCCCTTGGGCTTACCTGCCCATCAGTGGCAGTTGGTTGGTGGTTGGTGCTGCTGCTGCTTGTAGGAATAAATCCTTCTTAAGCTCCTAATATAAGCCAGCTAGTGTGTAAAGCTCTCTACAAATGTTATCCCAGGTATTCCTTACACCAACCCTAGGAGCAGGGTGCTGTTATTACCCCTACCCACCCAGGGTCAAGACTAGCAGGTGTCTGAGGCTGGATTTGGACTCGGATATATTCTGACTCCGGGCCAAGGGCTCTATCCATTGTGCCACCTAGTCGCAAGGAAGGTGGACCCTTTTTCACAGAGATTGTTAAGTCCTTTTAAAGTTGTGCCCAACTCTTTGTGACCCCATTTGGGGTTTTCTCATCAGAGATACTTCAGTGATTTGCCATTTCCTTGTCCAGTTCATTTTACAGATGAGGAAACAGAAGCCAACAGCTTAAGTGACTTGCCCAGGGTCACTGTCCGAGGTTGGATTCAAACCCATGAATATGAGTCTCCTTGATTTCAAGCTCAGTGCTCTATCCAGTATGCCACCTAGTTGCCCTTTCTACATGGATTACTCTCTTCAATTACAACTGTGGAAGCCAGACTAAATGGTGACTGGGACAAAGGGAAGGGTCATTCCCATTGCCAGGACTCTTGGCTTCAGGGCCTGAGAGGAGATGGTCATTAATGTAGTGATGATGGTTTGACCTTCCAGGTGCATTTGGCCTCCTCTCTGTCCCTCAGGGTGCTTTGCTTCTTCAACTAAGATGACTTGCCTACCCTGGTGGTGGCAGTGGGTCAACAGTCAGTAGGGATAACTGGTCTTTTTTCCCAGTAATTGTTTTCCCAGATAATAGTTGTGGAGACTGGGCTAATGTGCTATTTTAGCTAGGCTGGTGGACAAATATGATCTGATGTCTTAGAATATATATTTTTACTTCCTGGATGGTTGTTGTAAGGAAAGTAGCTCACCCTCATGGACCAGGAGAAATAAAGGGAAGGGAATTGAGATATGTCCAAGGACTGGACCTGAGGCCAGATTTGAACCTGCATCTTTCTTGACCCCTTGCCCAGAGATCTACCCACTATTCTCTTTCCCCTCCTTGCTACCTAACAGTATGATGCTGACTTGTCCTTATCTGGAAGGGCAGACACTGACAAGGAAGAACAAGGAAGCATTGATTTCTTATTTCTATGACTCATAACCCAGGGAGGTTTCTTCCAAGAGAGAGGCTTTTGTTCTGGCCTCAAGTGACCACCAGCTTCATCTTGGGGTTTGGCCTGACCCCAAAGAGCAGGGACAAACTTTTCCCACTCTCTGACTTGTTCTTTCTCTACTCCAGATTTCAGAAGGGAAATTTCTACAAGAAATTTCACACGGCTTATGTCCCCTAAAATTAATTATAGAACCTTGCCTAGAAAAGATGTTCAATGTACAAAGTATGCATCAGATAATTCTTTCATTAAGCACAAAAAACACTGAAGACATTAAAGATTCATAAACACACATCAAGCAGCCTTTACAAACCAAATCCTGTGCATGTGTGCATTGGCCTTTCTTGGATGGGCCATTTATCTCTCTCAACTTCATTGTTCATTCTTCTCACTAGGCTGCATTTCCTAGCAATCTGGGGCATGGCCTGGGCTTTTCTCCCGGTGATGGATCTTCTCCGTGAGTATTAATGCAATTATAGGATACACCTCCCACTAGTGAACTGACCAATTATAACATACTTGTACATTAAGTCATCTGGTCAATGATTTAATCATAGCTTTTCTTTAAATGTTGCATCTTTGGCACTTCTGAGCATCAATCAAATCTCTCTTAAACAAACAACATGCATTTATTAAGAGCCTACTATGTTCCAGGCATTGTGCTAAACACTGGGGATTCAAACAGAAGCAAAAAGAAAGAGGCTTCCCTTAAGGAGCTTACATTCTAATGCAAGCAAACAACACCTAAAAGGAAGAGAAAAGAAGAGCTGAGTGCGGAAATGGAACGAATCTGGCTGTTCCGGCCTCCTTAAAATAGAGCTTTTGGAAGGAACTGTCCAACAGGGGAGGCAAGGAGCTCAAGGATAGGAGGCATCTTCCAGGATGTGCAGGTGGCTGGGGATAGTGCATAAAGAAGTACAGAGTCAGGAGTAGAGGCCAAGGGAGAAGGAATGTGTGACCATGACTGACCTGGGCACTTTCCTTGAAATGGAGGTTCTGAAATGACCTGACCCAGAGGGCTTAAATCTGTTACTGATGGATTTATCCATGTACAACACAGTCATGGTTTTAATTTTTTATTTGCTAGGAAAATGTCAAGATAGCACGTGGTTGCTAGTGGGATACCCCAAGGATGTGCACTTTGTCCTGGGCAGTTTGATATTATTTTTTAGATCAATGATTTTAACAAAGGGGAAAAAGAGTATGCTATTAAAGGCGCGGATAAAATCCAGGTTCTAATGCCTTCTGATGGGAAGGCTGGACCGCGTAGTTCTCTTCATCTCCCAAGCTCGGAGCTTTAGTGGGGAAGCTCACTCCTGGGTGCCGTGGTCTAAGAAAGACATTGATCAACTAGAGAGTGCTCAGAGAAGGGGTAGAGGATGGAGGAGGACTTCAAATTCAGCTCTTAAGAGAATCAGGTGAAAGAACTCCTGAGGAAGATAAGACTCAGGAAGGACATGATATGATAGCTGTCTTTAGGTGTTATAAGGGCTGTCACATAAAGGAGTGATTGGTCTTTTTCTGCTTGGTCCCAGAAAGTGGAAGGGGAAGCAATGGGTGGAAGCTGCCAAGTGGTAAGTTAAGGCTTGGTCTCAGGAAAAATAAAAAACAAAAAAACCTTCCCTAACAATTAGAGCTGTTCCATAGGGAGATGGGAAGTCTTAGGAGGGGTTGATCTCTACCCTCTTGGAGATCTGCAAGCTGAACAGTCACTTTCTTGGCATATTATAGTGGGAAGTTCTTTTTATGTAGAAATTGGACCAGATGACATCTGACGCCCCTCCCAACTCAAATATTTTGTGACTATCATTCTGTAAAAAATGTAGCATCATATTTAATCATCCCAGACAAAAAGTTAATGCCATGAACTTGCTGCCTAAAATATATTTTTAGAATCCAAAAGTTGTTAATGTGTTTATTGTTGATAATGTTTTATCTATTACTAAATATACACTCAAAACACCCCTCCATGATAAACAATAGTCAAAAATATGTGATAAAGGGTTTTGTTTTTTGGTGAAGGCCTTTTACCAGGGCATTTCATCTTCTTATCACACGCGACTTTTCATTCCATTCACGTCTTGGTTTAAATAAAATCTAAGAGAAAATAATCGTGTATGTGCATATTAGAACTTCCAACAGGTGAGTGTTTCCATGGCTACATGGCAACCCAATGAGTTTGTATCTATATCTCTATAAAAGCATTCATTTCTTGTCCTAATAGATTTTATTCCGATAAGGAACTTCTGCCAATCATTTCATAGCTCTCTATTTTTTTAAGGCAATGAATATAATGGAAAATGTGGATGTTATTTTTTAAAAGCATGACACAGTTATATCTAAATGCCATTTTCCATTATCTGACCTATTCCAGGAATGTCATGGGATTTTTATTCTTTGGAAGTATCATGCATGTTACAGTAAGCAGAATTTAAAATTTTAACATTATGTCCTTAGTATACATGCACAATGCTTTATTATAGCTTTATTGATGCATTTTAGATCTGCAAAGTACAAATGCAAGGGTATAAGAATCCCCATTATTAAATATATTAGTTCATTAATCAATTTAATCTTAGTGTGAAAAAAAATATCTGTCTGAGTTGAATCTAGTCTCTAAGCTAACTAAAGAGGCAACAAAGTATACTGGATAGAATATTGGAGTCGGTATCAGAAAGACCTGGGCAGATACACATTATCTGGGTGATCCTGAGCAATTCATTGAAGTTCTCAGAACCTCCATGACCTCGTATGAAAAACTGGGAGATAATCATAGAATCTACTATGCAGTTCTCTTGTAGCAAATGAAATAATGGAGAGAAATTGCTTTGTAAACCTGAAACCAACTGTAGCAGCAAGCACCCCAAGCGTCCTCAGGGTTTGCAGCTACCACAGGTTCTTGGATCTGCTTTGTTAAAGGAAAGCAATTCAAAATGGGTTAACAAGCTTACTTTAATCAGTCAGACATATATCGTTTACCTTGTTCAGGGGAAAAAGGTCAGCACCCCGAACTTCAAAGCATACAGTCAGAATTATCAAGACAGAAACAGATCAAGTAGACAGATTTCCAAACTGTCCAACCATTACATCCATACCCAGTCAACATCTGGGTTTCTACATCTGGGTTTTTCAAAGCCAGGGGACTCTCAACAACGGCTTCCCAGAATTCAGATCAAATCACAGAACACTTCTCAAAGTGAGTCCCAAAACAAAGCTACACATCAGGGCTTATATAGCCTTCTCCTGGCTCAGAGAATGTAACAACCTTATTGACCCACTGGCCAATCAAAAAGTATCTACTGAAAAACAAGCCTCCCTCCCCAGGCTTCTGGTGCACTTTAGCCTAGGGGCAGGGAAGATCTTCCAAATTTGCATTCCCATTACACCAACCTCTCTCTCTCTCTCTCTCTCTCTCTCTCTCTCTCTCTCTCTCTCTCTCTCTCTCTCTCTCTCTCTCTCTCTATCTCTCTCTTTCTCTCTCTCTCTCTCTCTCTCTCTCCATATATATACTTGTGTATATACATACATATTCATACACATGCACACATATCTTTTATCTATCCATCTATCTATCCATGTACACTATTGTTATTGAGTGCAGCCTGGCTTGGCGGTTAGAAAACTTAATCCTATGTCTGGCAGACTTGGATCCCAACCCTGCCTCTAACACAAATTGCCTATGTGGCCCTGGATATGCTTGTTAACTTCTCCATATAAGTCTCTAAGATTATATATCACAGGGCAGGTGCCCATCTGCCTTCTGAGAGCACATTCCTTCCTGGAGCTCCCAACAATGAAGAAATCACAGCTTCTGTCCAAAAGAGCTGCCAAATTATTATCCTGCTATATAATTTCCTGATTTTTCTAAAATCAAATAGGTTGCTTGTTCTTTTTGCCCTCCCTTTAGAAACCACCAACCAAGTTAGAAAATCACCACATTTGGACTTTTTAAGAAAAGGTCTCAAAGTTGAGGTGTTGAGAACCTGCTCTGTGAGGCAGGGAGGTCTGTTCCAGAGTGAGTGTGCGCTGAGAACCAGACCTCAACATTGGCCCACAGCGTCCTGAGCACACCTGGTGTCTTACAACTTGACTCTTTGAAAAGGCAAGATAGATTCAAATGAATACCTGGTATGCTCAAAGAAAGGCCCAGAAGATACTGAGTATGTAACAACCGCCTTCCCCACCCAGCCCCCCAGGAAAGCTGCTCAATCTCCCTTTCATTGATAGTGGAAGCAATCCCAGGGTTCTGCCCAACCTGTGCCCTGGTTATTCTCATCTTCTCTCTTTGTAAAGTACACTGCTAGGCCCTAGCTGAGTTCTTTCTAATTGCCCCAAAGATCAACTGTTCTTTGCTCAATTGTCCTGAGTGTAATAGTAATGGAATTTCAAGATCCCCCTGTATTGACTTGGTTTTTGGTTTGATTGGGTTAAGACCCAGAGCTTGTGAATCCCACTTGTGGGATGGACTTGTTGATGTGAAAAGAGAGGGCTGAACTGGGAGGAGCCGGTGACGTAAATTTAGAGACACACAAGCAGAGAGAGAGGCAGAAGAACTTTTTGGAAGCAGCATCTTGGAGGCAGAGAGAGATGGAGAGGATTGCTGAGGGCCACTTTGAATAGCCCAGGACTTTTGAGAGTTGCCACCCAGAGCTGCCAAGGACTGAGGAGACATGGCTGTTATGCTGGTACTCTGTCTGTCTGTTTTGATGTTGTTTTGCCAGATCTGTCCACTGGTGAAGGACAGTCCTGTTGTTGCAGAGGCTATGGAACTTGTTGTTGGTTCAGAGCTCCTGAGACTGTCCTGCAGACAGAGAGTGAATTGTGCCCACTGGTGAAGGACAGTGCTGTTGTTGCAGAGGTTCTGGAACCTTGCTGTTGGTTCAGAAGCCCTGAAGAAGGATTTTCTTGTTGTATGTTTAAAGAAATTCTGGGAGAGGGTTTTGCTAATGTTTTCAGGGGTCCTAAGGCTGTTCCACAGACAGAGAATGAATTAATGAAGAGAATGGCAATGTATCTTGTAGCCTTGCTAAGCTTTGTCTTCCCAGGAACAAAAATTGCTGAAAATATACCTCATGTCAAGATGAAGAAAAGATCTCTCTTTGGGTATTAAATTCTGTGCTTAAGCTTGTTGTAACTCTGGCATAGATTCAATTGTAATCCAAGGGTGGGGAACTTTTGACTTTTTTGTGCTCTGTGATTGACCAAACGAATGTACTTTACTTATGATTGGAAACTAATCTCCATTTGAGAAGAGGGGCTTTGTGGTTGACTAAATGAATGTACAGCCTAGGGGTAGAGTAGTACTTAGAAGAGGGACTTTGTGATTGACTAAATGAATATAATGTCCAGGGGTGGAGTAGTACTTGGAGATTATTGAATTATACTTGGTGGATGCTGTATTTTGAATTATTCTATATTTTTAGTTTCTCTGTTTTTAAATTTTCACTGAATAAAATGGAGAGTACCTATGCTGGTATTTTGAACCTTGTAAAGTTGCCTTTGCTTGGCATTACACAGGGTCACATAGCTAGTAAATGTCAGAGGAAGGATGGAATGGATAGCTCGGTCAGGCATTCTATATACAGTGGCACCCAAAAGACACTGATTGTTGTCAATTTAATTTTATAGAGGGCCTTTTGGGGATGAGAAAGTGACTAATCAGGTGTAATTGAGTAAATTACTATCTATAATAAATAAAACCATTCTCAAGAGACCTTTGGGACCTATTTTCCAGTGAGATCAGAAGGCCTGGTTCAAGGGAATATTGCCACAGCTTTTGTTCCCACTGTCACTTGAAACAAGAAATGCAGAGAAGTGAAGGCTGACCCTCTCACTTTTGAGGTGGGGCAGGTATAGGGAGACATCAGATTTAGATACTTTAGCAGACCAAAAGCTCAAAATGAGTC
The DNA here is from genome assembly GCF_028583685.1 of Petaurus breviceps papuanus. Lineage (NCBI taxonomy): Eukaryota > Metazoa > Chordata > Mammalia > Diprotodontia > Petauridae > Petaurus > Petaurus breviceps. The sequence continues at coordinate 13,385,498 of NW_027185759.1, read as the reverse complement.
CACAGTCAGACATTGCGGCCACCCTCAAAAATGCTACTGCTAAATTGATGAATCCAATCTTTGATAGCATTAAGAGAAGGGGTAGCATAGAGGAAAAGGGAAGCTATGGTTTCCCTACTCTCATTCTAGGTCAAACCAATTCAGCAGTGTTGGGTTTCCTTCTGCATGCCCACTTTTAAGAAGGATATCAATAAGCTTTCTACCCCTGCCTTTGATTATCAGGCCTCCAGGTGGGACAGGTGACTTGTCATCTGCCTTGCTCACCCTGCCTCTCTGTGAGCTGCCTTAGTAAGAACAGAAGTCATTGAACCCCTGTGTCACCAACTAGGTGGAAAAATCAATTCTACATTGAGGCTGGCAATTTCTTTGTTGATCCTGCCTCCACAACATTCCTTGTATCTTCCCCCTATCTCTCTACTTAAACACCCCCTCTCACTATCTCCTGGGCTAGCACACTAACCTTTTTTATTCAATTTTTAACATTTTTATTTAAAGTTTTGAGTTCCAAATTTTACCTCTCCTTCCTTCCCTGCCCTCCCACTGCCATGAGATAATAAGCAATCAGACATAGGCTATACATGGGCAACTATGTAAAATATTTCCATATTAGCTGTTTTACACAAGAAGATTGAATAAAAGGCAAAAAAAGAAATAAAAAAGTGAAAAATAGCATGATTCAGTCTGTATTCAATCAATACTAGCTTCCCCCCCTCTGGAAGAAGATAGTATGCTTCATTCTTAGTCCTTTAGGGCTTTCTTAGATCATTGTATTGCTGAGAAGAGCTAAGTCATTCATAGTTCTTCCTTAAATAATATTGCTGTTACTGTGTACAACAGTCTCCTGGTTCTGTTTAATTCATTATGCATCCATTCATGTAAGTCTTTCCAAGTTTTTCTGAAATCACCCTGCTTGTAATTTTTAGCACAGTAATATTCCATTATAATCATATACCATAGCTTGTTTAACCATTCCCCAATTGATAGGCATCCCTTTGATTTCTGATTCTAAGCTACAGCAAAAGAACTATTATAAATATTTTTTTTATATACATAGGTTCTTTCCTCCTTTTTATTATATCTTTGGGATATAGACCTGGAAGTGGTATTGCTGAATCAAAGGGAATGCACAGTTTTATACGCCTGTGGGCATAATTCCAAATTGTTCTCACGAATGGTCATGTCATTTCAAAACTCCACCAACAGTGCATTAGTGTCCCAGTTTTCCACATTCCCTCCAATATCCAACATTTTCTTTTTTTGTCATATTAGCCAATCTGATTTGTGTCAGGTGGTACCTCATAGTCATTTTCATTTGAATTTCTCTGGTCAATAGTGTTTTAGAGAATTTTTTCATATGACTACAGATAGCTTTAGTTTCTGAAAACTGCCTGCTCAAAGATGACTTGTATTTTTATAAATTTGACTCAGTTCTTTATGTACATGAGAAATGAAGTTTTTATCATAGACACTTGCTGCAAAAATTTCCCCCAGCTTTCTGCTTTCCTTATAATATTTGTTGCATTTGTTTTGTTTGTGCAAAAACATTTTAGTTTTATATAATCAGAACTATCTATTTTACATTTTGTAATGCTTTTTATATATTCTTTAGTTGAAATTTTTTTCCCTTATCCATAAATCTAATAGACAAATTATACCATGATCTCTTAAATTGTATATGGTATCATTCTTTATGTGTAAATCATGTACCCATTTTGAACTTTTCTTCATATATAGTGTGAGATGTTGGTCTACACCCTAGTTTCAGTCATCCTGTTTTCAAGTTTTCCCAGCAGTTTTCATCAAATAATGGGTTTTTGTTCCCAAAACTTAGATCTTTGGGTTTATCATATACTAGATTTCTATGGTAATTTACTCTAATGTAGTTTGAACCTTATCTGTTCCTCTGATCCACCACTCTTTTTTAGTCCTAAATTGGTTTGATAATTACCACTTTATAATACAGTTTGTGGTCTGGTATGACTAGACAATCTTTTTATTTTTTGGATTTTGTTCTTTGATTCCCTTAATGTCCTTGAGCTCTTGTTCTTCCAGATCATTTCTGTTATTATTTTTCTTTCTCCACAAAATAATTTTTGATAGTTTGGTATGGCACTGAATAGATTAATTTAGATAGAATTGTCATTTTATTGTATTGACTCAACCTATTGATGAACAATTTTATTCACAATTGTTTAGATCTGACTTTGTTTTTGTAACAAAATGTTTCATGGTTGTGTTCATATCATTCCTGGGTTAATCTTTGCAGATAACTTTCCGAGTATTTTATACTGTCTATACTTATTTTAAAGAGAATTTCTATTTCTATCTCTTGCTGCTAAACTTGGTTGGTAATCTATACAAATGATGATGATATCCTGCAACTTAGCTAAGGTTCTTAATAATTTCAATTTATTTGGTCCTCTAGGATATTCTAAGTATAGCATCACATCATTTGGAAGGAATGGACTCTTAATAGACTCCAGTCACTTTCCTATCCAATCCACCTTCTATGCAGCTTTCAAGTCTAACCATGTCACCTCCCTATTCAAGAAAGATGGGGAGGAGGTGGAGATAAGATGGCAGCATAGAAACAGGAAAACTCCATGAGCCCCTTCCATAATTACCACAAATACATATAAAATATGACTCTAAACAAGAGTTAGAGCTACAGAACCCACAAAGTGACAGAGAGAAAGAAATCTCCTGCTGAAGGCAGCCCAGCAGGCCTACAGGAAGTGTCCATTTTAGTGTGCTGGGAGTTGAGCCAAGCCAGGAGGGAGCCCAAGGTTTTAGTCTCAGGGCAGCCCTGACCAGCAGCTGCTGAAGTGGACTTCAGGAGAGTGGATCACCAGCAGCTGTGGCAGTTTCCAGAATTATCAACCCAATCAAACATTAGATTCCTTTTTAGGGGACAAAAAGGATCAAAGCATGGAACAGGAAGGAGACAACAAAGTCAGAACTGCACCAAAAACTTCCAGGAAAAATATGAATTGATTACAAGCCATGGAGGAGCTCAAGAAGGATTTTGAAAATCAAGTAAAAAAAGTGGGGAGAAAACTGGGAAGACAAATGAGAATGATGCAAGAAAATAGTGAAAAGTGAGTCAACTACCTGACTGAAGAAAATAACACCTTAAAAAATAGACTAACTCAAAAGGCAAAAGAAGCCCAAAAAGCCAATGAGGAGAAGAATTCCTCAAAAAGCCAAATTTGGGGGTTGGTGCAGTGAGTAAAAGCACCAGCCCCAGAGTCAGGAAGACTCAAGTTTGCTTCTGGCCTCAGACACTTAACACCCACACACAAAAACTAACCATGTAACTTTGGGCAAGTTACTTAACCCCAATTGCCCTCCAAAAGGCAAAAAAAGCCAAATTTTCCAGATGGAAAAAGGATTTCAAAAGCCCAGCGAAGAGAATAACTCCTTCAGAATTAGATTGGAACTAATGGAAGCTAACGACTTCATGAGAAATCAAGATACTATTAAACAGATACAGACAAATAAAAAAAAATAGAAGGCAAAATGAAATATCTCATTGGAAAAACCACTGACCTGGAAAATAGATCCAGGAGAGATAATTTTAAAAAGTATTGGACTACATGAAAACCATGATCAAAAAAAGAACCTAGAAATAATCCTTGAAGAAACTCTCAAGGAAAATTGCCCTGATGTTTTAGAACCAGAGGGCAAAATAGAAATTGAAAGAATTCACAAATCACCTCTTGAAAAAGATCCCAAAAAGAAAACTACTAGTAATATTATAGCCAGGTTCTGGAGTTGCCAGATCAAGGAGAAAATATTACAAGCAGACAAGAAGAAACAATTTGAATGTTGTGGAAACACAATTAGAATAACACAAGATCTAGTAGAAGGGATCAAAGGGCTTGGAATATGATATTGTAGAGGTCAAAGGAGCTAGGATTAAAACCAAGATCACCTACCCAGAAAAACTGAGTATAATGTTTCAGGGGAAAATATGATCATTCAATGAAATAGAGGACTTTCGACCATTCTTGATGAAAAAACCAGTGTTGAATAGGAAATTTATACTCTGATACAAGAAGCAAGAGAAGCATGAGAAGGTAAACAGGGAAAAGGAATCATAAGGAACTTATCAAAATTGAACAATTTATATTCCTACATGGAAAAATGATAATAGTAACTTATGAAAATTTTCTAAGTATGAGGATAGTCAAAGGGAATATAAATATGTGTGTATATATATGTATACATACATATATATGTCCTTATAGGAGGGTATATGTGCCTATGTATACATATGTGTATGTCTATATGTGTGTAGGTATTCATAGACAGAGGGCACAGGATCAATTGAATAGGAAGGGATGATATTTTAAAAATAAAATTAAAAGGTAAGAGAGGAATATAATGAGAGGAGATAGAGAGAGACAGAATGGGGTAAATTATGTCATATAAAAGAGGCAAGGGAAAACTGTTACAATAGAGAGGAAGAACAGGAAGGTGAAAGGGAATGGGTCAACCTTACTCTCATTGAATTTGGCTGAAGGAGGGAATAACATACACATTCAATTGAGTATCTTACCCTACAGGAAAGTAGTGGGAAAGGGATGGGGAGGGGGGGGTGATAGAAGGGAGGGCAGATTGGTGGGGGGAAGAGTTATTAGAAGCACACACTCATGAAAGGGACAGGGTCAAAGTAGAAAATAGAATAAGTGGGGGGCAGGATAGTATGGAGGGAAATATAGTCAGTCTTTCACAATATATCCACTATGGAAATGTTTTGAGTAACTACACATGTACAACCTATGTTGAATTGCTTATCTTCCCAGTAAGGGTGGATAAGGAGGGAAGAAGGGAAAGAATCTGTAATTCAAGGTTTTAAAATCAAATGTCTAAAAATATTATTATTATTATTATTATTATTATTATTATTATTATTATTTTACATGCCACTGGGAAATAAGATATACAGACACAGGGCTAGGGAGATCCATCTTGTCCTACCAGAAAGTTGGAGAGGGAATGAGGGAGGATATAGGAGAGAGGAGAGTGGGGGAGGGGATATTCAGTGGGATTGCTGTTTTGGGTGGTGAGTAGGGGAAAGAAAGGGAGAAAATTTGTAACTCAAAATCTTGTGGAAATGAACGTAAACTAAAACATAAAATTGTAAACTAAAATATAAAATTTAAAAAAAGAATAAGATAGAAAACCAACATAAATAAATAAACAAACAAATTTTGAAAAATAAGAAAATAAAAAAAGATCAGGGGTTTTCTCTGGCCTCCAGCATAGAATCTAAATTCCTCTATTTGATTTTCAGTAACTTTCACTTTCTGGTTCCCAATAATCCATTCCAAATGTAGAATGGTCTGACTCATAATAGGGTAGGTTTCTATTCACTTAAGATCAGGTAAAGGTAGAATGACCCCTCATTGGGGCTATTGTAAGAGGCAGTTCCTGCTCAGTTTTGGACTAAGTAAGGGATCTCTGAAGTCTTTCTAATTATGAAATTCTGCGAGTTGAGTAAACTGTCATTTAAGAGCAAGAATCCCTATTTAGCTTTCTTGCCTTTCTAACTACAGGAAAATGTAAATGGTCTGCATTCAACCAGATTTAAATCTTCCCTCTCTTGCTTAGCTATCAGTGTGACAGACAAATCACAACTCCCCTGATTCAGTTTCCTGAAACATAAAATATTAATTGATTGTCCTACTTCACTGGATTGTTGTGCGTGTGAAAAAAGTTATTTTCCAAGAACCATCTAATCATTCTGTGCTAACCACTTCTATCATAACTACTATTATTCTCCAGCATTTTTCTGAGCTTAACATGTCCTAAAATCTTTGGGTTCTTTGTGGGTCTATTTCTATTTCTCTCCTTTCTCCCATACAGAAGTTGAGCTTAGACTGTCCACTTTCTATTTTGCTGACCTTTGTCAGGACAATTCTCTCTCTCACCCCTAATTTAACTATGATTCATATATTTGAGTTCATTTCTCAATTTATTCTACTATTCAGTATATTGCCTTCCTTTCATAGACACCTCTGGGTGTGACTGTTAACTGTTGTTAGACTGTGAATCACTGGTTCATACTACAAAATCTGCTTAAAAATTCTGAAAGGTTACATAGTTCCTCTCTCATTTTCAACAGACCTCTATGTTGATAGGGGTGCTGTAATTATTATTGGAAATTAGCACAGCTTTATAAAAGAATGAAAAAATAGGAATGTACATATAGGATAAGATGCAAACTTTGGGGAATCATTGGTATGCAGAGCAAGAGACAATGGGAATATCTTTATGGGACCTAAACACTGCTATAACGGCAAGCATTTCTGATGATTGAGAGTTTCCTATGACAAGTGCTGCTTCTCTGGGAATAACAGAGAAATGGCAGTTTATATTATTATAATCTAAGTCAAGGACCTGCCATAAAAATGCCATTTTAATAAGCTAGTGAAATCCCAGAGATACAGTATGTGAAGGGAGCAAATTTGAATTTGCCTTGGGATGGCTGAGATTGGCCTGTGAGTCAACCTGCCATTTTTAATGATTAGCTTATAAAATTCTGCACAGGTGCCTTGAAATGTGGATCCTCTGCTCCATTATGCTGTTTTAGAAGGTGGCCTCATGTTGAACCATCATGGGTGTTCCACAAAATTCCATCCTCATGCATTTGGAAGGAATTTCAGCACTGAATTTACATAGCCCTATGAAATTGGGGAACATGTTAATGTACAGTGACAGAAAGTGTTCATTTTTGACACTTTTCCCCTGTCAGTAGAATATTTTAGAAAGTCTGCAATTCTTTTTTTTTTTAATTGACTATTCTCTCTATGAAGGTCACATAAAGAATGGCCCTTTGCTATTAATTTTATATCTTTCTTAGGAATTGTAATAAAATTTTGTGTACAATTCTACTTAAATGAGAGGTTGATATTTGCATGTTATAAAAGAAAAATAATATAATAAAACCTTGGCTGACTGTAATCCAACTTTCTAGGACCCTCCATTAAGTAAATTATTAGTTGGGTAAAAGACCCAAAGTAACAGGAAAATATTCCAGTATCAAGGCTTATTTCCTTAAAGTAGTTTCAAGTATGTCTTGAAGATAGTCCAGATTCCAACTAATCTCCTATATTTTCTATCTCAATAGTATTTTTCAGAAGTGACAGCTGAGGCCACAGTAATGACCTCAAACTATTGTAAGGCCGTGAATCCTCAAGGAAATAAAATTAGCAACAAAATTTCAGTGAATCTCTGAGTATCAATGGTAAACATGATGCTAAAATTGGATATATGTGTATATATATGCATATATATACCCATACCTGTATATGTGTACATATACATACGTGTATGCTTGTATGTGTATAATGCACAGATATATGCATACATATATGTATATTTCCAAATGATTTTCATGATGGCAGAATTCTCAAGCATCAGTAGGCCCTTTCATTTTTGTTTCTAGTATTTTATTTTTCCCCAGTTTTGTGTAAAAACAACTTTAACATTTGTTTTTAAAATTTTGAGTGCCAAATTCTCTCCCTTCCCCCCATTTGAGAAGACAAGCAATTTGATGTAGGTTATACATGTGTAGTCATGCAAAACATTTGCATATTAGTCATGTTGTGAAAGAAAGCATAGACCCACCAAAAAAATCCTCAAGAAAAATAAAGTTGAGAAAAGTATGCTTCCATCTGCATTCAGGCACCACCACCCTTCCTCTGGGAAAAGATAGCATGCTTCGTCACAAGTCCTTCAGACTTGTCTTGGATGGCTTGGATTGCTGAGAACAGCTAAGTCATTCCTAGCTGATCATCTTACAATACTGCTATTACTTTGTACATAGTACATTTCACTTTGCCTCAGCACATATAAGTCTTTCTGAGTTTTTCTGAGAGCATCCTGCTTATCATTTCTTATAGCACAATGGTATTCCATTACAATTGCATATCACAATTCGTTCAGTCACTTCCCAGTTGATGAACATCCCCTCAATTTCCAATTCTTTGCTACCAGAAAAGAGTTACTATAAATATTTTTGCACATATATCTCCCTTTCCTTTTTTTTCTTTTTTTGGAGGGCAATTGGGGTTAAATAACTTGCCCAGGGTTACACGGCTAGTTTTTTTGTGTGGGTTCCTTTTCCTTTTTTTAATCTCTTTTGAGATATAGACCTAGTGATGGTATTGCTAGGTCAAAGGGTATGCATGGTTTTATTGCCTTTGGGTATAGTTCCAAAATACTCTACAGAATGGTTGAATCAGTTCACAAGTCCACCAACAGTACATTACTTTTCATTTTTGCCTGCTTGCCCTCCAAACTTTGTCATTTTTCCTCTATGTCCTATTAGCCATTGTAATAGGTATGAGTTAGTAACACAAAAATTATCTGAAACATAGCAGAAAAGATAGTATTACCAAGGGTGCATAGGATAGAAAAAAGAGGTGAGCTACTCATATATTGCTTCACAGAGGATTGAATTGTAAAGGGAGAGACTAGAAGTGAGAACTAAATTCAAAAGTTATTGCAGAAGTCCAAGTATTGACAGAGAACTAAAAAGGACAGTGACCAAGTAAATGGAGAGAGGAAAACGAATGGCAGAGATGTTGCAGAGGCATAATTGGCAAACTTTGGTGAACACTTGGATATGGGAATGACAAAAAAGGGAAGAGTCAAGGTTGACTCCAAGCCTGTGAGACTGAATGACTGCTAGCATGGTGTTATCCTCACCAAGAGTGGGCTAGTTTCAAAAAGCAAGTGGAGGAGAAAAGATAATGAATTCCATGTGAGACATGCTGGGCAGACATGAGCTTAGGGGGCGGAGGGGTAGTGATTTGCACTTAGCAGCTCTATGGAGCATTTTGGATGATTTGGTTTTCAGGTGATTGTGGGAAATCCAAGTGAATAAGCCTCATATACAGTCAGTGATGCAGGACTGGAGATCTGGGCAAAGTTTAGGTCTGCTTTTATAGATTTGGCAGACATAGTTATAGAGATAATAACTACACTCATGAGAGTAGATGCAATCACCTGGGGAAAGTAAATACATAAAGAAGAGTGGCAGATAGATGACAGGGAAAAGGTCAAAAGCTTCAGAAAGGTCAAGAACGATGAGGCATGAAACCAAAGCATCAGATTTAGTACTTGAAAGATTGCTGATAAAGAACAATTTCAGTTGAGTAATGGGGTTAGAAACTATATTGGTAGGGATTGAAAAGTGAGCAAGAGGGGCAGCGAGGTGGCACAGTAAGTAAAGCACTAGCCATGGAGTCAGGGGGACCTGAGTTCAAATCTGGCCTCAGACACTTAACACTTACTAGCTGTGTGACCTCAGGCAAGTCCCTTAACCCCAATTGCCCTGCCCTCTACCCTTCAAAAAGCAAAAGAGAAAAGTGATCAAGAAATGACAAAGGGAAGACAGTGAATAAAAACACTCTTTTTTTAGAAGTTTGACTGAAGAGAGAGACAGGAGATATAGGACAATGGTTTTCAGAGATGATAATTAAAAGTTTTGTTTGTTCTTGTTTGTTATAAACAGGGAGACTTCTGCCAGTTGAAGTCATTTTATCTAGTAAATGATTGAAAATGATAGAAAAAATTATGAAAGTGAACTTTTGGAAGAGATAGGAGGGGACAGGACAAGGGCACAGGTGAAGATAAGGGGCTTAGAAAAGGTGAAGGCCTATCACATTTTATCAGAGACAGGAGCACAGGATACTAGTTTAAGATACATGGGAAAGGTTAAAGTTGCTGGAGAGGAGAGAAGAAGAAGTTCACCAAAAATGGTCTTGGCTTGTCATAGCACAGTTAGAGAGGAGATTCTTGGCTGCATAGGAGAGAGGAGAGTGTGCTGCTTGGGACTTGAGGAGAGAAAAGAAGCTTTGGCAAAGCCGATGTATAGAATGTGATAGAGATTCTGCAAAGGAAGAAGAGAGAAATGGGCAGGAAGCAGTGAGGGCCCAACTGAGGTCAGAGAAGATCCTTTTACAATATACCCAGTCAGCTAAGTTAAATAACTTCTTTTTTATATGACTTTCTTTAGATTTTAGCATCAGAATAAAAGCAGAGAAACCAGCTCGATTGTGAGGCTAGGATTGGAATTTGGAAAGGAACAAAAGAAAGAACCAAGGAGATCAAGAGTGGAGGGCAGGCTACAGTTGAACTACTTAACTATAGGATCAACATCTGAAAGGGAGAAATTAGAGACCACATCAAGGGTAGTGACACAGGAGGAAAAGGAGGAACACAATGATTGGCAGTTACAGTGAAAGTAAGATTTTTGAAAATAGAGATGAGATTAATAAAATTAAAAGAAACAAAAACATTGATGAATAAAACTAGAAGTTGATTTTAGGCAGAAAAGCAATGAAATATATAAAGTATTGGTTAATAAGATCAAAAAGGAGAAGAAAACCAAATTTCTAGTATCAAAAATGAAAAGGATAAATTTATCACTAATGAAGAATTAAAGCAATTATTAGGAGTTATTTTACCCAATTACATGGCAATAAATTTAACAATTTAAGTTAAATGGAAAAAATATTTACCAAAATGTAAACTGCCCAGGTGAACAGAAGAGGAAATAGAATATTTAAATAAACCTCTTTTAGAAAAAGAAATTGAATGTGCCATAAAACAGCTTTCTAAGAAAAAAAGGCATCAGGACCAGATGAATTTATAATGAATTCTATCAAAATTTAAAGACTAACTAAATACAGTATTAAATAAATTATTGGCATAATAAGAAAAGTAGTCCTACCAAACTCGTTTTATGAAACAAATACGGTACTGATACCTAAACCAGGAAGAGGAAAAACAGAAAAAAATTACAGACCAATTTCACTAATGAATACAGATGGAAAAATTCTACACAAAATACTAGTCAGGAAACCCAACAATCTATCAAAAGGTTATGGTGACCAAGTGGTACTTACACCATGAATGCCAAGATGATTTAACATAAGGACAGCTATTAACATAGCTGATTACATCAATAACAAAAATCATATGATTGTATCAATAGATGGAGAAAAGGCTTTGGGTAAAATACATAACTCCTATTAAAAATGCTTGAAAGCTTAGGTACAAATGGATTTTTCCTTAAAATGATAAGAAGCATCTACCTGAAATGATCAGCAAGCATTATTTGTAATGGGAATAAACTAAAAGCCTTCCCAGTAAGATCAGGAGTGAAACAAATATATCTGCCAAGACAGGCCTAGGAAATGCAAGAATATAATTTTAAAATACTTTTTATAGAAATAAATTCCAAGTAAGAGCACCGGCTCCAGTGTTGCGATGACCTGAGGATCGAATCCCAGGCTCAGACACTTAGCACTCACCCAGAAACACCTGGCCGTGTAACCTTGAGCAAGTTACTTAACCCCAATTGCTTAGGGGCGGCCAGGTGGCTCAGTGAATAAGAGCACCAGCTCCAGTGTCGGGATGACCTGGATCAAATCTGGGCTCAGATACTCAGCACCACACCCAGAAATAACTGGCCATGTAACCTTGAGCAAATTACTTAACCCCGATTGCTTTAAAAAAAAAAAAAAAGAAAGAAATTCAAATTTAAATAATTGGAGAAAGTATAATTGTTCATGAGTGGGCAGAGCCAATAAAATAACAATGGCAATTTTATCTAATCTATTTATTTAGTGCCATCCCAATTAAAATACAAAAAAATATTTTATTGGGCTAGAAAAATAATAATAAAATTAATTTGGAAGAACAAAAGGTTAAGAAAATCAAATAAATTAATTTTTAAAAGTATAAAGGAAGGAAATATAGCAGTAACAGATCTTACAATATATTATGAGACAATTATTATCAAAACTATCTGGTGCTGACTAAGAAATAGAAAGGTGGGACTGTAACTGAATAGACATAATACACAGTATTAAATCATTATAGCAAGCTTGTGTTTGACAAATGTAAAGATTTAAGCTTTGGGGATAAAAAACATTATTAAGTAAATATAAAAAGTTGAGAAAACTGGAAAGCAGCCTAGCAGAAATAGGGTATAGATCAATATCTTACACCATTTGCCAAGATAGGGTCACAATGGATACTTAACCTTGATATAAAGGGACATATCATAAGAAAACTAGAACATGGATCACATTACCAATCAGACTTATGCATAGGAGAAGAATTTATGAATAAACAAGACATAGGGAGCACTGTGTGATGTAAAATGGATAATTTTAATTACATTAAATTGAAAGGGGTTTCACAAATAAATCCAATGTAGCCAAGATCAGAAAGAAAGTAGAAAATTGGGGGGGGGGGGAGGATTTGTAGACAGTTTCTTAGATAAAGGTCTTATATCTTGAATATATGGAATATATAATAATATATGAAAAACTGTCAAATTTAAAAGAATGTGAGTCATTTCTAAATTTATAAAAGATCAAATGATATTAACAGGTAGTTTTTTGATAAAGGAATCAAAACTATATGAACAAATGTTCAACCATTAATCATTAGAGAAATGTAAATTAAATAATGTAATACTAGTTAGAGATAGTTTTATTACTTTATTGCCCATTCTGATTCTATTACTTTCTTTTTTTTTCTCTTATTGTTATTGCTAGAATTTCTTATTTCTACAAATTACATTAGAGAAATGTAAATCAAGACAATTTTTAGGTATCATCTCATACTCATCAAATTAACTAAAATAATAGAATGGGAAAATGATAAAGGTTGGAGGGGATATGGAAAAACTGAGACATTGCTGGTTCCACCCATGAACAGACATAACCATTTTGGAGACCAATCTGGAATTATAACCAAAGAGTCATAAAACTGCACATACCCATTGACTCAACAATACCATTGTTAGGTCTATTTCAGGTGATCAGGGAAATGAGAAAAGAAGCTAGATGTCCTAAAATGTTTGCAGCAGCTCTCTTTGTGATGGCAAAGAACTCAAAATTGAGGGAATGCCCATCAACTGGGAAATCACTAAGTTGTGGCATATGATTGTGATGGAATACTACTGTGGTGTAAGAAATTATGAACTAATGGATTTTTAGAAAAAAAAAACAGAAAAAGTTGCAAGAAATAATGAAAAATTAAGTGAGCAGAACCAAGAAAACATAGTATACAGTAATAGAAATATTTTTTGAAGAATAATTGTGAATGAAAAAATTATTCTGAAGACTATAAACACTTAAATCAACTATAAAAGACCTATGAAGGAAGATTCCATCCACCTCCAGGGAAAGTAGAATTAAACATAATATGTTTTTTTTTAATCATGAAATGGTCACCTTCTCTTTTATGGGGTGGAGGGAGAGGGAGAGATACATTTCAGAACTTAAAATGTAACATAATAAATTAATTTAGTTAAATTTTAAAAAGAAAGAAAGTGAAAGGTAATTTTAGAAGAAGGAAATCAGAAGGAGAGATGGAAGGGAAGTAGTGATCATTAGTTAAGAATCTGAGTTCGGGAACATGGCAGGAGTTCAGTTTCAGGTGATGTTGATATCATGTATATAACCATCCTTGTGAGTGGTTGAGGCAGCTGAGTTTGCATTGGGGATGATTTAGGATGCTGATGAATAGGGAAATATTAATGTTGAAGGGAAATCAGTGTGTATTTTGAAATCCACAAAATAAAGACAGGGGTTGGGGTGAGAAAAAGATACTTAGGAAAAAATGGCGATTACTCTGAAAACTATAGTATTGCTCAGATAAAGATCTGGAGGAGAGATACAGGCAAATGAAGAAACTCTCAAGGAGAATTTGCTGAGGGATGGTGGCAGAGGGAATCTTGAAGGGTGATTGAAACTGGGGAGTGTGTCGCCACTGAATCACTGTCAAATGAGTCCATGGGAGAAGGCACAACCAGTATTGGTGAGGATGACCATGGATTCAAGAAGTCAGGATGAGCATGAAAGAACAAGGTGTTAAGACAAAGGGAAATTTTTAAATAAAGAATCAATCAACCAAAAAGTATTTATTAAAAATCCTCTACTGTATGCCAGATATTGTGCTTGTGCTGGAGTTAAAAAGACAAAAGAAAAGCAGCCCTTGTCCTGAGGAGCTCCTATGAAATAAAGGTGATTCTGAAGAGAAGGTGCTAGTAGCTGGGGACATCAGGAAAGTGTTCATGTGGAGGGTGCTGTTTGAGAATATAAAAAGGTAGGGGTGAGCAAGGAGCTCTTGAACTCGGGGAGATGTGGGTTGAAGTGTCTGGGTATGCGAGAGTGGAAAGAAGAAGAGATGAATTTCTCCTTCTCTGATGTTGACAGAGAAATTAGGGGAGGAGGAGATGAGAGTAAAGTCTCAAGAGTTTTTGGCTGCATCTTCTCTTATGCATTTATGAGAAGAAATGGTCAAAACTTCCACCATATAAAAAGCCTAATAGCAACTGTGATCTGTATCCATGAGAAAGAGAGAGTACAGACACTGATCAATTCATGAATCTTCAGAAGACCAAAGTCCTCAATTAACTTACGACAGAAAATGGACTAATATATTTCAGTAAGATTTTCAACCAAGTTTGAAATGAAAAGGACTTTTTGATTAACCCTGAAATTTTAACAAGAATATTAAATTAATTAGACTATATGTTCCCCAAGCTTTCTACTTAATCATTTTCTTGCTACAAAGCTTCTTTGGGAATCATCATTTTATAAAAATCATGAAGGGGACTGTATGAAATATTTTAAAAAAAACCTCTTCTATGTTAGAAAAATATATGTGGAAAACTATTTTATGAATTTTTTAATAACTTTAACAAACTGCAGTTAAATTTTATGAATAGCAGGCCTGGCTCCAAGTTCTCTAGGGTTTCAAGACTGATACAAGAATTGTCACCTACATCTTTATTTTGATACTGAGGGAATCTTTAAAGTTTGAAGTCCAAGTAACTTATAATGTTGTGAAACATCCAACAATTGTGCTAGTTTAGAATTTTGATTGTTTTAGGAAAGAAGGAAGGAAGGAAGGAAGGAAGGAAGGAAGGAAGGAAGGAAGGAA
>NW_027185759.1:13363338-13370509 GCF_028583685.1 Petaurus breviceps papuanus | reverse complement strand
AAGGAAGGAAGGAAGGAAGGAAGGAAGGAAGGAAGGAAGGAAGGAAGAAAGGAAGGAAGGAAGGAAGGAATAATTACCCCCAGTGTCTCCCTATCACCTCCAGGATCAAATATAAAAGATTCTGTTTGGCTTTCAAAGCCCTTCATAACCTATTATCTTCCTGCCTCTTTAATCTTTTATTCTTTATTCATTCCCATGTACTCTATAACCCAATGACACTAGTCTTCTTGCTATTCCTTTAGTAGAGACTAAATTTCCTTGTATCTCCAGGACTTAGCATAACCCCAGGCATAGAGCAGGCACTTTAAAATGTTTGTTGACTGACTATTTTCAACTTGTGAGGAATACATGTGAATGAATATGTGGATACGTTGACTGTTTCTCATTTTAAGTCTCTCCTGTGTAAAACTGACCCCAGGCAGGTGGACAAGGAGTAGTTGTGAGTTATGAACAACTTGGTGAGTCCTGCAGTTTGCTCATCCTGCTAAGCATTACTCTCAGGATAGCACTTGTAGCTACTCTAACTTTGGGGAAATTTAGGTCTGATTAAGTTTAAAATAGCTCTACCCTGACTCAAGTTCCTTTCTCATTCTATAAAGTCACTAAAGCCTGTCCTTTGCCTGGGTTTATTGTTTAATCAGCTTCATGTGAGTAATCAGAGGTATCCTGATAGATTTGTTACTCTTAGTGCCTTTTCAGGGAGCAGTGAGATTGAGCTTTAACATAGCAAATAGCTATTATGTATGGGTGAGTAAAGACAAAGGTTGAGTCTCTATAATAAGATCAATTAACACATTCATTAAGACCCTGTTTGGTGTTTTACTATGAAGTATTATAATTTTTGCATTTTCAGTGGGACCTTCAGCTTTGGTTATGTGTCAACATATTAAAATACTATCTTAGATTGAGTTCCAAATTAAAACATAAATATATATATACACACACACATATTCTCAAGCATATCATCACTCACTGAAAGACATTGACTAGGATGAAAGCAGGAAAGGACAATTTAAACACATTTGACTAGAGGTGACTATGAAAATATTAATCAGACCCTGATAAATCAAGATAAAAATGGTTGATACTTTCAGACATGTTGTCTGTGTGTACATATTTATTTATATGTTTTTATACTATATAAACATGAAAACTGACTAACAGGTCCCAGCAATCTATAACAATGAACAAATTTGTGAATTGGCCTCAAATTTGTAATTCTCTTCCCAGTGGTAATTGTTGTTTGTTGGAGAAAAGCACTGAACCTTAATTATAGCAGATTTACAGGCAAAAATGCATTTAAAACTTAGTCTTCTATTTTGAAGCAAGGAACAAGATTTAACCAAAACTTTTACTTATTTATCTAAAACTATGTTGGAATTATTGGTTTTTACCTTTCAGTGTTTGATCTTTAGCCATGAAATATTTAGATTGTCATCAAAGTAATCTATTTATAACACCACATATCAATATTATTTTCTATAACATGATTATTAGCTATAATTTTACTGATATTTTAGAATATTATTTGTATCTTTTGACTAAAATAGTAGTAAATTATCATTGCCATACTTCTTTGAAGCCACCCCTTTGAATACCCTCAGGTCTGTTCCTGACGAATATCTATGAACCAAGCTCAAAGTCTTCACTTTGGACCTAAGATATAGATAGATTCTCTAGGTATTCCAGTCTGGTTGAATGACAAACAGACTCAGGATTACAATTTATCAATCATTCAACAAATATTTATGAAAGGTCTTGAAGTGAGACTTCTCTAACCACAGAACGTCATGGGACCTGGAGTTGAAAGTGACCTGAAGAAAATTGAATTCAAATTTCCATTTGGTCATTGTTGATTGTTGTCATTCATTTCATTCAGTCATGCCTGGCCTCTTCATGACCCCGTGTATAGTTTTCTTGGCAAAGATATTAAAGTGGTTCCATTTCCTTCTCCAGCTCTTTGGACAGATGAAGAAACTAAGGCAAACAGGATTAAATGACTTAGGGTCACACAGCTAGTGAGTGTCTGAGGCCAAATTTTTAAGTCAGGAATAGCAGTCTGCCTGACTCCAGATCTGCCACTCTATCTACTGAGGCACCTACCTGCCTCATTGAGGAGGAAATGCTGGCTAGGAGAGACAGCTACTTATTTTGACAAAGTGAGAGAAATAATAAGTGGCATAAACAGGATCTGAATGTTTCCTCTGATTCCAAAGTCAACAATCATTTGACTAGTAATTCAGCCAACAGCACCTACTATGTGACAGGCATTCCTAAAAACTAGGAATAAAAAGAGAGGCCAAAATATGGCCTTGCCCTCGAGGAGCTCACGTTCTAATGAGAGAGAAAATATAAAAATAACTACATATGTATAAGTTGTCTTGAATCCAAGGCAACCAGAGATGTAAGGGGGAGCTACTGGAGTTTATAAAGTAGAGGAATGACTTGTCAGACTGGCAATTTAAGAAAATAGTTGATTGAAAAGTGTGTTGAATTGGAGAGAGAATTGAAACAGAAAAACCATTAGAAGGATACTGGAAGAGTCCAAGTGAGGATTAGGAGGGCCTGTCCTACAGTGGTGGTCCTGTGAGTAGAGAAAAGGGGGCATATGTGAGAGGTGTCTTGAGAGTATAACAGACAATATTTTGAAAGACATGGATAATTAAAGTAAGAATAAGATGCCTAGGATGACATTGAGATTTTTAACCCCAGGAGTGAGAGGAGAGCCTTAAGAAGAGGGGATGGTTTGGGGAAAACAATAATCAATTCTCTTTTGAATGTGTTGAGTTTGAAATTTCTGTGGGACATTCAATTCCAGATGCTCAAAAAAGAATATAAAGATGCTCAGGAGAAAGATTAGGGAGACACATGATAGATGATAGATAGAGAGAGAGATAGAGAGATAGATAGATAGATAGATAGATAGATAGATAGATAGATAGATAGATAGACAGACAGACAGATAGATAGATAGATAGATAGATGGATGGATGGATAGGCAGATAGATAGACAGGTATAGAGAGATAGATCTGAGGAAAGGTTTTAGATTTAAAGGTGAAGGATCTACTTGGGAGTGCAGTAAAGTGATGGGAATACAATTTGGCTGGAGGATGAATGTGACTCCTAAGTAGCAAGACTAGAGAAGGGTCACATAATTGAAGAATGCTGAAGTTAGAGAGGGCCTTGGAGGCCATCAAGTCCAACTCATAACTGAACTGAGGCCCCTCTCTCACATAGCTCTCATCATCCTTCTCTCCATTCATTGTAGGCCACCATCTTCCTCTTTTTTTATACTGAAGTCATAGATAATCATCTGGTTAGCATCAGAGCAGAGGAGGCTTTTAATACCACTGTAGACATTATCCATGAGGCAAAGGGAAAATCATCATAGTTTTTTTTAAGCTTGTAGCTAGCTACAAGGTCAGAGCTCTGCTTTCTGACAAGCAATCTGACAATATGTGTTGAGGTTAGAGTGGAGGAGGGGAAAGCTGCAAGCAGATTTTCAAAGTTGCCTAGGTAAGAAGGAAAATGGAAAGGAGGGAATATAGATAATAAAAACATTGAGGAAATAGAATAAACAAGAATTAGTAATTCATTGACTGTAAGTATCAGCTAGGAACAGGAGTGAAAGATGATGTAGAACTTTGAACCTGGCTGTTAGGAATGATGGCATATAAGAAACAGAACAAGGGGACTAAATAGGAAGAACAATTGTTCTTTTTTGATCCTACAATTGCAGGCTTGACTATGACACAATGGACTTCAGTCACTGGCTCCATTCTGCACTATCTATGGGACAATATAATTCTGCCCTCTTATGGGGCCACATGGATCCTGGATACATATGGTGCCCTAAAAGGTTCATGGAACCACATAGCTATGAAGTCTTCCTCACAGGAAATGAAATCAATGTTTCCCTGGTTAATTTCTCTTTTTCCTTTTGAGAATATCCTTTATTTCATTGGGTCAACTTTAGTTGGTAATTTTATTTAAATAATGATTTCTACAATTCTGGCAGAAATACAGATCAACTTATAAACATATTGGTAATAATAATAATAAAAACACCAACGATAATAGCTAGTATTTGCATAACACTTCAAGGTACACACATCCCTTTTCAATTAATATTTCACTTTATCTCACAACACTCCTGAGTGGTAGGCACTAATATTGTTCTCATTTTACAGATGGGGAAACTGAGACAAAGAGAGTTAAAGTGACTTTCCTGGGGTCATGCAGCTGATAAGTGTCTGAAGCCAGTTTGGAACTCAGGTCTTCCTAACTCCAGGTTCTGAGTTCTAACCATTCCACCATCTATCTGTCTAAGAAGAGATCATATAATCAGAAACTCTTTGGCACATGAAAAATTTTATCTATCACCCACTGTTTAAAGATGAGAAGACTGATAACTAAACACGTTAGACAAGAAATGCTTGAGATTACAAAACTAATAAGTGGAAGAAGTGAGATTGGATGCTTGCTTTCTTGACTTCCAGTCCTGGATCTCTTCAGTTGAATAATTAATTAAGTGTATTAAGTAGATTAGCCACTCAGAGATGAACTGTTTCCTGATGACAATAGATGAAACAAAGAATAACACAAAATATCTTGCAGTCTTCTTCAACATTCATAATAGCAGATGTACAGGAAAGAGGGCAGAGGGTTCTAAGAGCAAGACTTTGATCTGATACATGGTTGTTATATCCTCAACAAACTTAATGGTACTCTAAATTTGAGCTTAGCACCAAATGGCCAAAGAGTGGCTATGCTACAAGAAAAAGGCAATGTCTCCATCTTAACTTCCTCACTACAAATGAAATCAGAAGACAGAATAGGGTTGTACCTAATTTGGAATCATCAAAGAAATGTTTGATTGCAAAAGGCAATGGCCTCATCAGTTATCAAAAATAAAGGATTTTCTGATGGATAAACCCCTTTGACCACTAGTATTTTTCAAATATTAGGGCAAAACAAGAAAGACCACCTTATACTATCTTCTCTGTCTGCTCCCTACACACACATATACACACAGAGACACAATGGGTGAAAAGTCATAGGGTAAATTTATAGAAAAGATGTGAATAACAGCTGCAGAGGTCAGGAGGGCATGGATAGTATGAAATCAAAATCATTGGAGGAAATAGCAACATTGATGAGATCATAGATTGATTCAATATGATATTTAATTATAAACCTACTATGAGCAATGCATTAAGTGCTAGGGAGACAAAGTAAACATTCAACAGTCCCTTACAAGAGAAGCTTACATGCTCTCACCAGACAGTAATTGATATCTCTCATGTACCTGTAAATCTCTGACTCTTCTCTGGAGATCAGAATAAGGATACACTGGGAAATCCAGATATTTTTTCCAAATTGGATTAAGTAGATATGGTTAGAATGGCTAACCTAATCTTTAAAAAAAGCATTTAAAAAATACAAGATGTTTTTCTGAGATTATGTAATTGAAGAACTGGAAGATTGACAGACTGGTTCAGTTGCAATAAGTAAAAAAAAGTTGAGACATTTACCAAATTTTTTCATCAACTGTGGAAATATTTCAGTTTCTCCAAAATTATTGTTTGAGAAGGTAAAACTATTGAATATTTTTAATTGTTTTTCATAGCAATATGCCTGGACAGAACTGTTTAAATAGATAGTAAGTGAAGAAAAGCCTGTGTCTTGATATGCCCCAGACTTGAATCTTGGCATTTCTAATTTATTTTCCAAGGCAAATTTAGATAATATGCTTACCTTTTATTGTATTACTCTCATCAACACATTCTTCTCGTCTTTTTCAATGAGATTCTTATAGAAACAGTTCTTGAAGAAGTACCTGACCTACTCTTTTTTCTGTCTATATAATATTCTTAAAGACAGCAAAACTCCTTATTGTAGTTGAATGGATGGTCTAATGCAGATGTTTTTCCTCTGTAGGCTCACTAAAGGTATCCTTGGTCCAAATCCAATAATATAGAACCACATGAATGACCTTTCTAGTTGTGTTGTTCATGAGCCCCAGCTGGTGTGCTTCCCATAAACAAACACTTAGAGCTTAGCACAGCAACTGGCACATAGTAGGAACTTAATTTTATTGACTGACTTGTATGGACTTCACCCTGTTTCCATATTATTTGTTTTTTTTCAATCTGGTCCCTGTTTTTAAAAGCTTTTCATTCTATGTAGCTTGGAGAATATAAACATCATCTCTCAAAAATATTGCTGTCTATTAAATCAAGTTTGCCTAGAGCTAATTTATTAGCTCAAAACACAGTTTTGAACAACCTCCTGGACACACTTCTATTCATCCTCTACTTCGAGAAAATTGAATGATCCAAGATCATATAGAATCTTAAATAACCTGGATATCAGTACAATACCATCCACTGACACAGA
This sequence comes from Petaurus breviceps papuanus, assembly GCF_028583685.1. NCBI lineage: Eukaryota > Metazoa > Chordata > Mammalia > Diprotodontia > Petauridae > Petaurus > Petaurus breviceps. The sequence continues at coordinate 13,364,109 of NW_027185759.1, read as the reverse complement.
ATATCTGACCATAATTCTGGAACACATCTTTAAAAAAAATCTCTGGTTTACCCCTTCCCCCACCCAAATAAGTCCAGGAAATGTTAACTTCTACCTTCCTCTGCTCTAAAATCCATAAAAAATTAACCAATAAGTATTTACTCAGTGTCTACTCTGTTCCAGGCATAGTGATAAGAAATTAGAAAATGAAAAGAGGCAACATGCTCAAGGATTTTAGTAAAAGCACATAAAATATGTAATGGATTTTATTTAATACAAATATATAGAATGGTTTCATCCCTGAGTCCCTTCAAAATAAGAAAAACTCTTTGATGGGGAAATTCAGAAGCTGCTAAATGAAAAACGAGAGCTCAAGGGGTTTAATAGCAGGATAATTCATCTCTAACAAGGCAGAGTTTAATTCCACTAAAAGTAAAGTAAAAGGGAAGCTTGGAGAGATGCAGGACTCCTGGTCCAGTAAGAAGAAAGATGGAATTCAGTTTTATGTTAATAGTAACACTCCAAAACACTTCTATGATGCTCTGAAGGCTATTTATGGGCCAAAGACCTAGAATTTTCCTCAACTACTCAGTGCTGACGCAAGTACATTGATTAGTGATAATAACATGATCCTGGAGAGATGGACTGAAAATTTCCATTTTGTTCTCAATAGACCATTATCAACTAATAATGAAGCCACCGACTATATACCTCAGGTTAATCTCTCTCTCTGTCTGTCTGTCTGTCTGTCTCTCTCTCTCTGTCTGTCTCTCTCTGTCTCTCTCTGTCTGT
>NW_027185759.1:13354893-13363238 GCF_028583685.1 Petaurus breviceps papuanus | reverse complement strand
TCTCTGTCTCTCTGTCTCTCTCTCTCGTCTCTGTCTCTCTCTCTCTGTCTGTCTCTCTGTCCTCTCTCTGTCTCTCTGTCTCTGTCTCTCTGTCTCTCTCTCTCGTCTCTGTCTCTCTGTCTGTCTCTGTCTGTCTCTCGTCTCTGTCTCTCTGTCTGTCTGTCTGTCTCTGCCTCTCTCTGTCTCTGTCTCTCTTTCTGTCTCTGTCTCTGTCTGTCTCTGTCTCTCTGTCTCTCTCTCTGTCCTCTCTCTGTCTCTGTCTCTCTCTGTCTCTCTGTCTCTCTCTGTCTGTCTCTCTCTGTCTCTCGTCTCTGTCTCTCTGTCTGTCTGTCTCTGCCTCTCTCTGTCTCTGTCTCTCTTTCTGTCTCTGTCTCTCTCTGTCTCTGTCTCTCTGTCTCTCTCTCTGTCTCTCTGTCTCTCTCTGTCTCTCTGTCTCTGTCTCTCTCTCTCTCTGTCTCTCTCTCTGTCTCTGTCTCTGTCTCTCTCTCTCTGTCTCTCTCTCTGTCTCTCTCTCTCTCTCTCTCTCTGTCTCTGTCTCTGTCTCTCTCTCTCTCTGTCTCTCTGTCTCTGTCTCTGTCTCTCTCTCTCTCTGTCTCTCTCTCTCTGTGTCTCTCTCTCTCTGTCTCTCTGTCTCTGTCTCTGTCTCTCTCTGTCTCTCTGTCTCTCTCTCTCTCTCTCTCTCTCTCTCTCTCTCTGTCTCTCTCTCTCTGTCTCTCTCTCTCTCTCTGTCTCTCTCTCTCTGTCTCTCTCTCTCTCTTTCTTTCTCTCTCTCTCTCTCTCTCTGAAGGTCTAACTGAAGAAGTGGTTTGAATGCCATTTGGCTCCTCTCCTATGGCAAACCATGTGGTGCTGATTTTATTCCAGCTCAGATTTACAAGGCAGGCGATCCACTGCTCATACAATAGCTGTCTAGAAATTTTGTGGGTTTTATGGCAAGAGGAGGTTCTCTCTCAGGAGTTCAAGGACGCCTCCACTGTCCATTTCTATAAAGACAATCACAGGGAGGTCTCTCTCTTAGTCCTTGCTGGCAAAATTCTTGCCAGAGTCCTAGTTAATAAGATAATTCTTCACCTGAATGATGGTCATCTACTGAATCACTTCTATTTGAATTGTCTTGGAAGGTTCTGAAGATCACCCAGCAAGATAAGGGACCAGACACTCAGGTCCTTACTCAAACTAAACTGCCAGGTATTCAAATGCTGTTGCAGAGATTGCAACTCCAATGGGCTGGCCACATTGTTTGAAGGCAAAATGTAAGTTTGCCTAAGACTCTTTTATGGAGAACTCACATAAGTGAGCATCTCAGTGATTTCTGGCCCAGAAATTTTCTTGAGCACATAGTCTGCTTTTTCTTGTGCAATTAGTTATTCTGCATAAAATTACTTCCCTCACCAGGTAGCTGTCTATCTACATCTGGTTTTCTTTAGTGTGTCACCTAGTTCCTGGACATATTTCACCTATTTGACTAATCTCTATAATCTGAGATGCAAATACTATCTGACTCTGGTTCATTCGATGATATGGTCTTGTGAGGGGAGGGAAAAAGAGAGAGAAAAAGAATATATATAATATATTATATACAACATATATAAAATATATACAAATGCATACATACACATAGAATATTTGTATAAATTATATTATGTTATATGTGTATATATGTATATATGTTTGTGTGTATTCTATTCCTATCAAATCTTTTACCATTTGACTGCCAGCTCCTACCTTATCTATCAGCAATTACTGATGGTGTTTTGACCCATATTTATATGTAAAGTTTTAATGATTATTGGATAACCTGTTAAATAACTAAAACTTTTGCTTTCCTTCACAATCTCAGGAATTTTTATTAAAAAATTAAATTTTAAAAAATCTCTCCTCTCTTCTACCCCCATTGCTTTTAGACATTATTCAACACCTGCCTTCCAACTGAGCCTTCAGTTTGTCTAATCACCTGAAGTTTGTTTGCAAATTTCTGTAGGAATGCTACTTATTTTGTAATATATTCCTTAGTAAAAGATTTTTTTTAAAAAAATCATTAATAGAGGGGTGTAATCAGTTCCCTTCCAATGTTCTGTAGATCAGTGGGAAAAAAATGAAATAAGATGGAAAGAAAAAAATTGCTAATTCATTTGTAAATCAATCGTGGGCATTTTGAAACAAGATGCTATTAGATAATGGAAAGACCATCAGCCTTGAAGTCAATTTATCTGGATTTTAATTTTGTCATTGATATTTATGTCATTTACTAACTATGTGACTGAGAAAAATTTTTTTAATTTCCTAGACTTTTAGATTCTTCATCTATAAAATACGAAAACTATACATCTCTTATGGGATAATATTTAAAGATCAAATGAGTGAAAGTAAATAAAGAACATTCTAAATGTCAGCTCTTATTAATATAAAGACTCATATGATAATGTTCTCCCTCTTGAAAATCTGAACAAAGCATTTTAGCAACCATATTTATAAGAATTTATAGGTAGAATCTCCATCTCTACAACAATTAAAATAACAACAATGACAATATCAGTAACATTTATATAGGAGTTACTGTATGCCTGACCCTGTGCTAAGCACTTTATACTTGTCATCTCCCTCATTTGATCCTCACAACAACTTTGGGAGGTAGGCACTAATGCTTTGTCAATTTAGGGTTTACAGGCCCAGTTCTTTAACCACTGTAGCACCTAGCTACCTAAAAAAAAAAACACAGAATGATCAGCTACTCCAGTTGAATCAATCAACAAATAAATCAATAGCATAATGGATGTTGAGTATTTTCCCCCATATGAATGAACCACTTATCAACTAGAGAATATGGATTTCGGTCATTGGAAGGAAGCATATGACTTCAGACAGGAAGCATCTTGTAATTGATTGAAATAAGACATATCTTTGGAATTTGCTTAAAAATATCAACCAGTCAAAAAGAGGATTTCTTTAGTGGTCAAGGAATTCAGTTTCAGGAGTCTGATTCCAGAGTTAGGGCTCAGACTCTGAAGGGAAGTTACTCTTGTTGGGAGAGGAAAGAAAATCTTTAAAGTAGGTTTCTCTGATAATGGCTTCATTTCTTAAATATATAGAGAACTAAATCAAATTTATAAGAATACAAGTCATTCTTCAATTGATAAATGGTCAAAGGATGTGTACACGCAGTTTTCAGATGAAGAAATCAAAGCTATCTATAGATATACAAAAAAGTGTTCTAAATCATTTTTATTAGAGAAATACAAATTAACCCAACTCTGAGATACCACCTCATACATCAAAGATTGGCTAATATGACAAAAAAAGAAAAATGATGACTATTGGAGAGGATGTGGGAAAATTATGACACTAATACATTGTTGGTAGAGTTGTAAATTGATCCAACCATTCTGGAGAACAATTTGGAACTCTGCCCAAAGAGCAATCAAGCTGTGCATACCCTTTGATTCAGCAAAACCACTACTAAGTCTGCATCCCAAAGGGATCATATAAAAGGAAAAAAGGATCTACATGTGCAAAAATATTTATAGCATTCCTTTCCATGATAGCAAAATATTGGAAATTTATGGAATGCTGATCAGTTGAGGAATGGCTGAACAAGTTGTGTTATATGAATACTATTATGCAATAAGAAATGACAAATAAGCAGATTTCAGAAAACCCTGGAAGAACTTTCACAAACTAATGCAAAGTGAAATGAGCAGAACCAAGAAAACATTGTGCACAGTGTCAGCAACATTGTGTGAAGTTCAACTATGAATGACTCAGCTTTAGTCAGCAATACAATAATCCAAGACAAATACAAATGACTCATGAAAAAAAAATGTTATCTATATCCAGATGAAGAATGGATTGACCCTGAATGCAGATTGAAGCATGTTTTTTTCACTTCATTCTTTTTCATGTTTTTCCCCTTTCATTCTGTTTCTTCTTTCACAATTGTGACTAATATAGAAATATTTTTTTTTACACAATAGCACATGTATAAACTATATTAAATTGCCTGCCACTTTCAGAAGAGGGAAGGAGTGGAAGGGAGAAAAATTTGGAACTCAAAATGCTAAAAATTTTCTTGACTTATAACTGGGAAGAAATAAGATATTATTAAAGATTTAAAAAGAAAAGAATAGCAAAATAACAGCGGTATTGGCCTTGGCCCCATGTGGAACTAATTTCACTAACATGTAGGGAAGGGAATCCTCAGAAAAATCATACTTCAAGATGAGAAAGTATTGTTAATGCTGTCTTTGTTTTGTATCTAAGAAAAATCTGTCCTGGATTACTACTCATGATTTTGTTTCCCATTAACTGTTTATGCCTCACAACTTTTGTCACCTCTGCTCTTTCACCCATATGGCATGCCCGTGACTCTCTTACTGGCCTCATTCTAAAGTTTTTGCTCATTACCCAAATTCTGTTTCCAGTTGCTGCACATTGTTGTTGTTTTAGGAAGTGTCATACTGCATCTGAAGGCAAGATTTACCAGACCAACATGCCCTAGGGCTCACCAACATATCCCAAACTCTCTTGTTAACAGCCTTAAGACTCTGCTTTTGCTGACACAAAAAAGAGTTGGGGGTGGGTGTGCCCAGGAAACTGTAACGTTTTTCATCTTTGTCCCTCTCAATGGAAGATCCCCTAGTCCTCAAAAGAAATTGGGTTACATTGAGTGAACTCCAGTCATCTTTTCACTATCTCATTGTATAAGGAAGATGACTACTACCCATAGTCAGTTCCTCCCACTGAATTTTTCCTAGGCTGGAGATAAACATTGCTTTCCTTTTCCTTTTCAATTCTCCTGTCTCCCTTGTAACCTAGGTATGCAAATTGTCTCTATGATTCTCCAAGTCTCAAAAAAAAAAAACACTTGAAACCCTGGAAGAGAGTGAGAAAAACTGGAAAAATTCTTGTCATTCATATCAAAGAATTGACTGATTATGATCGAGGTTTGTAGGGGGATCTACTTGACTTTTTAGAATCTGGAGTTTACAATCAAATGAAGGGAAAATATGTAAATAATTAGATACATCCAAGGGTAGATGAATGATGACTGTTAGAGGGAAGGCTTTAGAACCTGAGGAAAATGGAAAAAGGACTGTTGAGTTGACTTGAGTCTTGAACAAAGTCACAGATTCTAAAAGGCATCCGTCTATTACATGCATGAGAAACAGTTGGGGCAAAGATATGGAGATTAGTGATGAAATGTATGTGGGTGACAGGAAGTAGACTAGTATGGCTAGATCAAAGAATCTGTAGAAGGGAAAGAAGTCCAAGAAGACTGGAAAAGGAGGAAGAGGCCAGGTTTTGAAGAGCTTTAAATTTCCTAGTACCTATTATATTTCTTCCTAGATGCCTATAAAATAAGTTACCATTTGTAGATTTTCTATAGGTAATTACAACAAAATACTAACTGGAAAGGATTTTAGAATGCATTTTAGAATGATCTGAAGAAAGAAATGCCTGTTTTGATCCTTCTGAAATGCAAGAGTGTATGAATACATTCTGTCATTTTTCTCCCCTAGCTGAGATTTTGCTTTGAAAGTAAAAGCATCCTTTGTACCTCCACATCTTCCAATAAATTTGATCCATGGCCACTTGTTTTATATTTGGCCAATTGATGTTCACCTTACACCAACAATAACATTTATTTGTGAGAGATGTTGGTGGAGAAAAAACTCCCTTGCTTTTTGTGCTCTGTGCATGTGTCAAGGATTGCTATTGAATCAGGATAAATGCACCACAGGTGAAAAAAACAAAGTCTTTTAGCCTCCAATATCTTGTTTTCAAGTATTAGCTTCATTTTTTAGAAATTCAGAAAGAGTGAACTGTTAGGGTAAAGAAGAAAAAGAAAAGGAGAGAAAAAAAGCAAATATGAACAAATGTTCCTTGATAAGAAAGGAAAGTCATGAAATATTCATTCCACTTTTTACTTGCTAAGTAGTCACAGCCCATCTCCTGTCCTTCCCTAGGGAATATCCTTGGCTTACTCTTATCATATTCAAAGCCCTATTCTATGGCTATAATTCTTGTCATTTGTCCCTCTTTCTGACTTGTTATATAGATCTTTGCTTCTGTGACTTATACTTCCAGAGATGAGGAGAATGATAACTGACTTCCTTTAAGAGCTAAGTTCATATCCTGTCTCAGAACCTTACTAGTAGTGTGTGTGACCTTTACTAGGGAAATTTCTTAACCCCTTTCAGCCTCAGTCTCCTTGCTGGTATAAGAAGGAGAATAGATTCAGGCACCTCTAAGGCCCCTTCAAATGCTATCTATGATCTGTTGATCCCAAGATTTTGTAAAGAATAAAGGGACATTCTTGCTAGTGATCCCACATTACACAAGTTTCCTAGTATATCACAGACAGGTCACAGTGGAGAGGGCAGAGGAGTTTCAAAGACTGAAATCAGTATTGGAAATAGAGCCTGCTGAGTTTTAAATTCAACTTTTGCCATTTAATTTTTTCAGGGGGTAAGTAGCAGAAATAATTCATTTACAGCTTATTGAACTTTACAAAGAACTTTCCTCATAACAACGCTATAAAGTAGACTGGGAAAATATTATCCCCATTTTGTAGAGGATGAAACTGAGGCCTTCCAAAGTTAAGTGACTGCCTATAGGTCAGTTTTCTTCTCAGTAAAATGACAGCATTGAATTTGATGTTCTCCATTATCTTTTCCACTTCTGAATCCTTTGATCAACTATTGCAAGTAAGTAGATAAGCAGGACTCAAACCCAGTCTTCCAGTGTAAGGCCATTGCAAGACATGCCACATCTTGCACTGTGCACTTTGGCAGTGTTTCCATTAGTGCATCAATCATATCACAGACAATAGAATAATGATTATCTCAGGATAACCAAACTGGTCTTCTTGTGGGAGTCATTTTATAACCACAAATTCATTAAAATTTAGCATTTACCTAGGAAGTCTTATCAGTTATCCTTCTAAACTGTTAAGTTTTCAAATTAAAATGAATTAAGAGAAAATCATTTGAGAATGATTATTTTGTTAGTTAGGTTAGCAATAACCAATAAATTGAGTCAGTGACCTCTCTCAATGACCAAAGACTGCTAGGTGGGGCTTACTAGGCTTCATATAGTTTGGGGAAGTACAAGAGAAGATAGTTGGGTAGGTGGGGAAAACAATTCAGTTGGTTACAGGGTAGATGGCATTATGAGGTTGGAAACAACGTGACTGGAAATTGGGAATGATGGGCTAGCAACAACCCCCTCCTTCCCTCCTGTGACCAAGAATGTTCATTATTTGAGTCCATGTGCAAGTTTGGAGATAGTAGACCAGACTTCTTTGGATAATAAAATACATCGTTGAAAGATAGTTTGGTGATGTAAAGATAATAGACCAGACTCCCCAATGTCCATCTACATCCCCCAAGGATAATAGCTTTCCTTGAGTCAATAATAGAATAGTGAATATCAGGAGATCTGGATTTCTAAACTTAACTCATTTTTAGTGAGCTCAAATTCTAAACTAAGTGTAGAGAAAAAAGAACTATGGCTTAGGCAGTTACAGAATAAAAATCAATTAACTCTTGGATCAATTAAAAATACAGAATCAATCTGATTATTTCACTGAGACATACTGGAGTAGAGAGAGGCATCACTTCTTTTTTTTCTATTAGTGTAGGATGTCCCAAAAGTTCCTGTGACATTTTAAGCTTGAATAACTTTAGAAGTAGAAATGCAATAAATTTACTTATAAATTCCTTTTCAAAATTAACAAAACATAAGATTATAAGAAATTGAAATAATTAAATTTTCAAGGGATTTTTTTCTGTAGGCTAGTAGTATTTATACTCCTGAATTTACTAAAGCTCAAAACCACACTAGGACTTTGAGGGTACAGTGTATTTCTCTATGGCATTGATAAAGATCAAACTGAAAATGAATTGCAATTGTAAAGAGGGGAAATGGGACCCAGGGTCAGCTCCAAATATAGAAAGGGGAGAATAGAGTTACAAGGACTCTATCTAATGATGTCATTACTTGTATAACCTCTACACCAAAGTACATTGATATGTGACTTTCTTTTATTTGCATGGATGAAGGCTCTACCCTACATGAGGGGTAAGACAGAGGTGGTGAGGGTCTCCCCTTTGGGACTCTCCAAGTGATAGACTTTCTTCAGCATTGAGTGGGCTTCAAGCTTCTAGATAGAAGTTAGAAGAGGCAAATCCCATCACAGGCTGCTGAAGGCAGACTCTGCAAAGACATGAGAGGACTGGGTAGTCTTAATCATGTCCCTATTCCCAGCTTGCTACTCATGAGATTTCAGGGAGTTTCCCCTTGGGTGAAATCCATCTCTCTCTCTCTCTCTCTCTCTCTCTCTCTCT
>NW_027185759.1:13354448-13354793 GCF_028583685.1 Petaurus breviceps papuanus | reverse complement strand
TGTCTCTGTCTCTGTCTCTGTCTCTGTGTGTGTGTGTGTGTGTGTGTCTCTCTCTCTGTCTCTCTCATCTGAGCTGAATCACCTTGCTCCCAAGTGAGGAGCTCCATTTTTCTGTATTTTTCCTATTACATGGAAATAAAATTTTAACATTATTTTTTTAAGCTTGGAGTTCCATGTATTGTCCCTCCCTCCCTTTCCTCCCCCTCCTTCAGAAGACAAGCAAAGTGATATAGATTATACATGTTCAGTCACACAAAACATATTTCTATATTAGTCATGGTGTAAAAGAGCACACAGTCTGAATAGAAGAAGAGGAAGAGAAGAAGAAGAAGAGGAAGAGGAAGA
>NW_027185759.1:13345187-13354048 GCF_028583685.1 Petaurus breviceps papuanus | reverse complement strand
ATTTTCATTCAGACTCCATCAGTTCTTTTTCTGGAGGTACATAGCATTTTGCCTTTTGGACATAGTTCCAAATTGCTTTCCAAAATGGTTGGATCAGCTCACAACTCCAACAAGAAGACATTAGTGTCCAAATTTTTCCACATTCCTTCCAACATTTGTCATTTTCCTCTTCTGTTATATTGGCCAATCTGATAGGGGTGAGGTAGGATCTCACATTTTCTTTTTTTTTTTTAATTTGCCTTTCTCTAATCAATATTGATTTTGGAGCATTTTTATATGACTTTATATTTTATATTTTTAATTAATATTAATAATTATATTAATTATATTATATTTCTATTTTATATGACTTTATATTACAGACAACTTCGCTTTTTTATATTAAAACTATGTATTCATATGCTTTAACAATTTATCAACTGGGGAATGGCTCATATTCTTATAAATTTTATTCCATTCTCTATATGTTTAAGAAATAAAGCCTTTATCAGAGAAATGTGCTATTTAAAAAAAATCCCCAGTTTTCTGTTTTCCTAATCTTGGCTTTAGGCTTTATTTGTGCAAAAACTTAATATAATATAATCAAAATGATCCATTTTTTATTTGCTTTAATGCTATATCTTATTTTGTATAAATTCTTTCCTTACCTATAGATCTGACAAGATAGTCCTTGATCCCATAATTTCTTTAAAATAGCACCGTTTATGTCAAAATCATGTACTCATTTTGACCTTAACTTGCTTTGTGGTATGAGATGTTGGTTTATACCTAATTTCTGCCAAACTGCTTCCTAGTTTTCCCAGAAATTTTTTTCAAGTAATGAATTCTTGTCCTAAAAACTTGAATGTTTGCATTTATCAGGCACTACATTACTATGGTTATTTACTACTGTGTATGTTCTTAATCTGTTACACTGATTCACCACTCTGTTTCTTAGTATCAGACTGTTTGGATGATTACTACTTTGCAATATTATTTGAGATCCGGTACTGCTAGCCATTTATTGTTGTTGTTTTTTTTTCAATTGACTTCCTGATATTCTTGAACTTTTACTCTTCCACATGAATTTCTTTATTTTTTCTAGATCTATAAAATATTTTTTGCTACTTTCATAAAGATAACACTGAATATTAAATTTATTTTGGTAGGATTGTCATTTTTCTTATATTGGCTTAGGCTACACATGAGCAATTAATATGTCTCCAATTGCTTAGGTATGACTTTATTTGTGAAAGTGTTTTGCAATTGTGTTCATAAAATCCCTGGCTTTGTCTTGGAAAGTAACCTTCCAAAGATTTTATATTTTCTACTCAGCTCTGTTTTTTTTCCCCAGTCAGGAATGCTTGAAAGTCTTCTATTTAAGTAAATGACTATTTTTTTCCTTGAAGAATTATACTCAGTTTTGCTGGGTAGATGGTTTTTGGTTTCAATCCTACCTACTTTGCCCTCTGAAATATTACATTCCAAGCCCTCCAATCCTTTTATATATAAGCTTCTATATCTTGATTATCCTGACTATGACTCCGTTATATTGAATTGTTTCTTTCTGGCCGTTTGCAATATTTTCTCCTGGACCCAGGAGTTCTGGAATTTGGCTATCATATTATTCAGAGTTTTCATTTGGGGATCTTTTTCAGGAGATGACAGGTGGATTCTTTTTCAATTTCTAATTTATTTTCAGGATGTAAGACATCAGGGTAGTTTTCCTTGATAATTTCTTGAAATATTATGTCCAAGCTCTTCTTACATCATGGTTTACAGATAATTCTCAAATTACACCTCTTCTATCTATTTCTCAGGTCAATTGCTTTTCCAATGAGATATTTCACATTTTATTCTTTTTTTTTTTAACTTTCCTTTATTTATTTATTTTTATTTCTAATGGAGTCATTAACTTTCATTTGCCAATAATTTTTTTTAAGCAAATGGGGTTAAGTAACTTCTTCAAGGTTACACGGCCAGTTATTTCTGTGTGTAGTGCTAAGTATATGAGCCTGGATTCGATCCCCAGGTCATCCCGACACTGGGACTGGTGTTCTTACTTGCTGTGCTACCTGGCCACCCCCCAACAAATTTTTAAGGAATCATTTTCTTCAATGAGTTTTTGTATCTTTCTTTTAAATTTGGCCAATTATATTTTCTAAGTTCTTTTCTTTTTTTTTCTTTCTTTGCTTTTTTGAGGGCAACTGGGGTTAATTGACTTGCCCAGAGTCATAAGGCTAGTTTTTGTGTTAAGTGTCTGAGGCCAGATTTGAACTCAGGTCCTCCTGACTCCAGGGCTGGTGCTCTATTCACTGTACCACCTAGTCACCCCTAAATTCTTTTCTTCAATAAATATTTATGCCTCTTTTTTGATTTGCTCAATTTTGTCTTTTAAGGAGTTCTTTTCTTCAGTATTTTTGTGCCTTCTTTATCAAGATGTTAACTCATTTTTCATGATTTTCTTGTATCATTACAATTTGTTTTCCAAATTTTTGTCTCTATCTCTCTGATATTTAAAATCCCTTTTAAATTCTTCCAGGAATTTTTTGGTCCTGTGAAAAATTCAAATTTTTCTTTGGAGCTTTACATATAGATGTTTGGATTCCATTATCTTCTTCTGGATTTCTGTCTTGATCTTCCCCGTCACCATAGTAATTTTCTATAATCAGGTTTTTTCTTTGCATGTTTTTGCTCATTTTTCCATTTCATTTCTTGATTTATAATTTTGCGCTAAAGTTGTTTTTTTACTGCCAGGGTAAAGAGGTTCAGTGTCCCAAGCTGTAGCTCTTTCTTGTTGTTGTTTTCAGAGCTAACTCTGGGTATCTGCATGTTTCCAGTTCTTCCAAGGTGGTACAATTTAAGGAGAGTGTGATCACCACTCTCCTGGACTGTGCACTGGTCTGTGAATGACCACAAGCACTCTTCTCCAGAATTGTGACCATGGTTCCTGTACCCCTATGGTGGCAAGCACTAGTGCATTAGTGCCCTTCTCTTAGTTCTGGAGATCCAGTACTATGTATGCGATGTGACAGTTTCCTGTACATAGTGTCAGCAAAGGCTTCCCTGTAATCTTCTGACCTGTTGTCTGACTTTACCATCTAATGGTTGAGAGATCCTGAAGCTGCTACTTCTGTAATGAATTGCTTCCAAGGCCTGCTGCTGGCACCCCAGATATGTCTAGCTAGTGCTGCATGGTCTCTGATAGGCTTCAGGTCAGAACACTACCCCACTGAGACAGATTTTTCCTGCTGAACTTCTAAGCTGTCCTGGGCTAGAAAATTGTTTCACCCCAGCCCTTTGTTGGTTCTACAAATCTAATTTAATTTGAGGAATTATTTTAAAGTTGTTTGGAGGGGAATTTGAGAGAAATCCTGTGAGTTTTCACCTTCACTGACATCTTGTCTTGGTCTCCTTTTACCTGTTCTCTTTGTGTGCTCATTGTGGGAATTTATTTGATAGGAAATGGGTCATACCTTGGATATAAAGCTTGGGGTGTCCTCCCCCCAAAAAAAATAACAAAGTGATAAAAAATCACCTGGAACCCAGTCATATCCACTAGACCAATAATTTTTAAGGGAGTAGATAGATATACATCAATTCTATCACTCACTCTTTCTGAGGAGAGCAGGGTGGCCAACCTTCTGCCATTAAGTTCTGATTTCCCCTCTTGGCAAGATTGAAAGTCTCCCTTGGAGAAGGGTGAGGAAAGAGGCTGGAGATGTCTCTTCTGCCTCCCTTTGAGCCACATAATGACAGACCATTCACCACACTTGGAGCCTCACTACATTTATGAGACCCACTTTTCCTTTCTTACTCCTTACCCTTACAATTTTATTTTGGGATTCAAAGTGAGCTTTATGACCTCTCCAAGTTAAAGACCTTGCAACAACTCCCCTTATTTAGCCTGACTGTATCCTTCCTCAAGGAAAAGGTAGCTAACTCCTTCCCTTTTCACTACTTAGCTCAGACTGGGACTGTGCCTGCTGTGCCTTATTGCCACAGCAAATGAGAAAAGGACTTCATTACCAAGCTCATGGGAATGGATCCCAATATCCTTCCCCACCCACCCACAAGGCAAAAAATTGGTGGTTCTTTCTGCCTAAGGAGGCTTTGTTGAAAGACTGATTGAAGCCTAAATATATAAGTCAGCTTTTGGCAGCAGGAAACTATCATCAAAAAATGTTTTGATGTATTGCCTGTCGTAAAAGAAAAAGAAGACCTTCTTAGGTTAAAAAAAATTGTGTTTGATAAGTTAGCTCATATTAACTTCAGGGGATAAAAGACTAAACAGAACCATGAAGTATTTTTTGATTCTGACCCTTTGCTTCTCAGTCAATAATACCAAGATCTTAAATGTAGAGTTGAAAAGACCATAGAATGCTCCTTTTTTCCACATGAGGAAACTGAGTCCCAGAGACAGAAAATGACCTAAGGAAGTAAGATATAGGTTTTCACCCCAGAACTTCTCACTCCACATCCAATGATCCTGTATCACTTTGCCTATAAATAATTTAGCAAGACTATTGTCTTTAGCTAGAGTACATGATAGTATGTACACATTCACATAAACAATAGTTATCTGCCTTGATCAGATTTTTTATTAACTAATTTATTTATTTTTAGTTTTCAACATTTATTTCCACTAGATTTTGAGTTCCAACTTTTCTCCCCATCTCTCCCCTCACCCCGCCCCCAGTCCAAGATATCATACATTCTGATTACCTCTTCCCCTTATCCCCTTCCCCCTTACTTTCTTGTATGGCAAGATAAATTTCTATACCCCATTGCTTTTATATCCTATTTCCTAGTTGCATGTCAAAACAATTTTTAACATTTGTTTTTAAAACTTTGAGTTCCAAATTCTCTCCCTTCTTTCCTCCCCACCCACTGTCATTGAGAAGGCAAGCCATTCAATATAGGGTTTACATGTGTATTTAGGCAAAATATTTCCATAATAGCCATGTTGTGAAAGAATAAATATATTTCCCTCCATACCATCTGAGCCATTTATTCTATTCTCTCTTTTGACCCAGTCCCTTTTCAGAAGTATTTGCTTCTAACTACTTCCTCCCCCAATTTGGCCTCTCTTCTATCATTTCCACCCTTGTTCACTCCCCCCCAACTTTCCTGTAGGGTAAGATAACCAATTGAGTATGTATGTTATTCCCTCCTTAAGCCAAATTCAATTAGAGTAAGGTTCCCTCATTCCCTCTCACCTCTGCACTCTTCCCCTTCATTGTAAAAGCTTTTCTGGCCTCTTTTATGTGAGATAATTTACCCCCATTCTATCTCTCCTCCCTCTCCTTCTCCCAATATATTCCTCTCACCCCTTAATATACATTTTAGATATCATTCCTTCATATTCAACTCACCCTATGCCCTCTGTGTGTATGTGTACATATGTATGTATGTGTGTGTTGTATATACATGTATCTATGTATATAGAGAATATTATATGTGTATATGTATATGTACAGACATACATATATACATACATTCCCTCCAACTACCCTAATAATGAAAAAAGGTCTCATGAGTTACAAATATCATCTTTCTATGTAGGAATGTAAACAGTTTGACTTCCCTTATGATTTCTCTTTCCTATTTACCTTTTCATGCTTCCCTTGATTCTTGCATCTGAAAGTCAAATTTTCTATTCAGCTCTTGTCTTTTCATCAAGAATGCTTGAAATTCCTCTATTTAATTGAATATTAATTTTCCCCCTGAAGTATTATACTCAGTTTTGCTGGGTAGATGATTCTTGGTTTTAATCCTAGCTCTTCTCATCTCCAGAATACCATATTCCAAATCCTCGAGTCCCTTAATTTGGAAGCTGATAGATCTTGTGTTATCCTGATTTTGTTTCTACAATACTCAAATTATTTCTTTCTGGCTGCTTGCTATACTTTCTCCTTAGCCTGGGAATTCTGGAATTTGGATACAATATTTCTAGGAGTTTTCCTTTTGGGATATCTTCCAAGAGGCAATTGGTGGATTCTTTCAATTTATATTTTACCCCCTAGTTCTAGAATATCAGGGCAGTTTTCCTTGATAATTTCTTGAAACATGATCTCTAGGCTCTTTTTTATGACATTTAAGTAGTCCAATAATTTTTAAATTATCTCTCCTGGATCTATTTTTCAGGTCAACGGTTTTCCCAATGAGATACTTAAAATTGTCTTATTTTTTTTTCATCCTTTTGGTTCTATTTTATAATTTCTTGATTTCTTATAAAGTCATTAGCTTCTATTTGCTCCATTTAATTTTTAAGGAATTATTTTCTTCAGGGAGTTTTTAGATCTCCTTTTCCACTTGGTCAATTCTGCTTTTTCAAGGCATTCTTCTCCTCATTGGCTTTTTGCACCTCTTTTACCGTTTGATTTAGTCTGTTTTTTAAGTTGTTATTTTCTTCACCATTTTGGGGGGTCTACTTTACCAAGCTGTTGACTTGTTTTTTCTTCATGATATTTTTGCATCCCTCTCATTTCTCTTCCCAATTCTTCCTCTACTTCTCTTACATGATTTTCAAAATTCTTTTTGAGCCCTTCCATGACTTGCAACCAATTCCCATTTTTCTTGGAGGCTTTGGATGTAGGAACTTTGACTTTATTGTCTACTTCTGGTTTTATGTTTTGATCTTCTTTGTCACCAAAGAAATATTCTATAGTCTGTTTTTTATGCTGTTTGCCCATTTTCCCAGTTAATTACTTGACTTTTTTGCTTTGTCAAGGTATGCTTCCAGTGGGGGGTGGGGGGTGGGGTTGCTGTACTGTCCCAAGCTTCAGGAGTTTTTTGCAGCTCTTTTCAGAGATATTTCCAGGGGTCTGTAAATTTTCAGTTCTTCCAGGGTTGTATGATCAAAGGACAGGTGTTTACTCCTTTCCTGACCTGTATTCTGATCTGTGAGTGACCACAAACTCTCTTTTCTGCCTTGAAACTGTGAGGAGGATTCCCTCTCCACTGCCTCCACAAGCTCTGTCACATCAGTGCTCCTCCTCAGCCCAGGACTATGACCCAGATCCAAGCAGGGAAAAGCAAGAGATTCCTGTCTCAGTGCCAGCAAAGAGATCCCTGCCATCCCCCTCTGATCAGTTGCATGATACCCCCACAGTCTGTGGGTCGGGAGCTTATGCTGGCACTGCCCATGCTGGGCTGTGCTCCGTTCCCAGGCCAGTGCAATAGAGCCTTCCTGTTGGCCTTTTAGGCTCTCTTGGGCTAGAGATTTGTTTCACTCTTTAATTGTGTGGGTTCTTTGGCTCTAGAATTTGTTTAGAGTCATTTTACAGGTATTTGGAGGGGTTTAGGGGAGATCTTGAGTAAGTCCTTGCTTACTCCACCATATTGGTTCCCTGGATCAGATTTCTTTTTAGAAATATTAACCATTCAAGAGATATCTGTTTCATTGGTACAAAAATCAACAGGTTCTCACAGTTACCAAGTTCTGCTCATCCTTGCTGATAGTTGTATTTCCAAGTTTAGCCATCTGTGAAAAATGAAAAGATTGGACAAGATTTTTTTTCTAAGGTCACCTTTGTCTTTGACATTTGTTGATTCTATGACTCAATGAGAGAAATTCAGGCAGCCAACAAGACACACACTGAAAAGAGTTTCTTATGGTTTAAGTAAAACTCTCTCCAAAAGAATTCTTTGGTCACATATTTCAATGGCTACCATTCCAATGTGAAGTGGGTTCTCATAAAGAAGGAGGTTTGAAAATTAATATTTTATGCTGTTTCCTTTCAATGCATAATGCTTTGTGTGAGGCTAGGGCAATGAATCAATATTTCCTAAGCAGTTTAGGAATAAGCCAACACTTTGTTAAAAGAAATGGGATGTAGGTTTTAAAATAATGCCTGTAAATTTAGGTTGTTAGGTTAATACCACCCGACATCTTTCTTCTACTAGTTGTAATTAAGAAACAACTAATAATGTCATTCTTCTTGCAGTTAATGCTGAGTGACTTCTGTAACAACAAATCATTCAGCTATTTAGCATAAAATTAAGTGATCTTACTAGGCAGAACAGATCAAATGGCAATGACCAAAGATTTAGACAGTATGGCAGAGGGGCCTAGCATAAGACCTGGTAGCTACCTCTTTTACAGCAAGGGCTGGAGTCTGTGACTCTCTGTTCACCCAAGTGGAGAGAGAAGCCACATTCACAACCCAAGAATGTTGCAAGAAGGCAATAGAACCAAGAGTCAGAATGAAGCGGGGCCCCCAGAATAACATGGGTGGTATCAACATCACCATTTCTGTGAAGGAAGTTTTGCAAATTTCTAAAGCTCTACACAAATATGAGTTATTCCTGCACCTCTGAGTCAGGGCAAAAGGGATTTTTTATTAGATTCATAAGGTCAAAGATTTATGCATTTAGGGAACCTCAGAGGACATCTAATCCAATGTTCAGATTTCAAAGTTAAGAAAACTGATGTTCTCAGGGGTCAGGATGGTTTAGTGGAGAGAGCTTTGGATTGAATACTGCTTCATCACTTAGCATCTGCTTCACCTCTAGCAGGTCATGTAGCCACCTAGACCCCAGCTTCTTCCTTTGGAAGGCCTCTCTGGGCTGTAAATCAGTGTTGCTAAGATCATGAATAATTTATCCCAAATCTCTCAGGTCGTAAATCACAGTTTTTGAATTTCAAACCCAGGTCATCTTTTTTTTTTTTTTCTAAATCTGGTCCTATTGCCATTAGCACACATAGCCTCTCTTGTCTCCCTTATAACATAATGCCATTTCTCAAATGATTCACATATAGACTCATGCTCATATAAGCCAGTCAGATTTGACCTAAGATCAGCATTATGTCATTTACCCTATTCATTTAGAATCTATCTATCTATCTATCTATCTATCTATCTATCTATCTATCTATC
>NW_027185759.1:13312220-13345177 GCF_028583685.1 Petaurus breviceps papuanus | reverse complement strand
ATCTATCTATCTATCTATCTATCTATCTATCTATCTATCTATCTATCTATCTATCTAAACTCTAAATGAAGAGGGTAGGTGAGATTGCATTGATCCTAATTTATATATATATATATGTGTGTGTGTGTGTGTGTGTGTAATGTATATATGCTCTCTACATACATGCATATATACATATATGTGTGTGAATATATATTCTATTCTTTCACTCTCTATATGTATGTAAATATGTATACATGTGTGTATGTATAATCTAGCTAGCTAGCTAATCTAAATATAATCTACATATTTTCTTTCTATATTTTCTCGCTGGGTGTATTTGTTTTCTCTTTACATACACACACACACAATCTCTCTCTAGTTACAGGCTTACCTTCTTTTATTGTGCTTTACTTTGTTACATATTGCAGAAACTGCATTTTTTACAAATTGAAGGTTTGTGGCTGCCCTAAGTCAAGCAAGTCTACTGGTAACATCTTCCAACAGTATATAAGCACATTGTGTCTCCGTATCATGTCTTACAATACTTCAAACTCTTTCATTATTATTATATCTGTTATAGTGATCTGTGATCAGGGATCTTTGATGTTACCATTGTATTTGTTTTGAGGTGCCAGGAACCACACCCATATAAGAGCAAACTTAACTCATAAATGCTGTGTGTGTTCTGACTACTCCACTGACCAGTAACGTTTCACTGTCTTTCTCCCTCTCCTCAGGCCTCCCTATTCCCTGAGACACAACAATATTGAAGAATATTATATCAACTTAGTTGATAAGTCAACAGTAAAGCTTGAGAGGACTGAGTTCAATTTTGAATGAAGCTCTACCATGGGCAAAATACCATCAAACATCATGGCATCCTACAGAGAAATTGTTCATGAAAGGAAGAGTCAATCGATGTGGCAGACTTCATTGTTGCCTTATTGTTAGAAATTGTCACAGCCCACCCAACCTTCAGCAATCACCACCCTGATCAGCCAGGCATCATCAACACAGAGGCAGAACCATCTACCAGTAAAAATATTACAGCTCACTGAAGGCTCAGATGATAGGTACACTATTTTAGCAATAAAGTATTTTTAATTAAGGTCTATATACCTTTTAGACATAATAATAGTGCATGCTTAGTAGACTACATTCTAATGTAAACATAACTTTTATATACATTGAGAAACCAAGCAATTCACTTTATTGTAGTGACCTGGAACTGAACCTGCAAAATCGCCAAGGACATACACACATACAGATGTATGTATGTATGCATGCATGCATTCTCTCTACATATATATGTATATATACACATCTATGTATGTGTACTATATAAATATACATATATTGTCTCAATATATAGAAATAAATATATTCTCTATGTATACATTCATGTGTATATAGATGTACATGCATATATATGTGTCTCTGTGTGTACATATATATATAGAATACATGCATGCATATATAATAGATAGATATTTAAATTTCCTCAGTTCCTGCACCAAACAGCCTGACTGAGCCATGTGTGTGACTCCTGACAGTCCTAGGTTGTTGTGATCAGTCATGGTCCAAGTCAATGACTGTAGTAATTTCTAGGACTTTTGCATGGGTTTGCAGGGTAATAACCTTGCCTCCTACAGTTGAACTGAAGACTTAAACAGAAGCCGGAGAGTTCTGAGCTGTAGGAGGTGAAATTCATTCATATTCTTTTGTAAACAAATGAACAGTGAGTTGCTCCTGTGTTTTCATCCCACAGAATCACCTTAGCAACGGGGATCTAAACACAGCTTGAGCTTCCCATTTCTAGCATGAGATTTCAATAGCAAATGGGAGAGTGAAAATTTTTTTTTTGTTTTGGGTTTTTTTTTTTAACATTTTAAAACCTCCTCAGATTTTGTGGTGGAATACTATAGATTTCCTGAAAATGCCATGGTCAAAGAGAATTCATGCTTTGGGTGAAAAAGGAAAACATCATTGTCTTGAAAATGAAATCATCATTTATGATTTCCTTGCAAGGGTCTATCTGGAGAGGCTGGATCTCCACTTGGACAGGGCAGGAAGTATCAAGCACCCCATGGTTGACCAAGTAGGGGCTTTGCACTAGGGCAGTCAGTTCCCAGAAAGGGAGACAGGTTCATGGGGTTTGTGGGAGTCCCCAAGCCTGTAAGAGACATGACTGCTGCAGCTCCCTGGCAGCCCTGTGCATTCTGACCCATTAGCCTAAGGAATGCAGGATCCCAAATGTCCCTCCACCTTGTCCCCTTCTAGTCTGGAATCAGGGTGTAGATAAGGCATAGGATCCCTGCCTCAGTTCTGAGAGCCCAGGATGGGGCCAGCACTGTCCTTGATGTTTTTCTTTCATTTTATCTTCTCCCTTCCCCACCCCCCACCAAATACCTGGAGCTGTTTTTCCTTTTCATTCTGCACTTGTTATTGTTTTTGCTGTTGTTCAACTTTCTTGACTACTCCTTCCTACTCGTCCTTTCCCTGGAGAATCAAGGACTCCTAGCTCCTGGACTGGACTGTCTAGAAGAAGATTCTGAGCCTAGGTCTGCCCCCACCCAAGTGGGGGGCCTGGAGCGATTCCTTCATCTCTCTAGCCCATAGATTCCTCATTTCCAACCTGAAAGGATGTTACTAAATGATCTCTTAAGCAGCTTCTGCTTCCTGTTTCGTATCTATGATCTTGGGCACCCACTGACAGATTGTCCAGCCTCCTTCATGATGCCCTTTATCCTTGGGTAGCCTTGCTGACAGCTGGACTCTCCTGTCACCATATCCTTGATCATTCTATGAGCTCTCCATTCTTCTCTCATATATTTTAACCTCCAGAACCTTTTGCTCTTTCTTGTTTTATTTAGGATCCTTTCATTGTCCATATCCTTGGACCCCTTGAAATATACACATCTCTTCCTGTATCCAACACAACGCCAACACTTGGTTTGTTCTTTCATTCATTCATTCGTGAATATACTCTTATTAAGCAAGTACTGTGTATAAAACACGAAGGACAGAGAATGTAATGGATGAGATCTTTATCTCCATCTAATAGCATTTATTAAATGCCTACTGTGTATTTAGTACTGTGATAAACATTGGAGATACAAAGACAAAGCAAAACAATCCCTGTCTTCAAGGAGCTTCAACTTTAATGGAGGAGACAACACAGCATAATTATTTAATCTAAGATTTCCAGCTTGTAGGGACGTTAAGCTCCCTATGACAAGTTTCTTTATCAGTAAAGTTTTTAGATTGGATTAGATGATGCCAAAGTTTCATTCACTCACTAGGCTTTCCCCTCTCACCAGCAGCCCTCTTACTCTCTAGGTGCCGCTCTCCTGAAACCTTCTCTTCTGATTAGTTATTTCTCAATCCCAAGCAGCATTTTATGTTCACATCTATCCTGACTCTGTTTACTCTGGACATTTTGTTTTTCCCATGTCTTTTCTACCTCCTCTTTGTGCATTGTCTCCCACCCCCATAAAAATACATCTCCTTACATTAATGTATTTTTGGTGGAATTGTAAACTGATCCAACCATTCTGGAGAACAATTTGGAACTATGTCCAAAGGGTCATAAAACTTTACATACCCTTTGACGCAGAAATATCACTACTAGGTCTGTATCCCAAAAGAGATCATAAAAAGGGAAAAGGACCCACATTTACAAAGATATTTAGAGTAGCTCTTTTTTTAGTGGCAAAGAATTGGAATTCAGGGGATGCCCATCAATTGGAGAATAACTGAAGAAGTTGTGTTATATATAATGGAATACTATTCTTCTAGAAGGAATGATGGGCAGGCAGATTTCAGAAAAACCTGGAAAGACTTAAATGAACTGATGCTGAATGAAATGAGCAGAATCAAGACAACATTGTACACAGTAATCGTAATACGTTGTGACAATCAACTATGAATGACTTAGCTCTTCTCAGAAGTACAATTATCTAAAACAATTCCAAAAGATTCATTGTGAAAAATGTGATCCACATCCATAGAAAGATCTATGGAGTCTGAATACGGATTGAAACATATTATTTTCTCTTTTTTTCTTTCTTGTGTTTTTACCCTTTTTATGATTTTTTTAAAACATGACTAATATGGAAATATATTTAATATGATTGTACATGTATAGCTTGTATCAAATGGGTTGCAATCTTGGAGAGGGGAGAATGGAGGGAGAAGGGAGGGAGAAAAAAATTTGGAACTCAAAATGTTATAAAAGTGAATGTTGAAAAGTATCTTTACATGTAATTGGAAAAAATAAAATATAATTAAATGGATATATATGTATGTGTGTTTGGGTGTATCTCCAGCTCCTTAATGATAGAAGAGGAGGAAAGCGCAAGATATGTGGTTGCTTCAGGTATAATAACAGTAAAATCTTATAGTTGTTTTTTGTTTTAACCTCAGGAGACCTAGGTTTTAACCTCAGGAGACTGTCAGAAAGTGAAATGCAATTTTCAAATGTTATTTTAACAACACTAGCTGAGTACAAATACAAAGAAAAGAAAAACATCCAGGTTATTTTTTAATAGTTCATTTTCCCAAAGAAAATCACTTTCATTGTCATTTATGCATTCATCAGGGCTACACTGTTGCTGCTAAGGGTGGAAGCATTTTATGTGTAATTGCTGCAATTGGAGAAGGGGGATGGTGTCTGAAAAAAAAGCAGTTTCTAAATTTAAGATGTAAAAAATTAATGGTTGGCTTACTGGAATCCATAATTTTCTTTTCTTTTTTTGGAATACATTGGTTTGGGATAAGGAATGCTAGAACCTCACTAGGTGATCGGTCTCCAGACAAAGCTACAAATTCCATCATAGTAGACACCATAAAGAGGCCACCTTGAGACAAGACAGCTTAAAGCATAGAATGATGAAAAGAAATAAGAATACCTTCCATCCTTAGAGTACATTATGGATCTCAAAGCACGTACTTTGTAACATGGGTACTTTGTTATATGACATGTATAGTCTAATATTACTTGACATTAACAGCATTTTAATTCTTACAAAGTGCTAAACATACAAGGTATTTCAAAAGTTTTGATGCAGATTTAAGCTTTCATAGCTTCAAACTCCACCAAGAACTTTGGGACAGCAAAAGTGTGGTGTGTGTGTGTGTGTGTGTGTGTATACACATATATACAAACACACATATCTACATGTATATATACTCCCATCTGTACAATTTGTGTATATGTGTATATTGTGTATGAATATATTGTGTATTTTCTCATTTGACCCCCCCCCACAACAACCATAAAAATTTGGCACTATCAGGGCACATATTCTATTTTACAAATAAGGAAATTAAGGTAAAAAAAAATTGAATGACTTGTCTATGGTCACACAACCAGTAATCATGTAGAGTGATGATTTGAACCAAGATCTTCTCAACTCCAAGCCTAGCATTCTAATCAGCACCACACCCTGCTTGTCATCATCAACCTTGCTTGTCACATCCTCCCTGTGATGTAGGAAAGGGAAGAATTATTATTATTGGAAAAATATTAATGCCTCATGGCTAGATATCAATATAATAAAAATGACAATATTTCCTAAATTAATTTCCTTCTGCAATGTCATCCCACTCAAACTGCCAAAGGACTTCTTTATAGAACTAAACAATAATAATAATAATAAATTCATACAGAAAGGAAAAAGAAGGTCAATAATCTCAAGAGACATAATGAAAAAAAATGGAACAAGGAGCCTCAGCAGTGCCAGATCTCTAATTCCATTATAAAATAGTAATTATCCAACCATTTTGGAACTAGGTAAAAAATAGAGCAATAAATTAGTGAAACAGATTAGGTTCGCAATGTACAAAGGCAAATGCATCTAATACCTGAGGATTTCATAAAGGCAAAGATCTCAATAATGGCCTGAGGACTTACCATTTGCCAAAAGCAAATTGCTGGAAATATTGATCTCAATATGAGAGAAATTAGATTGAAACCAACATCTCACACCTAATACAGAGATGAGCTACAAAGGGGTATGTGACATAGATATAAAGTCACATCTTTACAATTACAGCAATAAGGAAAAAGTTACCTACCAGCTTTATGGATAGGAGAAGAATTCTTGACCAATCAAAGAATAGAGAAAATTACAGAAGACAAAAATGAATAATTTTGACTAAACAAATAAGAAAGTTTTTGCAAAAATAAACCAAATAAAGTTGATTAAGGGAAATAAATGGGAAAATTATGGGAGCAATTTCTTCTGATAAACATCTAATTTCCAAGATATATAAACAACTGATTCAGCTGTATGAGAATAAGAGAAATTCCTTGATAAATAATCTAAGGATATGGACAGACAGTTCACAATTGAAGCAACTCAAGGTATCTATAACCACATGAAAAAATTATTTCAAATCACTACTATCACTAGAAATTCTGAGATTTCATTATAAAGTCATCAGACTGACAAAAATTAGAAGACAAGAAGAAAACAAGAAATGATAAATTCTGGAGAGGTTGTGGGAAAATAGATATATGGATGTACAGTTGGTGAAGCTGTGAATAGGAACAACCTTTATGGAAAGCAAATTTGGAATTATACACAGGAAGTTACTAACTAGTGTGTGCCTTTGACCCAGATTTACAGCAGCTAGGTCTTTATTCAAAAGAAATCAGAAAAAGAAAAAAAAAAGATCCTTTATGTAAAAAGAAACGTTTATAGTAGCTCTTTTTGTAGTGCCCCAAAACAAAACCACCCAAATGCTGGAAACAAAGGGGATGCCCATCAGTGGGGGAGTAGCTGAATAAGTTGTAGTATAAGAATGGGATAGAATATTAACATGCTATAAGAAATGATGAAACAGTTTCAAATAGCCCTGGAAGAAGCTGGATGAACTTATGTAGAGTGAAGTGAGCAGACCCAGAATAATAACTTATACTATAATATTATTATAAAAATGAAAAAATTAGGACTTTTATGAATAGAGTAAAATGAATGGAAACAAGATAACAATATATACAATAAAATCAATCTTACAAAGACAAAAACATTAAAAGCTGAAAAGTTATGATCAATCCAATGTCCACTCTTGATTCCAGAAGACTGAGGAGAGAATATTCTTTCCAGAGAGATAACTGAAGTAGAGTATAGATTGAGTTAGGCATATTTTTGTATACAGCCACAGAAGGAATTCATTTTGTTTGTCTATGCCTATTTGTAACAAGATATTTGTTTTTATTTTTTTTTCAATGAGGTGAGGGATGGGAGGGAGAAAAAATATTTTCTTTAATAGAAAGGTGGAAGATTTCATGAACTTTCAGAAACAATTGTTACATTGCTAATTTTCCTGGACTGATAATAGTCTGTAAATGTAAAAATAAAGCAGGTTAATAAAACTTTAAAAAGAAGCATCATTTTCCCCCACCTTACAGGTAAAGAAACAGACCCAAAAGGTGGCCAGAGCTACTGAATTACACGTATAATTAGCAAAGGAGGGAGTAGATATTTTCACTCATGCTTCAAGAGTCTGCACTGTCCTAAGCTGCTGCTCAAGAAAGATAAAATTCAAGGGTCAAAAGAGCCTCTCTCTGATTAGGGTTCCCTACTATATGCATTTATTGGCTCATGATTTATACATGCATGAGCCTTTTCATGGTGAATGATCCTCACTGAAACCTGATACCAATGATAAGTTCCAGGCAAGAAGAGATGAAAAAAGTTGCCATCTAGAAAGTGTATCATGAGAAAAGATGGAGCAGGAATGGAGCAAGAATAAAAATAAGGGGCATAGGGTTCAAGGACCTATATTTTTTAAAAGAATCTAGAGGACGCCTTCAATGTCTTGAAAAAAACATGGTCAAGAATCTTAGTATATGAGAAGATTTAGATGGGTTGAGATCAGCCTTGTTGGAAGGAGTGCATATATTGGTGATTACATGGGTCTGCTGAATATTGACATGACAATTTGCGTGGATTAATATTGTAAAAGTTTGTGTTCCTTTAGTCCCCAAAACAATTGGCCAGAGGATAAACCTCAATAGCATATTATGTAACAGAGGAAACAACCTAGGATCGGAAATTCTGGTAGAACCTGAACTTTTTGACAGCAAAGGCTGTTTTTGTTTTGGTCTTTGAAGCATAGCATGGTACCTGGAGGAAAGCACTGAAAAAATGTTTATTGAATGAATGAATGAATGAATGAATGAATGAATGAATGAAAAATGTGCATGGACATAATTTGTAGACAAAATAAGAAGTAAATTATATTTCTGTGCCACTCTGGGAGTCATAGGAGCAGTTTTCCTCCATCTCAAGCACAATGAGAAGCTCTCTCTGTTCTTATCACAAAGAAGTAACACACTGTTCACCTCATCTACCTCTCATTTTATTGTTATTGATGGCATCAGAAGTTCACAGTGAAATTCTCTTGAATTACATCCAAAGAAACCATCTCTGACCAAATGGGAAAAGTGGTCTGGAGCAATCAGGAAAAGATAAAAAATTGTCTCAAAGCTTCAAGTTGTTTTTTACAAGTAGAGAAATAATGTGTCTTGGGACTAGCTCTGACTTCATTAATCTTAGTCTTGGGATCAAGAAGGTCTGCATATTAATAGTACTACAGTTGCCTGCAGAGGAGAAAGTGAGGCTGGTGACTTTACACAGCCCTCCCTCACTTAAATCCAATTCACTTGCATGTTATTGCACCATCTTCCTGATGTCATGGTCCTCTTCAAGAATGAAGGACAAGCAATAACAACAATTTTATAATGATGTCTTTCTTTAACCCTTCACCTCAAAATTCTTGGAAGCAGTAATATGGCTCTAGAAGCAAAGATTTGCTATAGTAAAGTTGCAGCAAAGGAAACATTCCCATTTCCATCAGTGCCTAGGACAGTGCTTTTTAAATATTAGAGATTCAATATGTTCAGTACATAATAGAGATGCAATAAATTTTAATGAGTTAAAGAATGAGTTCATGGTAGCCCAAAAAAGTGGAATTTGTGGTCCTTGTGGCAACTTTTTTATGACCAGAAATTGAGAATATTAAATGAAAATCTGCTTTTTCCAAAACTAACAAGAATACTAAAAATGAATACACATTTAGTATAAAGAGGACATGGTAATAAAGACACTGTCCCTCACTTCTTATTAAAGGTGTTTAATAATAAATTGGGGAAGAGAGTGTGGGTGTTAGGTGATTGAATCTAATAAGATTTCTATAGAAACATTTTGTAAAAGGAAAAATCAACTGAGAGGGTCAAGCTGAAACCTTAACCCTTGGCGTTCTTGTTAAGACAAACCCACCTGTCAACTGAGCAGGTTACAATTTTCACATTTCCTTCAGATGTTTTGTTCTTCATGGTCAAAAATTGGGAGCTAATATTGATACTTCAAAAAGAAAAAGCAAAAAACTAAGGTAGTTGAATCAATTGAAGCATAACATGGATAGTCATGTAACTAACCCTCCTGAGGGCTCCATTCTAGAAACTAGGTGGCATAGTGAAGACAACATAGAGCTTGAAAGACTGGCATTGAAACCTAGGCATGCCACTTAGCAACTGTCAGCCTAAATTTTATTATTTGTGGAATAGGGATAAAAATATCAACAAAAAAATGAGATAACATATGCGAAATATTTTACAAACATTAATGTGGTGTTCAAATGCCTAGATACGATGATGGTGATGATGATGATAGTGATGATGATGATGATGATGATGATGATGATGATGATGATGATGATGACGTCTCATTTACTGTGATCTTTTAGTGGGTAAGATTCCCTTTGTATGGTGAAGATTGTTGTTGTATTTGTCCTTGGTTTTCAAAGAGGCATGGCACCAAGGAAATGATGACATGACTTGAGCTTGACTTTGATTTGAATGAGGGAGGGCTGTACAAGGTCATCAGCCTCACTTTCTACTCCAGCATCATCTGAATCCAATGACCAAATATTCATCAGGATGACTGGAGATGACCCAGGATGCAGTGGGAGACCCTGGCCCTTTTAGGCTAAGGCCTTTTCAGGTACTCACTTAGGGTGAGGTAAAACCCAGTCAGTGAATAGACCTCTTTAAGAAGTGAGTCAAGGGATAGCCCCTATAATTAGAAAAAAAAAGAGAAAAAAAGTAAATCTGGGAGGGGAAGAGCTTCAGGCTTGCTGTTCCAGAGAGAAACATTTACCATTGATATTCATCCTAAGTCAGGAGGGCCAAAAACACTTAACTTGGGGTTTACTAGCTAGATTCCTTCCTTCCTTCCTTCCTTCCTTCCTTCTAATAACCACTTTCTTCACCATACAGCCATAAAGTAGAGTTTGAACAGGGAACTATTGTGGTCCAATATATGAGCTTCAATGTGAACTGGATGTAAGGTGAAAGAAAGTGGTTATTAGAAGGGGAGAAGGTATGCTCTCTTTTCCTCATTTCTGGCAGAAGACCAGAGGAATTAAAACAGACATGACATTCTGAAATATCTGTCAAGGTTATATGGCCTTTTGCCTTTAATATACTTGCTCTTCTTGCCTTTGTTCAAGAGCAATGTTCCATTTAGAACAACCCATTAAAAAGAGTTTTATTGTGGTAATGTGTCAGCATATTCACTTCCTAAAATACTCTGGAAGGAGTAGAAAACCATAGTGACTGTTATGTCAACCATGATATGAATTCTAATAGTAATAATGATGATGATAATAATGATATGTAATGTGATCAAAGGAAAGGGAGATTTCAAGTAAAGGCAAGAGAAATTTGTATTCAGTTTAAGTTTGCTGTGAAGTCCGTTGTAATCTTTTGTAACTTCTTTCCTTGTTAATTTTTTTTAAATGAAAATAAATCTAAGCCCTGTGGTCTAGAGGTGGTTCTATAATAATTTTCTTCTCCCCTTGTTTATGTCGTTTGTCACATTGCTATATTTTCTGGAAGCTGCTCTGTACTGACTCTCCAATCAGAGATAAGGGACAGATTCCAAGGCCGCTGAGATAACAGTAGCTATCCCCAAGAAACTGCTGGGGATTGCTTGGAAAAGTCGGGACAAAATGAAATAAGGCATTCTTAGTTTGCTGAAAGTACCGAGATCTGAGCAGTCTAAATGCTGCATTTGACCGCCTCTATAATAGTCAACCAGAGTCCCCCAAATATTTCAGAATACAAGAAAAAGTAAGATTTTGCTGACTAATCATCAGAAGAGAGGTCTTTTCTGCATGAAATAGCAGAGAAGCCAAGTCCTGAACTGTGCTGGCTGCCTGTTCTGCAAGGACGTGGGAGCTTACTTTCATTTGGGAGACATTCCTCCCATTCTTGGGAAGAAACTTGATGTTCCAGATTCCTTCCTCCATCATCTCTTAATTCAGTTAGTTCTGTAATTTCCTTCACTACACCCTACTTAAACATATAGGATTTCAACACTGAGCTTTTCTCTCAAATTTGTTGGTATGGTAGGGATACTAATATGTAAACACCCATTAAAAGAGCATTTGCTACTAAAGGTTGGAGGGAGACGGACCATCTTCCTAGTTTCTGAAAATTAGTTATTGAAACAGAACACAGCCCACTCCCTCAAGATAAAGCTCTCATTAATCCACCTTTGAAACAAAGAACAGGTCAATCAAGGCTTGAGTTAGCAAGTATCATAACTAGCAGAGTCATTCTTCAAACTCAAGGGCAACCAGTTTTTTTTTGTCACTACAAAAAGAGAGGCTGTAAATATTTTTTGCACACACACACCTTTTACACTTTCTTTGAACTCTTTGGATATAGGCCTAATAGTAGCTGGTATCAGTGGATCAGTGATCACACAGTTTAGTAAACTTTGTGGCTTAATCTCAAATTGTTTTCCAGAAAAGCTAGACTAATTTTCAGCTCCATCCGCAGTCTAACATTGTGCCCATTTTCCCAACATCCCCTCCAACATCTGTCATTTTGGGGGGGTCAACTTTTCCAATCTGGTGGATTGTGGTGTGAGTTAGAAACTCAGAGCTGCTTTACTTTGAACTTCTTTGATTATTAAAGCAATAGATAAATAGAGATATATGGATATATATAAACACAAATATATACAATATCAACATATATATGCATGTATATAACTATAAAAAGTCTAGGTTATCCTCCCTTGAGAACTGTCTTTTAATTTATTCGAACCATTTCTCATTTGGGGAATAGCTTTTATTCTTATAAATTTTAATCAGGTCCTTATACATGAGATTTCCTTGAAAATAAGATGTTTATCAGTGAAACTTGCTTTAAAGAGTTGTTTTCTTATTTAATTTTCCCCTTCTAATCTTAGCTGTGTTGGAGCTGTGTTATATTTCCTGTCACCAAAATTATGTTTTTTTTTCCTTCTGTAATCCCTTCCATTGGTTAGCCAGGAGCTCTTTCTACGTGTTTAGATCTGAAGGCTAATTCCTTATAATTTCTTTAAAATACTTCAACATGCCTTCTCTCACTTGTTCTTCACAAATCCACTATGGGATCAATGAAGCAGATATTATCACCTTTATTTCCCTAGGGTCTATAACTTGGAGATGAAGGAATTTTGGAAATCAAGTCCAATCTCCAAATTTGACAAATGAGGAAACCAAGACCTGCCCCCCCCCTTGTCAAGTGAAATAATTTGTCCTTGAAAATGATTACTCTGTTATTTGTCTTTGTATTACCAGAATCAAGTATGATAAATGATAGGATTTTAATGATCCTTCTTATATGTCTGCGTGTATTGAGTATGCATATATTCATGCTTTTACTAACATATACATGTGCACACATATACCCATGTTTATAAATGGAGTCCCTGTGTGCCTATCTAATGCCTATGTGAACACGTGTGTATATACATGCATGTACAAATGTATATATATATACATATATATATATATATGAATCTATTCATGCATATCTATCTGTAATTAGGAGGGACAGATTCAGACCTATGAATTCATCTATGAAAGAAGTTCTTAGGTAAGGAAACACTCTTCTACCAATGCAGATCAGCGACTGCTCTGCAACTTAGTCTTATAGAGTTTAGGGATAGGGGGCTATGGAGAAGTCAATTTACTTACCCAGAGTTCCATGGCCAGTATGCAAAATTAATGTAGCTTTTGAAACCAATTTGTACTAATTGTAAGACTAGCCATATGTCCACCATGCCTTGCTTTCTCTCATAAATCTCAGCCTCATACTTTGAATCATTGGACACATGTGTCCAATGGAATTGCCAATGATAATTGAGATAATAATCATGAATATATGTACATATGTATATATGTACATATATATGTGTATATATACATACATATATATTAGTGAGTAAATTTACTGTTTTAAATTAAAAGAATAGAAATGAGTGGTCAAAGTTTTGCTGATAAAGAATTATTTGTAATGTGAGAGAAGTGAAAATAGAAAAATGAGAAGAACTTTCTAGAAATTGAAAACAAAAAACAACATAAGTATGGTGATTTTTGCCTTCTCCCAAAACCAGGCTCCAGGATTTGGCTGCTGCCATGATCCTTTTGCAGTGAAATTCCATAACCTCCTTTTCATCCTAAGCTGGGCAGCACTGCCCTCAAGCAGGCCAGTGTGCTTGCAGGCTCACAGAATGCATCCATCAGAGCCTGGATCTCTGGAAAAGAATTGGCTCTTCCTCTCATCCTGAGTAGGCGTTAGAACAGTCGTTCCAGGTAAGCTTCCTTACAATATTATCTGTCAGAAAATAGCTCCAGCAGTTACAATATCCCCATTCTCATTTAATTAGTATTTTTTTAAGTCTCCTAAGAGAACTCTTGCATGGATCAGCATTCATGAATATTAAATATAAAGGATAAAAATCTTACAAGTAATTTCACCCCATAAATGCTTTACTTGTTTAAGCAAATCTTTTGTATTTATCAGCTAATTCTCCACTGGATTTTAATTCTTTTCAAATGAAGGAGCTTTCTCCTTGGATCTGGTGCAGTTCACAGTTTGGTGTTTGAAGCTACACAGCAAAATTACGTTATGTGAGCTTCAGTCTATAACCTGGCAACATCAAGACAATCATACCTTATAATGTGGCATGGAATGGAATTTCAAAGCCTTTGGCAGAGCCACATGATCCTAAGGAATGGAATATTCTGGAGAGCAATGACAGAGTTGTTTTTCCCTTACAGCTTAGGGTTGTGCTGTTTGTCTCTACTTCAGTATTTCAATGAATCCGTGATTTAGGGATTCCTCCCTAGCTATCCGTGCCTACCTAGCCTGGGCTACACTTGCGTGTATTCTTCTGTGAATACATGAGAGGGAATTAAATCAATACATTATGGGGAATAAGAGGGATACTGCCTCTGGTTTACTTAACACTGACCACAGGCCAATGTTGCCTGCCCATTCATCTTTCCTCACTCTTTCCATATTGATTTATATTTAGAGCTGGATAGGAAGTAAGAGGTCACTTGGTCCTACCTCTTTATTTCATCAATAAAGAAACTAACTGACATAACTTAATCAAAGTAAATAAGAAAAGCAGGATTCAAGCTCAAGCATTCTGGCTTCAATTTCAGCCTTCTTCCTACCATAAACATGGCCAGTTTATCTTTTTTTTCCTGTCCATATATACTTCTGGTGACATGCTCATATAGAATTCCACATTAGTAATATTTTATGACCTTCTCACATCCATTGTGAACTCTGCCCCCTTTGAATGGTCTTCAAGTTCAATGTTTCTGATACTGTCATTATCTAGAAGTATAGGGGCGGCTAGGTGGCACAGTGAATAGAGCACCAGCCCTGGAGTCAGGAGGACCCGAGTTCAAATCCAGCCTCAGACACGTAACACAAAAACTAGCCGTGTGACGTTGGGCAAGTCACTTAACCACAATTGCCCTCAAAAAACCAAAAACCAAAAAAAATATATATAATCTAGAAGTGTATTGGTATTAAAAAAATGATGTACCTCATTTTCAGTGAGAAGTTTGAGGTCATTATTAGAATTGCAGTTACCCAAAGACCAAGAAGCCCACTCTCCTCCTTCAATTCAATTCTGGGACTAACTCGTGCCTAGTTGTAGTATCTGTTCAAGATAACATGTGCTGATGGACAAACTCTATGGGTAGGCTGTCCAGATGCATGCAGCTAAGTGACTCAATGGATAGAGTAATGACCTCAGAGCCAGTAAGACCAAATCCTGTCTTAAACACAAATTATGTGACCTTTGGCCAATAGCATGCTCAGTTTCTTAATCTAAAAAATGGGAATAGTAATAGCACATACCTCACAGGGTTGAGAGCATTAGGCATAATAATATTTTTTGAAATTTCAATATTCATGATGGTAATGTTCATAGAGAATGGTGCAAAAGTCAAAAATGTGAATGTTGATACATGGAACCTATGGGAAATAAGCCATTAGTTTCCCTAGATCACCAAATCTAATCTTTGGCTAGAGATTGCTGAAAATACACCTTTCTGAATACAATTCTTTATAACAAAACATTAATTCTGATTATATGTATTTTTTCTAACACAGAATCTATAAAATGTGGGGAGAAAAGAAGTAACATTGGAAGGGACCAGGAGGGGCAGGGGCAGCAATGTCAGAAGAATGTCAATGTTAAAAAAGGGAAATGGGGAACCTGCCATCTCTCATCTCCCTTTTGGATCTGTGGCATAACTGTTCCCCGTGAAAATCACATGCCTGGGGAAATTCCAGGCCCCATGTCAAAGTGAGGAACTGCATCCAGCCCCTCCCAGCCCTCCACCAGTCAGATGTACAGTCAAGCCATTACAAGCCAGTGCTGGTGAGAGGGTAAGGGTGACCCCGTCTCATTTAACCACAAACTTAGCCCTTTTCTATTTTTTCAATTTCCTTATAATGTACGTAAGAGGTCATTTTAGTACTTTATGGAGCAGATTCATGAATAATTTTACTAATACTTTCTGCCTTTTTTCCAGATATAACCAATACCTGATTCATTAACACCAAACTTGAAAGTGACAAAAGCCACAGACATTCTGGCAAAAAGCTTATCTAGCCCCTTTATTTTCTCACTAAGCCACATCACTGACTTTGCAGCTTTTGCTTAGAGCCTCAAAGACTTACACTTATGCTTTGAGGGCACAATTACAACACAAAACTTGAGTTTTAAGGCAAACAATGAAAATATGCCATGAATGCACAGGGAACTCTTCATAGCACTAGAGCAGTGAAGCCCCTAGCAGGATACCAGTCAATCCACAAACTTGGCCCTATCCTACCTCTCTTTTTTTTTCTCCTACTGTACTTGGACAGGAATGAGGTTGCCAAAGCAAAAGTGAAAATTAAGTTACTAATAAATCAAGTGAATGCTTGAAAGTCACAAAAGTTAAATACATAAATGGTGAAGGTCAGCTCTCTCTCTCTCTCGCTCTCTCTCTCTCTCTCTCTCTCTCTCTCTCTCTCTCTCTCTCTTTCCCCTCTCTTTTGGCTTATATATGAATATAAATATATGAACTATATATGTGCAAATATATACATGCATTTATGCATAATTTAAGAGTTTTATAAACTTTAAAACACTATGTAAATGTTAGTTATTATGTGATGGCCTGTTCAATAGGTACTCTTCATCCACTTTGTTTACCTGTGTGGATAGTTAGAGTGAACTCTTTTAAGGGATTTAAGTTACATAAGTCTCTAGAGCTTGGAAGAGTTAGCCCTACGTCATCCACAAAAAGAAACATTTAGAGGACATTGACTTCTCCTAGGAATCCCTGTCTGATTTGGATTCTACATGGGACTTCCTCTATGAAATGCATCAAAGATCTTGAATGTTTTATGCTTCAACTGATCTTAACAAATTGTGGCTGAACTAAATATTGACACATTCTTCTCCATTCTATTTGGTTTTCACAATAAAAACAGATTTTTCTTTTCGAGGTTGAATCTGGGGGACTATAATATGTGCAATTCTGGTTTCTTAAATCCTAGTGAATTCCAGTCACAGAGAAGAAACCAGAATAAGCTTTGGGGAGATTCTTGAGGCCCAAGGAGGTCTAAAGTCCCATTAGCTTTCAGATCTTCTCTCTTTGATATCCAAAGATATCTGTAAGTAGATATTTTTCTCTCTCATATTTCTGAAAATTCTTGAGATCACAGAATAGCTAGCAAATTGGCTGCCCAAGAGAAAGTCTGCAAAAAGCTTTTTAACCCATTATTAATTGTGAAATAATAGCTCTCTTCAAACCTTCTCCCCATGCCCATGTCTTTATTTTATAGCAGCACTTCTTAAACTGTGGACCACAACCCCCATTTGGCAACAGTAAAAAGTTTCAGAATTACCAAAATGTAATCAAATAACCAAATATTTATAATAATCAGTAATTATAACCAAATATTGTAGCCAATATAACCAATAACAAAAAAATTAATTTAAAAATCAAACACATAATGGATTTAAGGTGTTTCTAGCAGCACATGTCTCTGTTGCATCGTGCAATTTCACTGCAGCCTGGGTTCTGAACATGAGGCATATACACTTTGTGCTACACATGCTGTCATGCCAACACAGCACCAATGAATGCTGCCATAAATACAAAAAGCAGCTATGAGTGGAAAAAGTTTAAGTAGCTCTGTTACAGCATAGAGTATAATTGGACAGTGTTTATACTATCTTTGTCTATGAAGAATGGAGAAAGAGGACCCTGCTGAGGGGGCAGCACATAGTTCTAGAAAGTCAGGACATCTCCATTCCAGAATAGATTCTTGCAGTCCCTGTGAATCTGATAAGTCACCTTCCCACAATGGGTTTCACCATAAAACTATTGAATTTAATGGTGGCATATAGTACATTGTAAAGAAAGTTGGAGGTAGAAACTAGATATAAACCAACATCTCATACCATATACCAAGATAAAATTCAAAAAGGTATATGATTTAGACATAAAGGGTGAAATCATAAACAAATTAGGGGAGCATGGAAAATTATACCTCTCAAATCTATGGATAAGGGAAGAACTTATGACCCAACAAGAAAGAGAAAGAATCATCAGAAGTAAAATGGATAATTCTGATTACATCAAATTAAAAGGCTTTTTATTTGCAAACAAAACCAATGATTCCAAGATTAGGAGGAAAGCAGGTAACTGGAGAAAAAACTTCCATGAAGTTTTTCAGATAAAGGCTTCCTTTCTCAAGTATATAGAGAATTGAGTGAAATTTATAAATATATGTCATTCTCCAATTGATAAATGGTTAAAGGATATGAATGGATAGTTTTTTATGAAGAAATCAAACCTTTTTATAGTCATATGAGAAAATGTTTTGAATCACTGTTGATTAGTGAAATTCAAATTAGAACTATTCTTAGGTACCACCTCACTTATCATGTTGATTAATATAACAGAAAAGGAAAATGACAAATGTAGGAGGGTATATGGGGGGGGGGGAATGGGGCACTAATACATTGTTGGTGGAGTTGTGAACTGGTCCAACCATTCTGGAGAACCATTTGGAACTATGCACAAAGGGCTATAAACCTGGGGATACCCTATGACCTAGCAATGCCACTCTATCCCAAAGAGACTTTTTTTAATGAAAAGGATCTATATGTGCAAAAATATTTATAGTGGCTCTTTTTGTGGCAGCAAAGAATTGGAAATTGAGGGTATGCCTACCAATCAGTGAAATATCTGGACAAGTTATGTTTTGTCATTATGTTGGAACACTACTGTGCTAAAAGAAATTATGAAGGGGACAGTTTCAGAAAAACCTGGGAAGACATATGAATTGATGCAAAGCTAAGCAAGCAGAACCAGGATAACATTGTATATATGGTAGTAACAACAATTATTGTAAGGGTGGCCAGCTGTGAATGACTTAGCTACTCTCACCAATACGATCATTCAAAACATTTCTGAAGGACATAATAGAAAACCGTATCCACCTCCAGAAAAACAACTGATGGAGTCAGAATGAAGATTGAACCATAGTTCTTTTTCACTTTATTTTTCTTGCTTTTTTTGGCAACATGGCTAATATGGAAATATGTTTTACATGATTTCACATGCATAATTAAGATGACTTTTCTTGCCTTTTCAATGAATGGCGGAAGGCAAATGAGAAGAAAAGAACTCAAACTATTTTTTTTTTAAAGCAATAGGGGTTAAGTAACTTGCTCAAGGTTATACGGCCAGTTATTTCTGGGTGTGGTGCTGAGTACCTGAGCCCGGATTTGATCCAGGTCATCCCGACACTGGAGCAGGTGCTCTTACTCGCTGAGCCACCTGGCCGCCCCTAAGCAATTGGGGTTAAGTAACTTGCTCAAGGTTACACGGCCAGGTGTTTCTGGGTGGGTGCTAAGTGTCTGAGCCCAGGATTCGATCTCCAGGTCTTCTCAACACTGGAGCCGGTGCTCTTACTCGCTGTGCTACCTGGCCGGAACTCAAACTATTTTTAAATGAATGTTAAAATTTTTTAATTAATACTTTTATAAAAAGAATGTTATATTCAGAGTTCAAGAACCTACATTCAAATCCTAGCTCTTTGATTTACTAGTTATGTGACTTCTTACTTTCTCCAAATCTGAGTTTTCTCTTCTGTTAAATGCATGATTCAGACCAGATATCTCTAAGTTTCCTTCTAACTCAAAATTGATGATTCTATGTTCTCTAAGTGTCTTTGCAGCTCAAATTGTCCATCACTCTATTAGACCATCTGTCCATTCTTACCACATTCTGCCTTATATCTTAGCTTACTCTCTTTTCTCTCAGATTTTCTCCATGTGGGACATGGTGACATGAGGAATTAACCTTCAACAATTCATCTACAGCAAGGACATAGGTCATGTATTAAAATATATTCCTTCACAGAATTGTAATGGTTCCTTTAGTTGAACAGCTCCTACATTGGGGCTTTGAAGTTGATCCTTGAGGCCCCAGGCCTGGCAAAGGCTAGTTGGAGAATGACTATGGTTTTAGTATAGAAAAGGACAAGGGTCTGCAACTGCATCTGCCTCTCCAAAACTCTCTCCAGTCTTTCCCCTTTCACTTTCTTGGTCAGGGGCTGTGTGAAATCCTCTCCCCTTTGAAATGCCCCTATTACTGCTGAAGAACCAACCATAATTCAAGTCAACCAGCCCTGCAACTTCACAGTCATCCTTGAACTCCTCACAGTCTCACTTCCCCACATCCAACAGTTGGTTGCCATCAATCCAACTTTCTCAACAATATTCACATGCAATCCTTGAGCAGACCCTCATCAATTCAACTATCATTGAGTCTCTGGTGGGTCCTGTAATAGTAATATGGTTTAATCCCTTTGTATTGGCAAAGCTAACAGGTACTTAGCACCTAGTTTGAAAATAATTAGATCAAGCCTCTGTTAATAAACAAAAGGTATGAATCCCTATTACAGACATAACAGGAAGTTGCTGATGTAACAGGAAGGGGCAGAACAGGGAGAAACTAATAGGTATATAAGGAGAAGCCCTAGCTGGAGTTTCAGATCTTCTTGGAGCCAGGTTCTGGAGGCTGAGGAAGAGAGGCCCAGGCTGGAGAGAATTATTTTTATTTTGAGAACCTGGATGAAGTGATTTTGATTGGAACCAGCTGAAACTTCTGCTGAAGACTTCCAAAGGCCAGCCAGAGCTGTTGAGGAGCTACTGAGGAACTGCCAGAGGAAGTATAACTGTGGCGTCAGGACTTTGTCTGTTTGTGGCTTAGTTAAGCCTTGACTTCCCAGGAACAGAGACTGTGAAGTATTTAAGGTGGACTGGACACTGTGAGCTTCAGTGTGAAACAGGAACTGCTCAGAGATCTGGACAAGGAACTGGGAGCTGTTTGTCTTTGAACCCAGGTGGCAGTTTGGGTGGAAGCTGAGACCATGAAAGAGGAGCCATAAAATCTGAAAGCCTGCACTGAGTCAAGATCAAAAGACCTCTTCATGGGTACTGACATGTGTACTGGGTACTAGGTACTCCATGGGTACTGAGTAGTGATGAAATTGTCATTTACTTGTGACTGAGAGATGGATGGCCTGTGTATTTCCTACTACCC
This sequence comes from Petaurus breviceps papuanus, assembly GCF_028583685.1. Classification (NCBI taxonomy): domain Eukaryota; kingdom Metazoa; phylum Chordata; class Mammalia; order Diprotodontia; family Petauridae; genus Petaurus; species Petaurus breviceps. The sequence continues at coordinate 13,324,207 of NW_027185759.1, read as the reverse complement.
CTTAAGAGGGAACTGAATAATGACTGATAACTGAGTAGTGACTGATGATTGAATAGTGATTGATGACTGAATAGTGACTCATTTATAACTTAGTGTGCCCCATGGGTGGAGGACTTTGACCTTTTGTACTTTATAATTGAATGATTGAGTTACTAAGAGATTGACTAGATGACTGTATTTTCTTCAAAACTATGTGACCACTGTGGTGAAAACAATGTGGCCATTTTCATGATAAGTTGTTGAGTTATTATGTCATGGTTAATGCTGTATTTTGATTTTCTGTGATAAGTTGTAACATTGTGAATGCTACACCTTGATTCTCCATGAGTGTTTTGCTCTGATTTGTTATTGAATAAATAAAGTGTTCACTATACCATTTAATCAGAACCTTGCAAGCTGTTCATAGCAACATTCTTCTGGAAAGCTGCTCATCCATGGTTTTACAGGTCTCCTGATGCAAACTTCTCTCCACTCTAGTAAATCCTCTAATCAGTTACCCAAGAGAATTTCCTAAAACATAGATCTGACCATATCACAGCCTTACTCAATTAACTCCAGTTCCTCCCCATTACCTTCAAGATTAAATATAAAAAGGCAGCCAGGTAGCATAGCAAGTATAAGCACTGTTGGAATGACCTGGAGATTGAATCCTGGGCTCAGACACTTAGCACCTACCGAGAAACACCTGGCCGTGTAACCTTGAGCAACTTATTTAACCCCAATTGCTTAGGGGCGGCCAGGTGGTTCAGCGAGTAAGAGCACCAGCTCCAGTGCCAGGATGACCTGGATCAAATCTGGGCTCAGATACTCAGCACCACACCCAGAAAAAACTGGCCATGTAACCTTGAGCAAGTTACTTAACCCCGATTGCTTTAAAAAAAAAATAAAATAAAGATTAAATATAAAATTCTCTGTATTTTAAAACCATTCATAAACTAACCCATTCCCACCTCTCCAGTTTTCTTATTCCTTACTCCCCTCCAGATTCTTTATAATACAAAGATAATGGCCTCCTTGCCATTTATGGCAAAAAGCTTTCTATCTCCTATGTGCATTTTCCTGGTTGATCCACCATGCCAAGAACGCTATCTCCCAACTTGTCTCTCATCTCCCCTGCCCTTTTCTGACTTCCTTCAAGTCTCACCTAAAATCCTCCTTCCTTCAGGCTTTCCTAATGTTAGTGTTTTCACTCTGAGGTTATCTACAATTTACTCCATAGATATCTTTTATGTACATAGTGGCTTTCATGTTTTCTCTCCCCTATTCGTATGTGATTTTTTTGAGGTTACGGACTGATTATCCCTTTCTTTGTGCCTAAGTGGTTAGCACAGTGCCTGATAAATATTAAGTGCTTAATAAATGTTCGTTGACTGACTGACAGTTTGTCCACTGGAGAGATTATGCTAATGGAGCCAATTCATATCATATAGGACCTTATGGAGTGGGTCCATTCAACCTTGATCAAAAATGACTATATATTTCAACTTTAGCCTTCAGGGTTTCTTGGTACAGGAACAATTTCACCCAAGAATGTCTTTGGATTTTCTTTGAAAGATTGTGAAGCTCAAAAGATGTTCTTCTGAAAACAAGATCATAATTTTCCCCCCAAAGTCAATCATATTCTTTGCAGCCTGGTTGGCACTACTTCAAAAGTGTCACTTTTAAAGAACCCAAAACGGTCCAGGAGGCTGAAATGAAAGTTACTGCAAGAGGTTCTTTGGAATAAGTACTGGCTTTGGAGGCCAAGATGAGTCTAATTTTCTTTCAGAAACTGTTTCCTCATCTACAGGACCAAAAGATTGGACTAGGTGACCTCCAACAAACTTAGGAGCTCTAAAACGATTATCAATATATTCAATTACCAAAAAAAAAAAAAAAAAGACTGAAATTTCTGAATTTCTTCTCATCCATGTTGTGTTTTACTCTTGACCTCACACATTCTTCTAACAGGAAGCCCCACAAATAATCTGAGGCATGTGCCCAGGACCTGCCACCATTTTGTGGAGTCCAAATCCATCACACATGCTTTCAGTCATGCTAAAGCTTCTCTGGCCATGAACTTTATTCCTGATTTTTTTTTTAATTAGTGTAAAGGGTGAGGCAGAAGGGAACCACATTCTTGCCCAAATTATTTAAGTTCCTTTTTTTCTCCTATTTTTGTTATTCACTTTGGGGCCCACAGTCATAAGCTTTTTTCAGTTTCCTTACTAGAATCCTTCTTGCTGAAACTGTGTCCCAATTCCTGTTTTTCAAGAAGAGGAAATTAATTACTCAGATTGCTCAGGCTAAGCCATAATTAAAGTTATTCTTAAATCCAGGGACATAAGTATACACAGACTGTGAATGAACTCATTCCAATAAATATCAGCTTCATCAATCTGATAAAATGGCTACCTTCCTTTAGTAACATCCTCTACCATTTTGGAAAGATAATTGACCAGCAACTGGTCCAAATGCAGTTTTTCATTGAAAAAAAAATATTCTTATGCATTTACTGTCTTTATCCCTCTGATTGCACAAATTAGGAACCTTAGACATAGACCCCAGTTTTAAGTAAAGCAGGAGAAATAGAAGAAATTCTCCTCTTTTACTCATAAACACATTTCTTTTGAGACTGTAATTACGTTCTAAATTAGAGAACCATGGCTACTCCATGTCTTTGATTTAAAGTTGCAGAGGCTCTTGGTAAAAGAAAAAAAAAACAGTGTCAAATGAAGAGGATTGAATTTGGAGTTTGCATTCCAGGCCTGCTGCTTGCTATGCACATGACTCAGTAAATTGCTTATGTGCTCTGGGCCTCAGTCTCTTCCTGTGTAAATGAAGAATGGTTTCTAAGCTCCCTCTAATATCTAAAGCTATGACCTATGACAACATTCTCCATTTCCCAGGGTTTCTTTTCCTCATTTAAAGTGATGTGGTCAAACATATGATGTGTCTGTACTTGTGTATGATGTTCTCCTGGTTCTGCTCTCCTCTCTCAGCATCAGTTTATATAAGTCTCTCCAGGTTATTATGAAGTCCGTCTGCTCCTCATTTCTTATAGCACAATAGTATTCCATTACATTCATATACCACAACTTGTTCAGCCATTCCCCCAATTGATGGGTATTCCCTTGATTTCCAATTCTTTGCCACCACAAATAGAGCTGCTATAAATATTTTTGTACATATGGGTCCTTTTTCACTTCTATGATTTCTTTGGGATACAGCGCTAGAAGTGGCATTGCTGGGTCAAAGGGCATGCACTTTTTTATAGCCCTTTGGACATAGTTCCAGATTGCTCTCCAGAATGGTTGGATCAGTTCGCAATGCAAGGTTAGAGGACAAGTACAAAATACTCCTGATGGAAAGGGCTGTCCACATCCAGAGAAAGAACTACAGGGTCTGAATACAGATTGAAGCAACCTACTTGCTCTCTCTCTTTTGTGTTTTGTTTTGTCCCTTTTTCCTCATTGTTCACCCCATTGGTTATAATCCTTCTTTACAACATGACATGTTCAATTTGAAGGTATTTGTAGAGCCTATATTTGATTACATGCCACCATGGAGGGGGAGGAGAGGAAAGGGGAGAACATTCAAAACTCAAGGGATTATGGAACTGTATTTACTAAAAGTAAATAAATAAACTTTTTAAAAAAAAAAGTGCTGTGGGTAAGAGATGTTGGCCCACATCGGGAGCTACTGAGCTTTTTAGTATGTTAGACACCCTTGGAAGTCTGAAAAAGTCCATGGACCCTTTCTTAGAATACCAATTTTAAAGGCATAAAATACAAGATGCAAAATTGCAAAGACAACCAATTTGATCAAAATATTGCTGTCACTTTTTCATAAGTTGATAGATGCTCGGTTTTAAATGATCTCTTTCGCCTCTAAACCTGTGACGCTAATTTGTACATCAATGTACAGCATGGTGATGGCTACATTCTTTTCCTTTTTGCCACAGATGATCTTTTGTTGAAAGTTGTTATTTTCTCATTACTTATTTTTCTCTTTCATTCACCATAATTTCTTGGTGGATCCCCACAAAGACAATGTAATCCTCCAACCAGAAAGTGAAAGAAACCAATGATAGGAAAGAAGGAACCAGTGCTATGCTTCCTACGGAAAAGACTTTGAAAATTCATCAAAGGAGCACACAGTAAGGCAGCTTAAGGCTTCAGAGAGACAGACCTTTCTTTTGATGAGTCAAGCAGCCTCAGTGTCATGGGTCTTTGGAAAAACTCCCCAAATAAACAGAGCAGAGTCCAGAAAGAATAAACACACTAATTAAGAGGCAAAGGAGACCCAGATTCGATGTTGGATTTTAATAAGTCTTTATGGGGAATTGATATTTTTATATAACACAATAATAAATATACCTACTAAGAAACTGTTACAAAAAGGGGTGGGGGGATCAGCAGTAATAGTATTACTTAGTTTTCTGTTTAAAAAGATGAAGCTTAATTGGCTGAAGAGTTAAACATAAAGTGGATAACCTTTCCAATTTGTATAATGATACAATCACCTAATTAACCAAAAATGGTTCACAAACTTCTATAGCATTCATCTGACATTCCAAGTATCCAAAGATTTCCTACATGTAATATCAGACCTTATCCTGCTCTACCTCTTGGCAGAATCTGGCACTGGGATCAGCACCTCCTTGAAGGTTTTCCCCCACTGGCCTCCTTGACACTGAGTACACCCCTGCTCCCACTTCTGTGACAGCTTCTTCACTGTCCCTTTCCTTGTTTCTTTTCCTCCTCACCCCTCAAATGGAGGCATTCCCCAAGGAACTATCTCAAGACCTATTTCTGTCTCTCTTTCTATCTCTGACTCTGTCTCTTCTGTCTCCGTCTCTCTGTCTGTTTCTGTCTCTGATTATCTTCCTGTCTCTCTGTCTCTGTCTTTCTTTCACTGTCTGACTCTATCTCTGTCTGTTACCATCTGTCTCTCTGTCTCTCTCCCTCTCCCTTTCTCCTCCCTCCCTCCCCTCACTCTCCATAACATTCTCCATTTCCCTGGCTTCAAGCATCACTTCTATTCTGATATGAGTTCTATGGACTTCCCCTGTCCCAACCTCCCCCTTCCAGACTCCCATTTCTCATATCCTGCTGGACTTTGTCTTCCAGATCAATCTGCCATATCTCAAACTCCACACATCTGAAGCCAAGTGTATCATCCCTTCCTACCCAAGTCCTGCTCCTGCACCCAGTGCTAGCACCCATTCTGCCTCGTTCAGGCTCTCCTTGCTCCTTGCCAACTAGAGAATAGTCAGCTATTGAGTTTCCTCGGGCAAAGCTTGCCAAGTGTCTACTTCATCCCATACATTAGAATCTGAAGAATGTGCCAGCAGCCCTCCTGCCACCATGGGACTGTCTGGGATCTGGAGGCCTCCTGGGGGGGGGGGAGAGGCTGTTCCCAGGCTCTGGGCACCTCCTACAACTGCTGGGTCATTATTCCTGCTTCCTCCCGCTTCTCAGTCACTTCCCTTCCACAGCTTCCTCAAGGCTAAGCAGGTCTGTCTAGTTACTGAGTCGTCTGGAAGTTTGGGATCCTCTTCCACATTCTCTCCCCAGTCCTGCTTTGTTTGCACAGAGTTTGCTTCTACTTGGTGAACCCTATTTCCTGTTGGGATCCACTAAGTCATCTGTCCTCTTCCTTTGTACCCCCCAAACACCCCTTCCTTTAGCCTGGAGATTCTGGGCAGCTTCCAGTCAGTGAAAAACAAATGAGGAGCTTGTGCCCCTTTGGTTCATCTGTCCTCTCGTTTTCTATGGTTTAGTGAGGATGTGGCCTTTCCACAAAGGGACAGTGCAAGAGTTTAAGGAAAAATAATCAAAGGATCATGCTTTTAGATTTTAAGATTTTCATTTGTTTCTGTTTTATGGGCACTTTTTGGCTCCCTTACCTGTACCAACCAAGTTTAATTGTCAACTCATTTTTTTTTCATTTTCATTTCTAATTTTTCAATGAATAAAAAACAATATTCTTTAAAATTGGAGTCAATATTTGTTGGGCTTTAAAAAAAAAGGAAAAAGAAAAAATTCCCTGGGGACAAACCAGGAATATATGTTTATGTGTATGTAGATATATGTATGTATATGTGTATATATAATGTGTGTATGTATATATGTTACATATGCATGTGTGTTATACATCTCCATCAGGAGGCTCCAAGGCATATTAAATGCCTTCCAGCTCTCTGTTGCTGTCTTGCTGATCTTTGATCCAAAAGAACTTGACCCTAAAGACTAAGACTCTCTCTGGACCAAGAAGTCATTTGCAGCTAATATAATGGGATTCCACCAATCTCCTCCAACTTATGGGCAGGAAGCAACTATGGAAAGGCCTTTCTGTAACCTTGTTTTGGATATATGATGAATCTTAAAGAGCTGAACCTTAAGTATGTCTGGGCTCTGAGCTAAAAGAGACATTCTGGAGATCACGCTTCCTTTTATGCAGAAGAAGTACCATTGTAGCCAAGTATTTTGACCGAGGTGAGAAAGCAGAAGCAGAGCTTGGCCAGTCCCATCTCCAGAGGCGTAATGCTTCACTGTGACCACAGAAACAGCAAGACAGGTTCTAATGGGGGACACAGCCCCATGCCATATGAGACCAGAGGGAGACACTCAATGGTATCAGCACATGATATTAGAAGAGGAAGAAGTTACCCCTGTACACACGTACCCTAGCATGGTTGTGCCTGTCCACGTGTGTTCCCTAGACATGCCTACAGATGATGGTCAGGTTTTTGGGAAGAGTGTGCTACAGGTTTGAGAGGGAAATGTTTTGTTGCTATTTTTCTTACTATATTACATCATTAAATGCCTTTGTTTTTAATCGATCACCTTCTGTAACTAACAAAAGCAATCTCATTGATAAGGACTTGTCAGTTATACTTTTATGTCATTGGAGACCCACAGAGTCCTATACTTAGAGTAACTTTCTGTAAGGGACTCTTATGTGAATAGAGGTATAAGCAAGTAATAGAGTTTATTTCTCAGAACATCAGAATACTAGAAATATTTTCTACATTCTCTTTGGTGATATTTGTCCTCACCACCAGAAGGGAGGAAAGGTCATGATGTGACAAATCTCAAGAGTCCTCCCGTTATATCACCAAATACACTCTCAGAGAATAAATCATACCTCTTATTTTTCATGCCAAGTAGACATACAATTACCTCTAAAAATGATATTCCATTCACAACATCACCAACTTCACTGAATCCTCTAACCTTCATCCTGAAGAAACTGGTGATCTCTGTCATTCCTGGAGCATGAGAGAAGTTGCTTGTTCCTTAGATGGGTCTTGGACACCTTCAACAACAAAAAGTGCACACTTACTGCATGGTATAAAAGGCTAAGCAGTTATCTTAATTTCCCTTCTCTCCATCACATCCTTCCATCTTCCGACTTCCTAAGAAGTTACGATACTCCATTGCCTTTTCAGGATATTTTCCTTGTTCTATGTCATTTTCCCTTTTTGAGCATGTCTTCCCACTCTCTAAATGAAGTCCTCCTTATCCCTAGTAACCAGGGGGTGTGCAGGTAAATATTTAACAGTTGACTCTGTGAAGAAAGCATTACACATTTTGAGTTTAATCTGCTTCCTTAACATTTTCTCCAAAACTTTCTTAAGTGTAGAAAATCAACAAAATAACAAACCAAGTTCCAATCTGCAGAATTTACTGATTTCTGGGATATAAATATTGTCAGTGAAAATTTAACAATTGACTGCCTGACTCCAAAATGTCATTGCAATAACCTTGTAAACAGAATGAAGCTCATTCAGCCTCTTCATCTTCACCTGTAGGATAGAAACCAACCAACATTTTATGGACATAAAGCTGTTGCTTGGCATTGGCAGAAACATAAACATAGCCCGGCAGGGTTGTTGATAGTTCATAGTTGCCAGAATTGGGATCCTCAGTTCTCTTCACCATTATGTCCAGTCCTTGTTTATTTTCAGGGTGATCTACTCTGGCGAATAGGCCCCTATTCCCTGAGCCAGGGCCTCATTGTCTGTGCATCAGGGCACTTCTGAACATGATTTTACATCCATTGAAGGCTCTCTGTCCATTGGTTGGGAATCAATGGCATTTTCTCCATCTTGGCTCATGTAGGATCCTAATTACTCCCTGACTGAGCTACTTGACCTGTGACTAACTATACTACAAATAAAAGCAGCCTCCAATTGTTACCTGTGAGTTCTGATGTAGGGGATTGGTTCAAACCACTGTGGATCTCTTCCTTTTTTTCTCCCCTCTCCTCTCATGCCAGACCAGACTTCATCACTTTCTTCCTATACTTGTTCTTCACTGTCTTAGTATCTTCCTCCCCTCACCCCCAGTCTCTAGCAAGGTCTCTCTATCTATGGGTGGTTTTCCCCAGATTTTCTAGGGCTTGTACTGCTATAGTACAAGGCTAGGGAAGATCCCTCACTTGGGAACTGGAGCACCTGACTTTGAATCCTGCCTCTGCCTCTGACTGTATGATCTAGGTATCCTGGAGTATCCTGGAGCCTCAGCTTCCACATCTATAAAATGAAGGGTTTGGGCCAGCTGGCCACTGAGGGCCCTTCCATCCTGACATTGGTACTTCCAGTCTTGTGCTCTTTGCATCTGATTCTTGGTTAACAGACTATTCCCAAATGCTGAAATAAAGGCTGCTCTCAGTTGTCATCTATGGGAAGGACATAAGGAGAAAGAATCTCAATCCCTCTGAGATAGTGAATAGGAGATCCACAGTGCAGAAGCTCACACTAAGCATGAAGTGTCTTGTTGTAATCCTTACAAGGGTCTCGGGTCCAAGATACATAAGGTACTAACACGACCATAGAAGCACTATTGGGGGGAAGGGTGGAGGTATGAACAAACAGTATTCAAAAGAAGCATGAAGTCTTAACAACAGGATGGAATTGTATTTTGAATCATTGGTAGTAAGCAAAATGTAACTTGGCAATTTTACCTTATATCCAATTATTTTAAAGCGGGAAGGGAGGGGAACAAAGGGGAGGGGAGGAGATCCAGAAACCTACCATCCACCCCTCTGATTTCTTTGCTTAGGGGGCTCCAGGATGAGCACCCCATCACCACCACCATTTCAGATGGGAAAGTGTTCTGCAACTGATAGCCTTAGAGATTTGCCTGGGGCCTCAAAAAGTTAAATGTCTTGCACAAGGTCAGGCAGATAGCATGTGTCAGAAGCTATAACTGAAACAGGACATACTAGCTTTGAGAAGAACTCTCAATAGACTTTGCACAGATATTTTTAGAATGGAGAATTATATACAGAATTAGACTAAATATGTATCTTGATTTTAATTTTTAATGCCATAAAATTTCCTAGAAATATAATAGCCAAAGGCCAACTTTTACTTAATCAATTACTTTATTTTCTTCTTTGTTTCTCCAATTAATGGGATATCAGGGACAATATGGCCAAATCATTAAGTTCATAATCTCAGGATAAAGAGCTTGGAGCAGTGTTAAGATGACATTTCCAAGCAAGCCACTCTTCTCAGTAAAAAAATATGTGAGCAGAGACTGACATTTTCTTTTCTGTGAATAAAAATCTCACTAGGCAGTTTGGGGCCTCATCTTCTAAGCCATGAATAAAAATGATTTACAGGTCTTAGTAGGAAAGGAACTTTGGTGGGTGATCTAGCATGTGTAAGTATCTTTCCCCAGGGCACGGCTAAACTATGATAGAAAGAGAATCCTCTTGGCTGAATGCCATCTCTTCTGGAATCAGCTGTCTCTAGAGACCAATGTCATCTCTAGGATCTCAAATAACAATCTCAAGCCTCCTTACCCTCTCTCACATAGGAAATTTGAATTTATAGGCATAGTATTGGCCTTAATAAGCCATGACCCAATAAGCATTTCCTTTCCTTCATTTTAGTCAATCCTATTTATTGGAATAACTAGATGTGGGGACAAAGGGAAGTGTGAAAAGAGATTTGAAGGCTACTGGAGAGGCAACAGTTGGGTTTCATAAAATCCCTTTAACTGTTCCCTAAGCATCTCATCTTTGTGCTTAGAGTGCTAAGCAGAGTGAAAATAACATATTCCATTAGCACTGATTCTGCTCTTAAGACCTCCATTGGGCAATGAATTTGAACTGAATTTCCCAAGTTTTGTGTGTATAATGATTTCTTGATGAAACTAACCAGAAAATAGGAGATCTTCTTTCTGAGGAGTATGTTTAGTAAGAGTCAGTCCCCTCCTTTTCCCTCCCCTCACCCTGACCTATTTGCATACTTCACACATGTTTTATTCACAGGGAAGAATCATATGGTCATAAATATTTTATGAAATAGCATCTAGCCTATCTTCATAAGAATTAGAATTTAGCTGGGACAATGTATGTGGCATTTGTGTTTTGCCCTTTATTGGAATGGTCTGATTAAGCAACTCCATTAGAGAGAACATTAGATTCCTTTGGAGAAAATAAATTTCATGAGCAATTAGTTAAGAAGCTTAAATGTGCAACTTTGGTTGTACATTTCCCTCTTTTTTCTATAGTTTCAGAATGAAGAAATCATGATAACACGATTTTTCTGTCCATGTTTTGTTAAGAGAACTTTGCCTCTAGCCTTCTCTGATGACCTTTTTAGGAAGGACGGAGCTGAAAGATTATTGGTCAGTCATTCAATCGCGCCTGATTCTTTCTGACCCTATTTGGGGTTTCTTGGCAAAGATTCTATCATACTTTTCCAGCATATTTTACAGATGAGGAAATCAAGGCAAAACTGAAAAAGTGACTTGCCCAGAGTCACACAGCTGGTGTCTGAGGTCAGATCTGAACTCACAAAGGTGAGTCTTCCTGACGTCAGGTCTAAATTTCCGTGCATTATAGCACCACTTCACTGGAAGACTAAAGATCTGCAAACAACTCTACCACGGCCCCAAAGAAGTTAAAATATAATTATTCTGTTTACTACAGAAAGATGTCAGAGTCTTCAAGCAAAGGAGATAAAGGCTTCTTTGATAGGAAGCAAAACTATACAAGAAGTGCTTAAGATGGCGAAATGAAGTGTGATTTAAATTTTAGAAAAACACTTTATGTACGAATCTCTGGATCAATAAACAATTTCCATTTTTGAAAATTTATCAGCAAATCTTACTTTCAGTTTATCAAATCCTATTCCCATGCTGACAGTAGCTGAAAGAGAAAGTTTTCTTACCTGGGAATCCCTAAGTCAACAAATCAGATAACATGCGTAGAACATTTTTGCAGAGTTCTCATTGCTATGTATTGTTTATAATTGTTTAGAGGTTTTCAGTCATATCTGAATCTTTTTGAACCCATCTGAGGTTTTTTGGTAAAGATACTGGAGTGGTTTGTCATTTCTTTCTCCAGATCATTTTATAGGAAGAAACTAAGGCAGAGAGGGTTAAATGGCTCGTCCAGGACATACACCTAGTGAGTGTCTGTGGCCAGATTTGAACCCCCAAAGATGAGTCTTCCTGACTTCAGGCCTAGTACTCTGTGCCCTGAGCCACCTGGCTGCTACTCATTGCTATAGACATGCTAATTATCATGATTATTCAACATGAGCATAGCCTTCTTACTATTCCTCAGTTGTGCAGTCATGTCTGAGTCTTCATGACCCCATGAACCATACTGCCACCGGGTTTTCTTGACGAAGATTCTGGAGTGGTTTGTCATTTCCTTCTCTAGCGGATTAAGGAAAACAGAGGTTAAGTGATTTACCCAGGGTCATATAACTAGTAAATGTCTGAGGCTGGTTTTGAACTCAGGTCATCCTGACTCCAGACCTGATCCTCTATCCACTGAGGCATCTAGCTTCTCATGTTTCTATATAATGGAAAGAATACTGGACTTGAGGACAGCAGAGACCTTTGTGACCTTGGGAAAGTCACTTGACCTCTTAGGGAGTCATTTCCTTGTCTATAGAGAAAGGGAGGGAGGAAGGAGGGAAGGAAGGAGGGAAGGAAGGAAGGAAGGAAGGAAGGAAGGAAGGAAGGAAGGAAGGA
>NW_027185759.1:13282252-13312210 GCF_028583685.1 Petaurus breviceps papuanus | reverse complement strand
GGAAGGAAGGAAGGAAGGAAGGAAGGAAGGAAGGAAGGAAGGAAGGAGGGGGAGGGGAAGAAAGGAGGAAGAAAAGGTAGGAAGAATTTATTGAAGCTTACTCTAAGAGTCACACACTGTGTTAAGAGTGTTACAAATATCACATCTGATCCTCACAACATCCCTATGAGATAGGTGTTATTCTTATCTCTGTTTTATAGTTCAGGAAACTGAGACAAACAGAGGTTAAGTCACTTGCCCAAAGTCACAGAGTTAATGTCTAAGGGTGGATTTGACCTCAAGTCTTCCTGATTCTAGACCCAGTTCTTTATTCCAGGGGTGGGGAGCCCAACTTGGATTCAGTCAAAGGGCTGCACTTGAGGAACTAGAGGGCCACAAGTGATCCCAAGGCCAGCCTGCTCTCTTCCCTCTACTACTTAACAAGAAAACCCTTTTGTAACCCTTGAAGTGCTCTATAAGTGCGCACTATTATTATTAGGAAGTAACAAGCTCTAGGAGTGAGATTTGCAGAGAAAGGGCCCAAAGAGAGATGGGCAGTACATACAGGAGCCCTGTCTTAGCATTGATCACTTCCCAGAGGTGAGACACTCAGACTTGCCTGACCACAAAATTTCCCTATGAATGTTGCAGGTTGTTTAAAAAACACAACCTGTTTATAAGAACCCTTGTTGCCAAAAACCTAAAATCCTAACAAATGGGACTTAAACTTCATGAAATAAATTGAAATGTGGCACTTTTCATTTCCCAAAGGAGGAAGCTTGCTGAGGTATGCATGTGCTGGGGGAGAATTCACCAAGAAAAACCAAAGACACACCAACAAGGGGAGCTCCTGGTCACCCCAAATTCCAAAGTCACGTGCAGATTGGAGGACCTTTTAGAAACACATTCCGGCATTGTTTATTCTTATTTATGATCTAGGGGAAAAGGTTCAGGAAGAGGGTCAAATACCAAGTCTTTCCCTTTCAGGAACTTAGCAAACAACTGATGCATTTATATTTTAATGTCTCGTCTCAGTTACAGCTTTAGTTTTTGCCCTGAGAAGGAGTCTTAGAATCATAACCCGGTACAGTTAGAAAGAACTTTCACATTGTCATAGCTTTGTACTCATGGGAGCCCAGATTGAAAGTTACAAGGGATTGGAGAAGACAGTCAATCCAGTGCCAGGCCCGAGCCCAGCTCCCACAAACGCCCTTTTTCTAATGAAAAAAACTGAGACAAGAGGAGAATAAGTGATTTATGCAGAGATCCAGTCCTAGAGTGAGTATCCAGGGTGAAATCTGAACCCAGGCCTTCTTGCCTCCAAGTCCACTCTGCAGTTCTCACACCAAGGCCTCCCTCCTCTCTGCACCCTTAACAGATGGTTATTTAGTCTCTACTCCCTTAACTTGATCTTTATCTCCAGTGAAGGGGAGCTCCATAATTATCACGACAGATTATCCCATCAGTGGAATCAGAAGGAAGTTTTCCCTTGGATTATTCCTTTTCATTGAATATATTCATTCATTCATTCATCTATCTATGTATCTATCTATTTATCTCCCTTATATGTATTTTAGATTTCTTTGTATTTCTTCTTACTAACTCTGGTCCAACAGAGCAACAGAGAACAAGTCTTCAAGGTTTGAAGAGTACTATTATTCTGTCTCTGTTTTTTGCCTCTTGTCACTTTGCATCAAAAATAAACAAAAACACTTGGGGGGGTCATAGGAGGGAGGGACAGGAAGGGACATCTGTGTTTTTATGCTATCCTGGGTGATGAGATTGTAGCAAAGGTTGGAGATTCAAACTGTTTTCAACATCTTCCTTTAATTTCCTTTCACAATTCAAAGCTCACAAGGGTGCTTTACGCACCTGGATGCACAATTGACTAAGTGTGAATTCCAAACTGATAGCTCTTCAGACCTGGCAATTTCTTTCCCTAAAGTGTCAAAATGGATGGATTGTATTTTCACACTTCTAATTTCCTTTCATGAATTTGCCCCAAGCAAACTCATTCTATCACCTGCAGGAAAAACTGAGTAACTTTGAATTCTAAAAGTAACAGCTATTGGGGTTTGTCTGTAACATTTTCAAAATTGGCACATGTGTCTCAGTGTTTATAAGCTTCAGAGAAGCAAGTTTAGTTATAGTCTAGGAGCCCCCTCACTTGAGTGGAACCTATCCATCCAATTACAATAGAAAGGGGATTTTAGCCACATCTGCCTATACCTGCGAAAGCAAGACTCCAGGTGGTCAAGGATTAATTTCCAATTTTTCTGATCCTTTCTACTGTCTTCCAAAAATGTCCCATAATTTTGTCTTTTCACTCTCTTTATCTCTAGTGACAGTGAAAATGCAGAGCACAAAATTCACACATAAATGGGGGTGGGGTGAGGGGAGTGGCTGCCCAAGGAAGACTGGCCTTCCTTTTTCAATCTGACACATGGGAATCTGGGTTCAAGCCATGATGACTCATGGTTAGTGCTATGTGAAATGGCTTCTAATGGATTACAGATGCAAAAGATCCTAGGCCTCATGGGAAGCTTAGCTGAAGCAAAGGATTTCTCTCTTTTCCCTGACAGTTTTTGAGTAAAGAAGCCTGCTGTGAACTGTTGACTGGGAGAGGGGCAGTGGCCAAACCATATTTCCCACCCAGACTTCAGATCTACTCTCCCAAGTTCCACTTGCGCCTGCAGATCAGGTCCCCAGAGTTCAGATACCATGTCTCCCCTCACCATCCAGAGGTGATCTGGAGGAGTAGGAAGGTACCTTTCTAATACTATAGCTCATGAGCCCCTTTCTCTAATATTATCAGTGGACATCAATTAGTCAACCTGACATAATGAACTTTCAGAAGGGGATATTTACTAAGGTGAACTACTGAGAAGAGTTGGTACCAAACTTTGCTTTCACCTTTTCTCACCAGTAACACAAGAGTCCAGGGGTAAGCAGGCTTAAGCTTAGATAATGCCACAAAGGGGCCATGCATTTCTGAGGCTTTGGAGAAGTCTCTTTCCACCTTGTGGGGTACTTATGAAGACGCCCTTAGTGTGGTGCGTACCTTCTCCAATGGGCTCCTTGTATTTCATTGATTTCTTTCATTGGTATGTCTAGTTGGGCAGCTACATGGTCCAGTAAATACAAGACTGAGCTGGTAGCCTGGAAGACCCATTTTTTGTGAGTTCAAATCTGGTCTCAGACACTTAGTAGCTATGTGACCCCTGGGTAAGTCACTTAACCCCATTGGCCTCAGTTTCCTCATCTATAAAATGAGCTGAAGAAGGAAGTTTCAAAGCACTTTAGGAACTTTGCCAAGAAAACCCCAAATATGGGATCACAAAGAGTCAGCCATGATTGAACAGCAACAACTGGTTTGCTCTCAGTTCCCAATGTGGCATGAGATCAGCTATTCTGTGAAACCTGATAGGCCGATGACACCAGTGAAATCCTAAAGTCATCTGAACTTGAAGTTCCTCTTCACAAGGAGAGGGGATAGGCACTTTTCTTCCCCAGGGATTCCTTCTCAGGGGTTAAGCTGGAGGTTTCCCAGGCTGCAAGGCTTAAGTTCTCACTTGTCTTGTTTTGTTACACCAAAGCCTCAGGGTGTGACCAAATCTTCTCAATTGGGCAAATGGACTTCTTGGGTAAGGTCATTCCATTTCTTCTGGTCCTTTGGAAGACTTCTCAATCCATTTGCAAGTCATAGCATCATCATGGTCCTCTTCAAAAAACAGGGACAAACCTCACTCACAACAACCAAACAACCACAAATTGATCACGGACTTTTATCACCTGATAAAGGTTTTGAAGGATTAATTGATTCAATGGATATGTTATTAGTTAATAAAAATATAAGCAATTGATTGATTCAATTGACCGTCCCTTTGTATGGTGCCACTATTTCTTATATTTGTTTTTTTATAATATTAGATGAATTGGAGCATTTGGAAATAGGTGAGACCAGTTGACTCTAGGAGACATAAAGCCAACCCAACTCTAACCCTCACAGGAACCTTCCAGCAACAACCAGCCTAGCTCATCAGAGGAGAAATATGCTTGACTCAATTGTAAAGTGGACTGACCAGTTAGTCTAATTAGATGCCACAAGCAACAACAAGCCAGCCCAGCTGAGCAAATATAGGCCTCATTTACCCATCGCCCTGAGGTGTAGAGATTCTAAGAAAGGAGAAAAGGATTCCCAAGGCCAGGAGTCACAAGGGATTCTTATGTTTGGACCTTCTTTCCTTAGGAACTAAGCATGTGCAGAAGGGAGAGTTTACTCCTGGGTTAGGGGAAACTTTTGAAAATTTCCATCTTTCCCTTTCTTTCTCAGTAAATATTCTTTTGTAAAAAAAATGATAAATTTGAAGTTTCATTGCAATCATCTTTAAAAAAAAGAAATCTACAGTGTTATGGAAATACTTGATTTATTTCACAAATTAAAAATGTAATAAATAAAATTTTTTAAAAACTAATTGATGTCAACTGGTTGATTGATATTGGTGAAGGAAGCCCCAGATGGTAGTAAAAGGCACAATCAAACCCTGAGAGACGCAAGAGTTAGCCTCCTTCTGAGGCCCAACATACAAGTGGGAATGGGAGTCAAGTGAGTGAACACAGATGGGATGTTATGTAGGTTCTTGGAAATAATTAGTTTTTCTAGAACTGATAAAAATAGGGAAACAACTTTATGTACATTGCTTTAAAATGTTATTAATGAAAGTCTCCCATTAAATCTGTACATGTGTGTATCTTAGGTGAGATTAAATTCAAATTCCATGTAGAAGAATCTATGAGAGGGAACCTGGCAGAGCAGATGGAGAGCTTGCATGGAAGCCAGAAAAACCCTGGTAGAAGTCCCTCCTCTGACACATATTGAGTATGGGACCCTGGCTAAATCATGTACCTACTCAGGGACTCCAGCAGCTCTCTAAGACTATAAATTATCTAGAAGGTGCTGACCTGTTTCAATGGAGGATGCTTTCTCAGCTGGCAGGTCTCTGAACCAATAAAATCACAGGTCCAGTCCACATTGCTATTATCAGGATCAAACTGAATGAAAGCATATAATAAAATGTACTCTACTTTTGCAAGGCCCATATGATTTATTAGGCATCGCTTTTCTAACAAGAGTATGATTAAGATCAAGAGAAAAATATTTCTGGGCTGATGGACCCTCTTGACTCTATAAAACCATGGAGAGGTTCGACACTAACCTCTCTACCTACACACTGCTCAGTGGGGTCAAAATAGTAAGCTACATGTGGGAAATAAAGGGATTTCGCTCTGTTTTCCACCAGTCCCCCTTTTAAATGGGGCTGGGGGGATGTCCAGCAGAAAGCCTTTCTTTGACCCTCCATCAACTCAAGACAAAATTAACCTATTTCTATGAAGTTCATATTTCAAGAAATTACAAATCTAATAATTGGGCCTCATTTCTATAGACTTTCTACAAAAATCAGTTTTAGCTATATGATTCCAGAGGGATTGAATAAATGCTTAAGAATCACCAGTGCTTTATTTAAATCTTTAATGACTATACAATGAAGCAATAATAGAAACAATAAGTAGCTGTGTTAAGCTCTACATTGATTTTTAGACCCTCAGAAAATACATTATTATTTACTTTGAATCAGATCTTAAGCATTTATTTCTTAGAGGTTCACAAATTTATAAACTCTTACCGATTTGTTTTTTTTTGTCCTTTTTTTGCCTTCTTTTCTTTAAGAAGAGGTCACAGTCAATAAAATTCATCAACCATTTATTAAGTAACTACTGAATTCACAGCAGAGTGATCAATGCTAAGAGACCTACAACATTTAGAGAATTCAAGATCCCTGAACCCATGAAGTTTATGAGATAAGGCGATGAGACATTGATGCCCCACAGTTCAAAACAATATTGATAACTTCACTACAGAAGTATGAAGAAATGTACTAGGTGAATTCAGAAAGGGAAAATGGAATTCAGAACTGAAATCATCAGGAAAGCTTTCAGAAAGGAGGTGGTATTTGCATTACCAAAAATAAGGAGAACTGGAGCTCCCGCATCAACCACCTCCAATACCTGCAAAAAATGAACTCTAAACAAATTTTAGAGCTACAGAACCCACATAGTGACAGAGGGAAATAAATCTCATGCTGAAGGCAGCCTGGCAGGACAACAGGAAGGGTCTATAACACCAGGCTGGGAGCCTAGCGTAGTCTGTGGGTGGCCATGACCAGTGGGTGGCCCAGACTGGCCAGAGCAGACATCAGGAGAGTGAATTGCCAGCAACTGTGGCTATTTCCAGACTTTTCAATTCATAAACTCCAAAGAGAAAGTAAAAGGTCAGATGTGAACTCTGTTGATCCAGGGTGAGAGACGAACGGCCCCTGTCCCCAGGGTGAAAGGTGGCAGAAGCATGGTGGCTGCAGCTGCTGCTGTATGGCTGCCTCCAGAGCTCCTGGCCTGCAGATCATAGGGGGACCAAGCAACCATTCAGAAGGTAATCTCTCTTGTTATGACCTGCTTGGATATGAGTCTCAGTCTTGGGTGGTGGTCTTGGGGTGAGGAATGCCAGTGTGCCAGAGCTTATTGGGGCTGTAGAGAGGGCTCTTTCCTCATAGCTCTGACAACAGCTCTGGCAGCAGCTGCTCAAACCCCAGCAACTTGGGATACAGCTCTCTCTACTCTGGAAGCAGAGTTCTATCATGTCAAAGAGCTCAAAAGTCAAGTAATTGACTGGCAAGATGAGAAAACAGAGGAAGTGCAATCAGACCATAGAATCCTTTTTTGGGGACAAAGAGGATCAAAACAATAGAACCAAAAGAAAACAACAAAGTCAAAACTCCTGCATCAAAAGTTTCCAAGAAAAATATGAACTACTCACAGGCCATGGAGGAGCTCAAGAAGGATTTTGAAACTCAAGTAAAAGAAGTGGAAGAAAAATTGGGAAGAGAAAAGAGAATGATGCAAGAAAATCATGAAAAGTGAGTCAACAGCCTGACTGAAGAAAATAACACCTTAAAAAATCGACTAACTCAAATGGCAAAATAGCCCCAAAAGCTAATAAGGAGAAGAATGCCTTAAAAAGTCTAACTGACCAAATGGAAAAGGAATTTCAAAAACTCACTGAAGAGAATAATTTCTTCAAAATTAGATTGGAACAAATGGAAGCTAATGACTTTATGAGAAATCAAGATTCTATAAAACAGATCCAAATAAATAAAAAAAGGCAATGAGAAACATCTAATTAAAAAATCCACTGACCTGGAAAATAGATCCAGGAGAGAGAATTTAAAAATTATTGGACTACCTGAAAGCCATGATCAAAAAAAGAGCTTAGGGGAGGCTAGGTGGCAGAGTGAATAGAGCAATGGCCCTAGATTCAGGAGGACCTGAGTTCAAATCCAGCCTCAGACACTTAACACAAAAGCTAGCCATATGACCTTTGGCAAGCCACTTAACCCCAATTGCCCTACCTCCCTCCCCTCCAAAAAAAGAATAAATAAATAAATAGAAATGTTTTAAAATGTTTAAAAAATTAAATATATATATATATATATAAATTTAAAAAAAAAACCTAGAAATCATCCTTCAAGAAATTCTCAAGGAAAATTGTACTGATATTCTAGAGCCAGAGGGTAAAATAGAAATTGAAAGAATTCACTGATTGTCTCTTGAAAAAGATCCCATAAAGAAAACTCCTAGGAATATTATAGTCAAATTCCAAAGTTCCAAGGTTAAGTAGAAAATATTACAAGCCAGGAAGAAAAAATTTGAGTATTGTGGAAACGCAATCAGGATAATACAAGATCTAGCAGCTTCTACATTAAAAGATCAAAGGCCTGGAATATGATATTCCAGACATAAAAGGAGCTAGGACTAAAACCAAGAATTACCTACCCAGCAAAACTGAGTATAATGTTTCAGGGGAAAATATGGTCATTCAATGAGATAGACAAATTTTAACCATTCTTGATGAAAAAACCAAAGCTGAACAGAAATTCGACTTTCAAATACAAGAAGCTTGCAAGAGAAGCATGAGAAGGTAAACAGGAAAAAGAAATCATAAGGAACTTATTAAAGTTGAACTATTAACATTCCTACATGGAAAAATGATAATTGTAACTCATGAGACTTTTTCTCAGTATGAGGATGGTTGAAGGGAATATATATTTATACGAATATATGTGTATGTATGTATGGGAAGGTATGTGTGTATAAATATATATGTGTATGTACATATGTGTACATGTATAAATAGACAGAGGCCACAAGATCAGTTGAATATGAAGGGATGATATCTAAAAAATAAAATTAAGAGGTGAGAGAGGAATATATTGGGAGAAGGGGAAAGGGAGAGATAGAATAGGGTAAATTATGTCTCATAAAAGAGGCAAGAGAAAAATGTTACAATGGAAGGGAAGAACAGGAAGGTGAAAGGGGATGGGTCAACCTTACTCTCATTGAATTTAGCTTAAGGAGGTAATACCTTACACATTCAATTGGGTATCTTACCCTATAGGAAAGTAGGGGGAAAGGGGACAAGGAGTGGGGAAAATAGAAGGGAGGGCAGATTGGGGAGAGGGTAGTAAGAAGCAAACACTTTTGAAAAGGGACAGGGTTAAAATAGAAAATAGAATAAGTGGGGGGCAGAATAGGATAGAGGGAAACATTGCTTGTTTTTCACAATATTACTACTATGAAAACATTTTGTGTAACTACACATGTACAACCTATATTGAATTGCATGTCCTCCCAGTGGGGGTGGGCAAGAAGGGAAAGATTCTAGAAATCAAAGTTT
Source organism: Petaurus breviceps papuanus (assembly GCF_028583685.1). Lineage (NCBI taxonomy): Eukaryota > Metazoa > Chordata > Mammalia > Diprotodontia > Petauridae > Petaurus > Petaurus breviceps. The sequence continues at coordinate 13,303,443 of NW_027185759.1, read as the reverse complement.
TATATACAAATGTTTTTTTAAAAATGTTTTTTACATGCAACTGGGAAATAATATATATAGGCACTGGGATAAAGAAATCCATCTTGCCCTACTAGAAAGTTAGGGGGTTGGGGGAGGATATAAGAGAGAACAGATTGGGGAACGGTATTCAGTGGACTCTCTATCTTGGGGTGGGGGTAAGGGAAAGATGGGGAGAACATTTGTAACTCAAAATCTTGTAGAAATGAATGTTGAAAACTAAAATTAAATAAATAAATTGGAAACAAAAATAAGCATAACTCAGTAGGCAAAAACGGGTGGAAGATGTCTCTGAAAGTCCAAAACATAACAGGTGAGTGGTGCAATGGGTAGAAAGATCTACCTTAGAGTCAGGAAGATATGAGTTCTTCCTAGTTTTGTGACCATGGGCAAAGCACTCAACCCTGCTTGCCTTAGTTTCCTCATCTGTAAAACCAGCTGGAGAAGGAAATGGCAAACCACTTCTGTATCTTTGCCAAGAAACCTCAGATTGAGTCACAAAGAGCCGGACACAACCAAAATGACTGAACAACAGCTATACACCTACATATTATATATGTGTATATACATATACACATAGTATTTTTGCATATACATATACAGATCTTCATGCCTCATTTATCTCTGAATATGAATGTATATAAATGTACATATATGTATTCATATGTACAAGTGTATATTTGCTTTGTTTCTTGACATTCACATTTTATTGCATGGATCATATATGCAGGCATGTACATATAACATACATATGTATATGTGTGTATATCCACATGTGGATAGATGTTTACAAAGTCACATCTAGAGACAAATGAGATATAACTATCTGTTAGGAAGCTCCTGCCATAGACTAGACAGGTGATAATGAGTGTGGGAGAAGAGCCATGGTGGCTCTGGAATATCCCCTTCTTGACATAAGGAGTGCCATTTTAGAATATCTTCATTTCATCGTTAGACAGATTCACCTTGAGGGGCAATGGAACAGAGTAGAAAGACCTCTGCTTCAGGGATCAGATAACATGAGGTGAGATCTCACCTCTGAGACTTGCTACTTTTGTGATTCTGGGTAAATCTTTGAATTTCCCCAGGTCTCTGTTTCTCTAAAATGGGTCATCTGTAAAAAGAAAGTGCTGACCAGGACAGCCTCTGAAGTCCTGCCAGCTCTTTGTCTCTTGATCTAGTCTCCATGTTTTACTTTCTATGTTTCCAGTTCTTAACAAAGCCCAGTCAAAAAAACAAATGGACCCCTGCCCCACCCCTTCTTCAACCCAAGTCCAAGAGCAAGCTGGTAGACTGGAAAGTCACTTTCTCCTCTTCCCTGAAACACATCAAGCTGCCCCACAGCCAATGACTGACAAGTTTTGAACCCAACGTATCTGTATATTTCCTTATGTATGATTAAAACCTACCAAAAATGGCTGGTAGTCAGAAATGTGTTTGTCAAAGAGACCCACTTCCCCATCTACCAACTGATGTTTCTCCCCATCATGGCTTTTAACAAATATATAGAAAACAAATTTTTTTTACTGACTTGCATTCTAAATTAAAATGCAAATGAGTTATCCTGCTGTGAGAAGAGGGACTATATTGGAATTGATAACTATGGTGAGAAAAAGGGAAGAACCAAACACCAAGGTTTCAAGAATGGGAGACCAGTTGAACACTCATGGCACTGGCAAAATCATGAAGTCAGGAAGTGGTTTGGGGAGACATAATCTGTGTTCAGACATGTTAAGGTGTAGGTCCCAGAGGGATAGAGATCCCTCTTTTTTAGGATCTGGATAGACATCCACATCAAGATGTGCCATGGGCATGTAAGATCTAGAGCTTGGGAGAGAGGAGAGTTGTCATCTGTGTAAGAGTGGCAATGGAGTTCATGTGATTCAGTGAAATTGCAAAAAGGATAAGGAAAGAAATTAGTTGAGCCTCTGAGGTCCTTAAGGTGTCAGGAAGTTGTGGAAAAGTCAGAATAGAGAGGAATAGAATAGATAAAGAAACAGAAGGAGAGCCAGGAAAACGGAGTCTCAGAAGCCAAGAGTGGAGAGATCATCCAGGAGAAAGGGGTCTACATTGTTCAATGTGGCAGAAGATTCACTCCTCAGCTCGTAGATCCCCTGGAAATATTCAATTAATCAGAAAGACACAGTGGCAAAGTGGATAGAGGGCTGAACTTAGAGTCAGCAAGACCTGGTTTAAAATTCTACCTCTGACACTAAATATATGATCCTAGGCAAATCACTTAAGCTCACTAAGCCTCAGTGTCCTAACCCCAGCATCATGATGCCTTTGGTATCCTTTAAAAGCAAAGAATAAACAACAACAGATACTTGCCAGCTCTTCTTCACACAAGGCTCCATCTCCCATCTCTGTTCCTTTAATTGGCCATTCCCTATGCCTTGAGTACTCTCAGTTTTTTTCCTCTGCCTCTTAGCATCCTTCATGACTCAGTTCAAGTTTCCACAGAAGACCACTCCTAGTCCCTGTGACTTCTAATGCCTTTCCTTCTAGGTTTATGTATAGATCATGTGCAGACCTAGATATTTTCATACCTGTGCTCCCCTTTGGGAGGTACGTTCCTTTTAGGCAAAGCCTTATTTTGCCTTTCTTTGTAGCTTCAGTCTTTACCAAAGATTTTTGGCACATAAGAAGATCTTAATAAATGTTTCTTGATTTCTTGTTAACTGACCCAGCTTCTCTTTCATTTTTCCCAGGAGACAGAGCTGCAAGAAATCTGAGCTGGGGTCATCCATCCCTGAATTGCTGTTTACTAAAAGAGAAGAACTTACAAGAAGTAACATTTTCAAAGAACACTCGGATTTCCTGGAAATGTGATCAGCAGCCAAACCCTTGGCAAGCAAATGGAGAAAAAGAAGCTGTGGCTATCACCAACCATCTGAATCTCCACTTCCTCCTTCTCTGAAGAGAAGCAGAGACTCGAGATGCAGGTGTTTAAAAAAGGAGAAAAGAGGAAGCCAGGCATGTGCACCCCACTATCTCCAGTTTTTGTGACAATGCTTCAGTAACCACAGCATGGAAGGGCACATTTCATGCTGAAAATATCTTTGAGAAAGTGCAGATCAAAAAGGAAGGTCAGCAGGGAAGGTAGCAGCAGAAAACAGATGCTCCCTATGACAGCTTGCCAAGGTAAACACAGGGCATCGTGCTGAATCCAGCACTGTGGGCTATGGACAAGACGATTCAGAAAAACTCAGCAAACAATGGGGATCTGGGGATTCTGCACATCTGGGGGAGGGGGAGGGGAACAACTGGAGCTGCATCTATTTCAACCAATTCATTGCTACATTAGTAGGCAAATCAGCGTCTATATTTCACCAGTATCTTCTTGTGGCAGTGGCGATTCTGATATTCTCAGTTTAAATTAAAAATTGAATAATGGATGGATTTAGTACAGTCATAGCAAGTGTGTGGAAGCAGACTACTGGGGGAGGGTGAAGGAGAGAGTTAAAGTAAGGAAGACACTCCTTATGAGAGACCTCCGCTACCTCCAAATAGCTATTGTTAGCATCTTGTTCTCATCCTTTTTTAATGGGTTTCCAACAGAAAAGTTCCTGGGACAAGTCTCTATCCTGCTATTACTCTTTTATATTCAATGTCTGACTGACTTGTATGGGGTTTGGAGTAATTGCTTCTCACAGATGAGTAAAAATATTGGAGATCTGCTCATCTGCTGCATGCTCACTGAAGAACCTCGAGTACAATTGCAGCACACAGATTGGCAAGGTTTCCCATGCCTGGAGTGCTCCTCCTCCCAAATCTTTCCTTTTACGTTTCCTTAAAAACTCAGCTCAAGCAACACCTCCTCTTGGTGCCCTGCCTGCTTCCCCTCCCCCCAGGAATTAGTACCTCTTCTCTCAGGCTACCTCTCATCCACTTTGTATTTAGTCTACATGTGTATGTTGGCTCCCTTATTAGAAAGTAAACTCCTCAAGGGCAGTTTCTTTTCTTTTTTTCTTTGAATCCCCAGAGCTTAGAATTTGGGCTTAACATAGAGAAAGCAATTAAACAACAAATGTTGGGTTGATGGCTTGATTAATTAGTCTGGTCTTCCTAAGGATTACTTTTTGTAGCATTACTCTGGTATAATATGGGATTCTGGTGGGAATAAGTATTGTTCCATTACTAATATAAGCCTGCTCATCATTATAAAAAACTTAGTGATATGTGTGATGCTTATTTATCAATATATTGTTGGTTGAGTTCATGTGTGTGTTACCCACTGACAGACCTCTAACTCCTATTTATCATCTAGTTCTTTTCACTTTTATGGGATTTAGACAGAAGTGGTCTTTTTATTTTTATATTTAATATCCTACTGGCTATTATATAAGTTGATAAAATAAGTTCTTGTAGCTGAATAAATGCCTTAGAATATATTTTTATCTTCCACAGATTCACTAAAAGCATTTTCAGTGCAGACAGGATGCCAGGGATAATTTATGTATGTATGTATGTATGTGTGTGTGTGTGTGTGTGTGTGTGTGTGTATAATGTTGTCCTTACCCCATGGATTTTGATCTCCTTTGCTAGGTCTTTATAATTCTATGGGGTTTTTTCCAAGTAGATTGGAGATTTTGAGTGTTTGGCATGACATTTGACTAGGGAGAGGGGGTACCATATTTGCAAAATAGGGGTGTTATATGTTTGTTTTCCTTTGTAAAGGTAACTGGTTCAAGTGAGGACAGATTTCACGATCCAGGCCTTTGATACTAGCTATTTAACTTTAGATAAGTGACTTACTTACTCTTACACTTCATTAGCTATAATGTGGGACTAATAACACCTCTACTCCCTACATGAGGCAAGAATGAGGTAATGGATGGAAATGTATAAAAATGGCAGTCAGTACTATTACTCCCGTGCATATCACTCTCATGACTAATTCAATAGCTACAACTGGTAGCACCATTGTCACCAAGCTCCGATGAGGTGGGAGCTTTGAATTGAGGATCAACAAGAATGATTTTATCTTTTCTCAGAAGTCACAGAAAACTGCCAGTCACTATTTGGTGTCACAGGTTGATAACCCTTGTTAGGGGTAAATCTGCTGAGAAATGAAAGCATAGGATCTTAGATTTAGACTGGGAAGGAACTTCAGAGGTCATCTAGTCCAACTTCCTGTAACCTTGTAGAAATTATTTAATTCTGTCTGCCTCAGTTTCCTCATAAGTAAAATGGAGATAATAACATCACCCTACCTCATGGGGTTGATGTGAAGGAAAAAATGAGGCAAAACTGTAAAGTTCTTTGCAAACCTTAATGAGTTGTTGTGCTTTCATAATTGTGGAAACTGAAGCCAAAGGAGGTTAAAAGATAGAATCATAGTGTCATTATCAGAGTTCGAGCTAGAAGGGTTCTCTAAATCTATCCAGCCAAACTCCCTCATTTTATAGATAAGGGAAGTGAAGAGACTTATCCAAACTCACTTAAGAAGTAAAGTTACAGTTGAGAATTAAACCCACATCCTCTGACCCCAGAGTCAATACTCCTTACACAATAGTTCATAAATACAATCATAGAATAACAAATTTAGGGTTGAAAATAATCTTAGAAAGCCTTCTAGTCAAACCTCCATATTGTACAGATAAGAAAACAGAGGCTCAGAAGGGTTAAGTGACTTGCTTGGCAGCTATGGAATGGCAGTTTTTGTGATATTCTTTTGCTGTCCCTAAATGGAATGTGTGACCCTTGAGTTCTGGGATGTCATCTAAGCCTTGTGGGTTTAAGAGCTAACAATACTTGGGAGAAATAATAACTAATCATAACTGACACACTTCTCTCCCTATCCCAGATTTTTGCCTCTCTAATAGACCCAGCTCCCAAGCTTCCTCAGGCAAACTAGGGACAGCCATTGCCATCACTGTATCTAATCAGTCACACTCCTCCATTGTCTGGCTTCCATTTGAACAAATTGTTTTTCCCCTTGGTTTAGCCAAGATTCAGCTAAAAAATTATCACAAGAATTTTACTCAGTAATACAAGAAGAAAACAATAACCAAAAAAAGAGGTTGAAAAATCCCAGAAATGGATAACTATTGAGATCATTAAGGTGATTATCCTAAGGTCATAGTCTCATCACAGATTGACATAGCTAATATACTTTTTATTCCTACTTTTGCCTGATGTTTCATTTGATGAGGAAGCTACCTCTTATCTGGCCCCCAATAATTCCTTCCCTTCTGTTAAGACCATTCTACTGTAACCCATATGTGTTATCCATGTCCCTTTCTCTCCATTTCCCTTCATTCCTCTATCTCTGTCTCTGTCTCTCTCTGTCTCTCTTTCTCTGTGTGTGTGTATCTCTCTTTCTATGTCTCTCTGTCTGTCTGTCTCTCTCTCTCTGTCTCTCTCTGTCTCTCTCTCTCTGTCTCTGTCTCTCTCTGTCTCTCTCTCTGTCTCTGTCTCTCTGTCTCTGTCTCTCTCTCTGTCTCTCTCTGTCTCTCTCTGTGTCTCTCTCTGTGCCTCTCTGTGTCTCTCTCTCTGTCTCTCTCTGTCTCTGTCTCTCTGTCTCTCTCTGTCTCTGTCTCTGTCTCTCTGTCTCTGTCTCTCTCTGTGTCTCTCTCTGTCTCTCTGTCTGTCTGTCTGTCTGTCTGTCTGTCTGTCTGTCTGTCTCTCTCTCTCTCTCTCTCTCTCTCTCTGTCTCTCTCTCTCTCTCTCTCCAACCTGCCCTCCACAGGAAGGTCTGGAAAGGGGAAAATTGGTCATAATCATACTGCTGTGACTCAAATCTCTAAAGTATCTGTGGTAACCCTGATGTGACTGTGTGTATTGAAGCATGGGTATGAAGCTAGTGGTGGTACATTTCTAAAATTTGTCAGTATACCTCCTGATTTCCCAGTGAGGTGCTTTCCATTTATACAGAATCTTTCACAATGACAATATTGAGTATTAAACATGAACCATTTAGTAAACAAGGTAAAAGTAAGAATAATTTGAAGTTGCTTAACAAGAAAAATGCAAAGGAATAATCAGATATAATTCTACCCATATAACTGGGTCACAATTTCCTATTGATACTCAGAGTATCTATGTGGAAGATATGCACATATGCAAACCTAACAGAAAGGAACATGAATAAGTAAATCCATGTACCCAATACAACTCATGAGTCTGAAAGGCAGGTCTTGATGTTCTGGTCTCTTTAGGGAACAGCCTGTACCACCTATTACTTCCTAGGAAAGCCATTTCTCTGCTGTTCTGAGATTAAGCAATATCAAGCTCTTTTCAAATATAGCTACCCTTGGCAGGGTGCTGAGAAAGTGTTATGCTCTTTTAGTAAAAATCTTTAGCAAATAATAGTATAGCTCAAAGTAGTCAGAGTGTCATTCCTCTTCCCTTTCCTCTTAACTTAAGTAAAGAGTTAACAGATACCAGAGAGGCTTCTTCTCTTTTAGGTTGTAGACGGCATTAGAAGGCAATAAATCCAGAGAGCTCTTCACACTGAAACAGGATTCAATTCTTCTCAAGTGATCTTCTAGTACTCTCTATCTGGCTTTAGTTAGCCCTCTCACCTGACTCAGCCCTTCTCTAGACAAACGGCTCTCTCCTACCTTACAACAAAGTAGTTGCTGAGGCTGTCAATGAGCTTCCTTATTCCCATCTAGACTCTCTGTCCTCCTCGGTTTAGTCTTCCTGAATTCTTGCTTTTCTTCTGTCTTCATCTGGTAATCTTCTATTTCTTATATTCAAATGCCCCAAATCAAAGCATCTTTGAAGGCAGTGACTAATCTCTAATTTCTGATGGGAAACTAAAAAAAAAATAAAATGCTACTTTTTCTGTCGTTACACATTATACCAGTAGCATTTCTATAATATTCCCCATTCCCTGGTTATTTTATTTCTAGTTTTCCAGTAATATCATTCAAAATTCCCAAAATAGTCTAACGTAAATAGTCTGATGGACTACACTGCAATGCAGCCATTTTTTTTACTCACTCAGTGCTTTGCCTTCAAACAGGACGTCTCACCATTCATTGGTGGGGCTGGGCTGGAAGGGGGGAAAGTGCTGGTGTTCTTGGTTCTCCTCAGTCACTTTTGATCTGAGGGGCTAATTATCTTCTCAAAATAATTTATCACTGCTTCTTACAGAAAAATTATTCTGCTGTTACCTTTCAGTAACCAAAATGTCAACACAAAAAAAGGGACCATACCTTGTATTATAATGAACTTTCAATCATTCCTTTCATCCAGACTATAAATCTTCGAGATGATTTCGGCGAGACCAAGGGCATAGGTGAGGCAGCCATTCCAGGCATCAATTATAACCTCTGGGCACCAGATGGAGAGTGAGTTTGATTTTTCAGAGAAAATTATGTTTCTGCTGAGGCACAAACTATAAATATGGACTAATGCTCATCCATATTCCCTCTTTCCTAATTCTGTCCCCTGACTTGCTGTGTAAACTCAGAAAACCTGCTTTCCCATCTCTGGGCCACAGCTGCCCCTTCTATAAGGTGAGACAATTAGATCTGGAAGGCTAGCTGACATGCAAAGCCCTTCCTAGTTCTAATATTCTATGAGTCTATCAGCTCTAGGTCTATGCAGTTTGGAACTGGTTTAAGCAACCTTTGTAAATGTCCAAAGTTCTGTGAATATAACATGAGCTAGATAAAGCATCACACCTCACTGAGAATTGCCCTTACTCTTTGCTGTCCATCACAGCAGAGAGAAAAAAAATCATAGAAACTTCTCCCTTAGGAGCTGCGTTTGTTTAACTTGATGCATTGTTCTCTCTCCAGTCAAGCTGGAGAAATGATGTAGGTGAGAGAAAGAGATTGTGATCAGTTATATGCTTCAAACTGGCTTAATAGAGAAAGGAGAGGTGACTAAGGTCTAACTAGAGTTCATCCACTTTTTCCACATAAGGAAATTTGCTCAGTAGTGAGAAATTTACAGGCGCTCTGACAAAGGATTATATTCCTCTAAGGAAGGAGACAGAGAAAGTCCCTGCAGGTAGAGTGGTCTGTTGGTAGAGAAGGGGTGGAAAAGTATCCAGGCTGAGTCCGTAACAAGTCAGTACCTCAGTCAACAAATATTTATTTAGCATTTACTATGTACCAGGCACTGTGCTAAGCACTGTAGTTACAAAGAATAGCAAAAGAAAGCCCCGGCCCTTAAAGAGTTACAGTCTAAAGGGGGAGAAAACAGAAAAAGAAATATTTAAACATATGCATATATGTGTATGTGTGTGTATGCATACATATACACACATACCTTTGTGTGTGTGTATGCATTTGTGTAAATGTGTATGCCTGTGTGCTATACATGCATACAAACATACATACGTGTGTATGTATGACGGGAGGACATCTCACAGGTGAAGGCATCAGTACCTGGAGAGATTGGTGAGGGCATCCTAGGATTTGAGCTGAGTCATGAAGGAAGCCAAGGAAGCTGTGAGATTGAGGAGTAGAAGGAATACATTGAAGGCATGGAGAAAAGCCAACGAAGCAGTGAGATGGGAGGTGTAGTGTCCTGTGTGACAAACAGCAAGTAGGATATGCTGGCTGGGTCACGGAGTGTATGCAGGAGAGAAAAGTGTGCAATTAGAAATAAAAATGGGACGGGCACACTCCCGTCAGATGACTTCATACTTGGTCCTAGAAGTGTAGGCAGCCACCGGAGCGTACTAAGCATAGTAGAGACATGGGCAGACGTCTGCTTTTGGAAAATCACTGGCAGCTGACTGGAGGATGGATTGAAGTGAAACTGACCCCAAGGCAGGGAGAGGGATTGGAAAATTGTAGCACAAGGACAGGCAGGAAATTTGGAGCTCTGTCTCAAATGCTATTAAACTGTGCAGACCCTTTGACCCAGCAACACCTCTATTAGGTCTATACCTTAAAGCAAGGGAAAAAAAGAGGAAAAGGACCCATACTTCCACAAATATTCCTAATGGCTCTTTCTGTGGTAGCAAAGAACTTGAAACTTACAGGTTTTCTTTGATTGGGGAATGACTGAACAGGTTGTATTATAAGAATATGATGGAATCCTATTGAGGTGTAAAAAATAATGAAGTGGATGGTTTCAGAGGAGCCTAGAGAGGCTCTTTGTATCAAATGATGCAAAGTGAAGTGAGCAGAACTGGGAGAACAGCTTATATATTAAAAATAATATTGTAAAGACAAGTTTTTGAAAGACTTAGACCCTCTGATGAAGCACAGTCCCAGAGGACTCCTGATGAAGTGTGCTGTCCTATTCTAGATAGAGGACAGATGGGCTCAGGGAGGAAACTGACGCATATGTGTATACCATGTATATACACATACACCCACACATACATGTACTTCATCTGCACCATAGGTGTGTGTATTATATGTGAGGGTATGTATGTGTGTGTATAAACATGAAGAATTTGTTCTGCTTGACTTTGTAATGCGTTCTGCTTTACTTAGATTCTCAGTAGTTGAGGGAGAGAAAGGTCAGGCTTCTGCAAAATATGTTGAACAAGAGCGTTTGTTCTATAGTAGCTTTTCCCTTATCTAGATTTATCTTCATTTGTTAAGAAAATAAAAAATATTTGCTGACTAATGTAGTTTCTGAGCTTTTATTTTCCTTCTTTGTGACATGGTGACCAATATAAATTGATAAAAACTTTCTTTATGAAATAATGGTCATCAATGTCTTTGCTTTTGTACACTTCCCATTTTTTGGAGTCAATGGCTTCTTTAACCTATTTTTCTTGGAGTTTCTTTAGTGATATATAATTTTTTTGGTATCTTTATCATTTTTTCAACTTGCTATTTTCTATTTTAGCTGTTCCTCTAACTGGGAGATCTGACTACAAACCAAATGTTATTTTAAAACAAGCTCCCATTCTGATAATTATTCCTTTCCTCTATTTCAAGATAAAGTCAATACCATTTGGGGGTGATTTAAGTGCTTATGATACATAGCACTTTCTTATTCTTGATCAAAGTATTCAGGGTATGCAGGCAAAATACTCTGGAGATCTCTACAAACTTTTGTCCCCCCTTTTTTGGGAGGGTGGAAGACAAGGCAATTGGGGTTAAATGACTTGCCCAAAGTCACACAACTAGTAAGTGTGTCCGGTGTCTAAGGCCAGATTTGAACTCAGGTCCTTCTGACTCCAGGGCCACCACTCTATTTACTGCACCACCGAGCTGCCCCCCACTTTTGCTTTTTAATCACAAACTATATATTCCAATATAGTTTTCATTTTCTTGCTCTGTGTCTACTGTCACATTAAATGCTTTGAATATGAAGATATTTATTTAATTCCTTTTAAGGATATTGTTAATTAATTCATAGAGTTTCTACTTGTACATCCTCTATAACATGTTTATGCAAAAGGTGTTATTGTCTTTATGATGTTTTCATATGCTTATGCTTATTATGGGTACTGTATGACAAGATGACCTGGTTTCCCATAGAAAGAACGTCTTTTTTGTTACCTTTGGGCACATAATAAAATGAATTATGCCAACTTATTTAGTAACTTTTCTGAAGAGAACATGTAACCAGTCCTTCTAGTTAGTTGGGATTTCTCTATGTCTTTTGTTTTCACTTATAGAGAGAATGTCAGTGTTGGTGTGGTTTAATTTGTCCATAGGGCATCAATTCATTGGTAGTTGAGCAGTTATTACTTGAATATCAATGGCAAAATTAATGTTGATAGATAGTTTAAGGACCACATGATCCTTAATACCTACTGACTTCTTTTCTGTGGCTCTGCTACTGTTATTTTAGAAGCAGACATGAGTTACATAAGACTAAGGGAGGTATAGTATTTTTCATACTACACAGTGGGGGGCAGAATATCCATCTAATAATGACTTTTTGCTTAATGACACCATGACTGGAGCCATTTTAGAATGAGAAAAATTTATCAGAGATGTTGGTCTTTTAGTTCAAGCTCTGAAAACCCTGAATTACCTTCACACCACAAGGATCCATTGGAGTATGACTTTTGTAAATGAATCTTGCCTTAGAATAATGAGGATGATGGTGGTGATAACCATTTTTCCTATCTCATCCTTAGAGATTCATCTAATTTTTAGAAGAAAGATCCAATAATTTGAAATCTCTTCTACCTCACTAGCCACTTTATTTTATTCTATTTCTTATGCACTCAAAGTGTATTATTTTGAATTATATTTATATGTATATGTACCATATTCTCCCCTTTCCACTCTCACTAAAAAAATAAGTTTGATGAGTTAGGAGTTTTACAAAATAAAAATTCCATCTCATTCAATGACTAACATCAATTTACAGATACACTAAACACTTAAGATGCCTATTTAATAATGACACTGTATACTTTATTTTCAAATTTATTTTCATTTTTACTAATATGAATGAAAAGTTCAATAAGTACCACAAGAAGCATGTACCAAAGATAAGATGCTAAATATGAAGAAAAATCTAAGCACATTTAGGGTGCTCTTTATCTCACTAGCTGTTCAACTGTTTATTGCACTAAATCAAAAATTGATTTAATCAAGTTCAGCCTGAGTTTCCACTTGTGACTCATATCCTTACCATTCTCTTCCTTCCCTTTCACAAAGATTACACATATAGTCTGAAAAACACCACCTCAGTTTGCAAAAAAATGCGGCTCAAATATTGTTATCCAAATCAATCATTATGTCTCACTATTATGTTAACTTATTCCTCAGGCCAGCACATGTTAGCCTCTGGCTCAGCTCTGGTGCTGACTCAACTCTTTCACCCAGATTAATTTCCTCCCTACCCTAACATGGTCTAACCCAGAGATATGGAACAGTTCCTATTTCTCTCACCTCTACCCTCACTGTGATTATATCAGTTTGCTCTGCTCCCAATAATATTATTTATCCTAACACTATGTGTTTTTTTAATAAACAACAAAAAAAACCAACAACTATAAATTATGTCTTTGCCATACAACGCATAATCAAATAGCTTTGTCAGCAATTTTCAAACTTATAGTGTTTCTTAAGAGAAATTTCTTAATGAGTCACATTTTTTTCCTTTGAAGTTTCATAACATATTTTGAAATGTACAAAATATATTTTTATCATTTTTTCTTAAAATAATACATTGTATTTCCTTGTTAGGTGATGACAGTAACAATGTCTTTGTTTTGCATATTTTATTGCTGAGTTGTATATAAATTTTCTAAATGTACTTGAAAGTGTCAAAAAGTGACCCATTATGCAGCATAACAAATTAAAAATGAGATAAGAAAGCTGAATAAGGAACATATTTGAAGCAAGTATGTATTTCAAAATGGCTGTTTAATTGCTGATAGGACCACAGAAGTACCTCATAAAAAAAAAAAGTTTGATTATCTTTGTGGTATATATATTTTATGAGATCAAAGTGATAAGGTTTAATACATTTAAACTTTATAAAATTTACTAAAACCTAGGGATATACAAGGCACAACATCTGGCGATAACTTCCATCTTTACATAACTTAATATTTTTGTATTGGAACAGCTTTTAATATAAGAAAGAAAAAATAATAATCTGGTCGTAACTCGGTAAAGTGAGCTCACAAACTGCAAATAACATAGTCTCTTCATGCAGGAGGAAAGTGCTTTTCTGACTCATTTCCAGTGAAATTTTATTCTGAGGAAATCCTTTTTTTTTTTTTTTTCAGCAAAAAGAGTATCACTCTTTTCTTACTAAGAAATTAACTACAGATCATGTCATTCTGAAACCTCCCCAGCTGATCTTTACTTGTAAGAATTCAAAGTTTATTAGTGTGAAAGTGCCAGATAGCTATGTTTCATTTGATCCTGTCTTAACATGAGAGACAAGAGCACTATTAGCACCACTAGACTATAGCTAACTATGCCCATAAGAGAGATATGAAGACATGTTAGAAGTCACATGTAATACACAAACAGAGCTCATGATTTGTCATGTGAAGATAAAAATGCTGTATCAAAGGAGCTATTTTGTTTGTTTCAAAACATTTCTATATCTGTAGTTCAACTTAACTGTATTTGTATTTGATTAAAACATTAAAAATTTGACATTTACAAATAAGAAAGAAAGATTGTAGGTAGCTAGCCATGTGCTTTGTACCACCAGAATTCACAAAGAAAAAAGGAAAAACATGGGGTCACAAAGCTAGACTACCTAGCTAATCTCAGGGTCCTACTTTAGTTTATTCTTTCTCAAAGTATGATTCAAGTACAACTGGGGTGTAGACCTTTGCATGGGATATATCAAATCAAAACTACTTTTATAACAATATTAGGAATTTCTGCCTATCAAAATATTCCTCCTTTTTCCAGCTGCATACCTATGTGAGGCTGGATTTTTCTCCATCTCTTTCAATCAAAACAACATATTGTAGCAGGTTGAATACGTGACCAGATGTGAAAATCTAGCTGTTCCATTAAGTAAAACATTAAAAAGACTTATAAAAAATATTTAATAAAATGCCACCCTTCTTATTTTTTGCTTTGGAAAATAGTTATTTTTCACGCAAAAAAAAGTTATCTTAACATATAATGATTTTATTATTGTTATTTTAAATGATTTAATACATACTTTAAAATTTATACAATATAATTTCCAATATGGTAACGAATGACAGATGTAACCCACATAAATAAAAGCTATTTGGGGCCCACAATATTTTTTAAGAAGATAAGGAATTCCGAGACCAAAAAAGTTTAAGAACGTATCTACCTCAACACATACGTGAAGCAGATCAGTATAAAATCCTAAAATCAGTCTTTCATCATTCTATTGGATAGAGGACTGGAGCTAGGGGCAGGAAAATCTGGGTTCAAATCCTTCTCTGATGCTTATTAGCTGGGTCACCCTTGATAAGACACATTAATTCTCGGACACTTTGTTTCCTCCTCTGTAAAATATCTAAAGCACTCATCTCATATGTTATTGTGAGACTTAAATGGATTGTGTATTTAAAATACTTTGCAAACTTTAAAACACTATAATGGTGTTTGCTCTGTTTACTTAATGGTGACTGGTGAGAAGTGTAAGAGGCGGCACCTGAGTCATGGCTTGTAACGTCGGTTATCCTTCACTGCTCCTCCTTTGCCTGGCACGTCTTTGCCAGGTCTTGTCCACTCAACGTTAATATCTGCTACATCTCTTCCCTCTTCCACTCCTATTGCAAACATCTAAGCAAGGCTTCTGTATCCTTTCACCTAGATGATGGCAATACCTTCCAGCCTGTTCTCCCTTGATAAATATCCCTAAAGGTTTCTTTGATGATGGAACTCGTCAAATCCGAAGCATTCGCTGGCTCCCCATTCCCAGTGATGCAAAGCACACTTGTCACAGATATTCTCTTTTCTTTATAATTTCAGAATGGATGTAGGCAGGAGATGAGAGACTATAAGGGGGGATGCATGCTTCATTGGCAGAAGACACAAAACGTGAGGCATTCTCTAGGTACAGTGAAAAACTTCCTGAAAGCAATGAGTTTGCATGGAGGCACAGACTGTAGACATCCATCATAAGCTTCAGTGATCCCCATTGCTTTCTGGGTTATCTTTTAAAATGTGTTCTGTTGGCCCTTTTCATTCTCAATTTTTGCCTCCATCTATCTGATGCATAATTATGGTGACTACCTTAGACCCTCCTAACTCTATCTTATCTTTGAGCCCTCAGGAGTTGTCTAGCTTACCTGCAGATAATTAAAGGACATACTGACCCTTTGGTCCTAGAAACCCTGAACAAAGATAAGCCGACTTCATTAGGTCTGAGTTTTGATGAATTCTAAAAAAAAATCAATATTGAGAGGAGAAATTGTAGTTTTTTAGATTTGACAGACTGTTTATTCTCAGATTTGAAGGATTCTATTCCCATGTGGACTGTTGTTATCAACCTGGAACATCACCTTGAGAACAGTACTAATGTGCATCATTGCTAAGGGTTTGATTATAGATCTTTGCTGTGTGTGTTCATGTCTACAAGTGTTTTTTTCTTCAATTATTTATCTCAATTGAATCTCTCTGGAACCTGAACTTGCATTTGGCACTAGTGAGCAATTGGTCTAAGATGATGACGGGTGATGAGGAGGACATTTCATAAGCCAGTTTTTGGTGACGTGCAGCAGTCTGTGGTTGAGAACTGCATTTTCAGCTCTCCGTTCAGTCCCCATTTTCCTAGGTATGTTACAGTGATTCTTCTCAGAGAGAAGAAATTTGCCAATTGAAAAGCAAAACCAGTGACTATTTACTTAGAATCCAATCCTCTACAGCTTTCAATAGATTTTTTTTTTTTTGCACAAAAGGAAAGAACCTTCAGCTTGGAAGGGGAAGAGCTAATCTTTGAATAATGGTTCTGTCCCTTCTGTCTGTATGATGTTGGGTAGTTCAAATCACCTACCTCGGCCTCAGTTTGTCTGCCTATTTTTTCATATTAAAGTGGGGGGTCTGGACTGGATTCTAAGCTTCTCCTCATTCTCAATCCTGTGGATTTAGAGGCAATCTAACAGATAATCCAAAATCATTAGTGTTTTGGAGCTATCCTTATGTTAGGACCAAGAGATTCAGTACTGTAGGTAAAGGATAAAATATTTATGCTTTATTTTAATATTTTGATTAGCAGACATATTACACATTCTCATCCATTTGTTCAAATGATCTTGCTTTACTCATGTCAAAAGAAAAATACATTTATTGGGCACATTAATCATACATGCAAAGTGACATAGAAGAAGATACAAAGCTCACTGGTGTGCTCCCTTCCCTTGAGGATGGCAGGTACAATATATACTAGAAGAAAAAACTGAAGAAAATAGGTCTTATGAAATCATACAAAGACAGGTCTCTGAGAATACGTATTAGGAAGACATGACTAAGGTGAGGAAGACCTTTAGGCTTCAAGAAGAACATGACAGCACTCACCCTTGCAGGATGAATTTCAGCATATATCAATAAGCTGGGGGTGAAGAAAGGGCAATTGAGAAAGAAGGCATGTATGTGATCAGCAAAGGCACAGAAAGGAAGATGATTTCCTCTAATTCAAATGGAATTGGAGGCACTATCTCATTATGGACACATAATCAGAACAGTCAGGAAGTAAAAGCTAGATGTGAATGGGCACATCTGTGATTAGACATTTATAAACAGTATGTATCCCAAGGGATTGGGGCTAAAACAACATTCTTGTGAATTATCTACAAGAAGGAATGCCATTATATCTCTAAGCCTGAAGATGATACTTTTCCAAGTGATCAAAAGGCAGAGGTAAAGGGATCATAGAATCATTCCTTTAGAGCTAGAAGGAATTTCAGCAATCATCTCATCCAACCCCTTCACAGAAACAAACAAGGAAATTGTGACCTAGAGAAGTTTTAGGCATTATAATGGCAGGGAATTATAGAACCAAGAATCAAACCCAGAGCCTCCATCTGTGAATCTAATGTTCCTTCCACTATTCCATGCTATCTCCCATTCATTTTTTTTATTAAAGAGGTGACTGTGGGGCAATTCTGGTGGGGGAAAAAAGCAGAAGACAAGAACAGGGGAACATAAAGAGAGCTAGGTTGACCTTGTTAAAGCAGGAGCACCTCTTCATCAGAAACTGGGGGGAAAGAAAAGGTAATGAAGGGTGATGCCAAAGGGCTGTGAGATGAAGAGGAGTAAAGAGAAAGCACATAGGAAAAGGTTTCTATTTTATTAATAAAGTATTAAGTGAGATCATTAATTACCAAGAGTAAAGAGAAGCTCCTATTCTCTTTGTAAAGAATAAGGGGATGAACTCAAGTGCCAGGGATAAAGTTTTAGGAGGCTTGAGAAAGTTGAAAATAACTTCTGTGGGGAACATGATGAAGAAAAATTGGGAAGGACTAAAAGTACTGTCTTGATATATAATGAAGGACCAGTTGAGAATAAGTAAACAAAAAAATGATCAAATGAGTAAATAAATAAAACTAACAGATGAGTATATCAATGAGTAGAGAGTCAAACAAATACATAAAATTGAAGGTTAAATTAATGAATACATGCATATATACACACATACATATATTTGTAATGGCCCTGATCATCACAGGTGCGTGACTTTCACCAGCTCCTGTCAGTAGTGTCAGGGTGGTTAGGAATGGAGGAGATGGACGGTGGGCATTATCCAGTATTAGAGTTCAGCAAGGGATAAGTAGCCATCAGATAAGGGAGCAAGAGATTCCAGGATAGAGGACACTGTAAAGTTGAACTGGTTAGATTAAGGGTAGAGATAGTAAACTGAAATAAGATACTTTGGTCTTAACTTAAAACAAAACAAAACAAAAAGACAGAAGATAAAATTGTTCTCAGACTCTTAGAAAATTCTTGTTGCATAGAAAACTAAACAAAGAAAAGCACTGTGGGTAATCAATTGCTAACAGGTTTTAAAAGATCCTTTAAATTTTGAAAACACTGTCAGAAAGCATGGACCCTTAAAGAAAAGAACTTAGTCAAGCTTTGTTCTGGGCCCAACTGCAATGACTTATATAACAGCAAAAGCAATTTGTGAATAAGAGGATTGTTCTAGACTTAGAGGCCGATAGTTTCTAATACTACATTGACCGCTTTACCTTTTATACTTTTAGGCTGTATACTAAACCCACTATTGTATCTGTTGCAGCATCGTCTGATTGGGAAGATGACCAGTTTCAGGGTCTCCTCCATTTTGATATCCATAAAACATCACACTTGGATAATAGATCGATGCTTTTCTGAAGAATATATTAATGACAGGCATCACACAGAGATGCCAGACACCATATATAGATACTTATTTAAGTTTGGTTCCAGGTGATACACTTTACAAAGGACATTTTTCAACTGGACACTGTCCAGAGGCAGGCAGCCAAGAGGGTCGAAAGCCTTGGCTTCAAGACAAAGGAGGATTGTCTGAATTAGTTGCTTGGGCTTCATCTGGGAGTAAGAAGACTTACAGGACACACTATGGCTATCAAACTGAGGTGCTGCCATGTGCAAGAGGGAGGAACCAGGAGCCACATGATTAAATTTAAAAGAGGAAAATCTAGGTTTGATACAAGGGCAGGGGAAGCAGCTTCCTAAAGAGCTTTTGTGTTTGTCCTTTGGACATGGAATCAGGGACTTTTTTTTCTTTTCCTTTTTTTCTAATTAAAGGGGCCATCCCTTGACTCACTTCTTAAAGAGGTTTATTTGCTAAATGGGCCTTACCTCACTCTAAGGGAGTACTTGAGAAGACCTGATCCTCAAAGGGTCAGGGTCTCCCCTTGCATCCTGGGTCACCTCCAGATGCCCTGATAAATATCTTGTCACTGAACTCAGATGACTCTGGAGGAGAAACTGGGGCTGGTGACCTTGCACAGCCCTCCCTCACCCAAATCAAAGCCAATTGCAAATCATGGCATCATTTCCCTGATGACATCCGTGGTCCTCCTAAAGAACTATATAAAATTGAGAAGAATTTCCTCAGATGGTCATGAGTTCACCTTTCCCTGGAAATCTATGAGCAAAAGCTAAATGTCCCCTTCTTAAGTAAGTTGTTTAAAGAATTCTTCCTCAGCCCCAGGTTAGATTAGATACCCTGAGGTTGCTTCTAATCCTTAGATTCTATAATTCAAACATGAAACATGATTCTTAGGAGTAGACATGTGTGTATATCCCCCCACCAGTCATTCATACCTATATTTTGTTTCTTCAACATGCCAGTTCCTTCTCTTTTGACAAGATTGTACCTCCCATCCCATGTGAACTCAATGAAACCATTTCCATTTAAACAAGAAAGAAAAAGCTTTCGTCTTATCAAAGACTTTAAAATATTCCTCCTTCATTCAATTTAAATGATGCATGCACATGAAATGATGAAAATAAATCTGAACACTTACCAAAAATAAAGGGATGGGGGAGGGGGGTAGAGAATGGAGAATGACTGTCTTTGTGTGCTACCTATAGAACCGTAATTTTCCTTTTCATTTGGTCTGGAAATAAATGCCTCCTTTGCACTAACTTTGCAAGACCAACTACTGACTGGCTGAATTTCCCCTCTGTGGTAGACCATGATATCAAAGGGCCTGATAGGAGTAGATCTACCCAAGTAGCTTTGATCTCAAGCCGAGCTCACTAGTCCTCACTCTCTCAAGTGCTATTTCATCCCAGCTGTTTTGTTCTTTCTGCTGCTCCCCCTACTCTTCCACCTCCAGGCTCATTCAAAGCCATCCCCCAAAGACACCCAACTCCATCCTGCTGAGTTTCCTTGGCAACCCTAAAAGGTAAGATTTCACCCTGCTTCAGGCTAATTCACTCACAGTCCTCAATTACTTTAGTTAAAGTTAAGTCATTTATGTGCAAACACTCTTTTGAACTATATATAGCAATTACTTCACTCTAAAATTGAGATTAAATGCCCTCATGGGTTGTATACTATGTATATCCTGAGTCCCTCAGCCACAGAAGGGGGGTTGTAATTTGGCCTTATTTTGACAGGTTGTCACATTTTGTTAAATGTTTTTGACAGATAGTCAAATTTTCCCTGTCCTTTGGATACTGTCAACCTAACCTTGAAGACCAACTGTTGCTGAGCATCCATTGGCAGACCTGGGCTTTAGCACCTACAAAAGCCTGGCAAGGTTCATTGACATGACATGAGGCATCAGCAGTTCCAGCTTTTGACTTCATATCCTTAGATCAGAATATCTGCATTCTCACATATTGGGAAAAGTGCTTTCCCTTCCATGATATTTACCAAGTTCAAAACAATAGAGCCATCTTTGATTATTTTATGTGAATATAAATCATCTTATGAAAAGACCCACATTCCCAGAAACACAACGATCATACAGAGATCTAAGAGGTGCCTTCCAGAAGTCAAGCTGTCAGCCTTCCTTGGGAAAGCATGGTATGGTAACAGGTCACCTCCCCTAGGCTCAAGATTTGAGAAAACTATCTGGCAGTTTGCATTTGAAGGAGGCTGTTTCACTTCATGAATCTTGAAGGGAACTAATATTCATTGATGCTTTGCTCCTCACCTCATCCCTGGACTATTGAAATACCTCCCTGCCTCAAATCCTTCTGTACTCTAATCCATCCTCCACTCAGCTATAAGTGACTTTCCTAAGATACATGTCTCATCTTGTCTCATCTTCTCTCTCTGTCTCTCTCTGTCTCTCTCTCTCTCTCTGTCTCTCTCTGTGTGTGTCTCTCTCTCTCTCTTTCTCTCTCTCTCTCTCTCTCTCTCTCTCT
>NW_027185759.1:13282056-13282152 GCF_028583685.1 Petaurus breviceps papuanus | reverse complement strand
CTCTCTCTCTCTCTCTCTCTCTCTCTCTCTCTCTCTCTCTCTCTCTCACACACACACACACACACACACACACACACACACACACACACACACACA
>NW_027185759.1:13206332-13282046 GCF_028583685.1 Petaurus breviceps papuanus | reverse complement strand
ACACACACACACACACACACACACACACACACACACACACACACACAGATGCATTCACCTGTATGCCCCACTCCATTGATAACCTCCATTGGCTGCCTATGAGGATCACATATTAGATCCTCTGTTTGACTATTAAAGTCTTTCATAATCCACCCCTCCTCCAGGTTTCTCACACCTTATTCCACTCCCTGTTTTCTACTCTTCGATGACACAGCCTCTGTGCTGGTCCTTGTACATGGCACTCTATCTCCCGACTGCATGAATTCTCACTGGTTTTCCCATATACCTGGAATTCTCTCCCTCTTTATCTGTCCTTTCAGGTTTCCCTGGATTACTTCAAGGGTCAACAAAAATCTCCCTGCAAGAAACCATTGCTTAGCACCCTCCCTGTTAGCACCTTCCCTGGGAGACTGTCCCCCAAAATCTCTTTGTCACATGGCTGCTTGCATGTTGTTTCCCCAATTAAACAATGGCCTCTGAGAACAGGAACTGTTCTTGGCTTTCTCTGTCTCCCAGTGCTTAGCACATTGGCTAGCACATAGTAGGCACCTAATCAGTCGAGAAACATCTATTAAGCATCTCCAGGGTGCCCAGCATTTTGCCAAGCCCTGGGGATACACAAAGAGGCAAATCACAGTTCCTGCCCTCAAAGAGTTTGCTTAACTTTTATGAATTTGATTATTTGACTTGGTTTCCTCATAATCCAGCTCTGTCCTTAGAATATATTTACTGAATATTTGAGGAAAGACATGGACAAATCGGGAAGTTAAGGATGATGCAAAGCTTAGGGACCATGACATAGAATAATCAGCTGAAGTGAGTGGGGATATTTAGCCTGAAGATGTAGAAGAAAGGGGGATATAACAACCATGTTCAAGATTTGAAAGACTGCCATGAGGAAAAGGGCTTGAATGAATCTTGCTTAGCCTTAGAAAGCAGAACTAGCAATATGGGTTAAAAGTAGTAGAGGGGAAGCATTAGGCTCAATGTAGGGATCCATTTCCTAACAACTAGCTGTCCGTAATGAAAATGGGCTCCCTTGAGAAGACATGTGCTCATTTTCCCTCACTTGAGATGTTCTGAAAGAGCTTTCATGATCACTTATCAGGCATGTGGTAGAAGGCATTCTTAGGTACCATTGGACTAAATAGCTTTGGGAATTCCTTCCAACTCTTATGTTCTTTGATTTGGACTCCCAAAGCAGGAAGCCAGACATCATGAACTGGCAACTGCTAAGAAGGTTTGTGACTCTTATTTCACAAAACATTGTAATTAAAGGCTTAAAACCATTCTTGAGATGATCAAAAGTAACTAAGTGCATGTACTCTTGTACTGGTGTAGCCATTCTGAAAAGCAAATTAAACTAGATTTTTATACTAAGCTTTGTAACTCAGGCTGAATTAAACCAAAGGACTATTATACTACATATTGTTATGAGTATAAAATCTGCAATATACATGCAATTATAATATTGTCATAAATCATACATACATAAGGGATAGAATTGTTTGTTCAAGACTTAATTCAGTGTCAAATTTGTAATAAAGTTCAATTTGCCTCTGGAAACAGAGGAGTGAGTGAGACTAGTTCACTGTTATGTTTCAGGCAGAATTTGAGTCTGCCAAAATGATTTGAAACTTCAAAGTCAACCTGGCCTCTTTACTCTTTTATTCCCATTTCCCATTAGTCATCCAGTGATGTCATTTCTATCTCCACAATTCCTCTTGCATTTGTCCCTTTCTCTCCAATCCTAGGGCCACTGTCCTAGCTCAGGACCTTGTCTCATCGCATCTGAGATCTGCAACAGCCTCTTAACTGATTTCCCCATTTGCAGCTCTCCCTTTCCTAATCCACCCTCCATGCAAATATCAAATGTATATTCTCCAGCATAGGCCTGACAATACTGTCTCACTGTTCAGAATTAGAGTGCCTCCCTCTTTCCACTAGGATATGACATACAAGCTCTTCTTTTTGTCATTTAAGACTTTTATTCACTCCCTATCATTACCCACCAGACATTCTTTCTTCCCGTCAAACTGGTCTACTGGTTGGGTCAATGCTCCATGTCCTATTTCTAGGCCATTCATGGGGTGGCCCAGGTCTGAAATGCTTTCTCTCTTCACCTCAGCTCCCATCAAGCCTCTCCTCAGGTCCCTTGTTACAAAAGGTCTTTCCTTGTCTCTACTCACAGTCGGTAGGCCCTTCCCATATGAAGTTGTATTTAATAAATAGAAACTGTGCTGCTATAGATCTGTGTATGACTTTTATTTTCTTTTGTCTCCCCAGTAGAAAATGAGTTCTGTGTGGGCAGGGATAGCTTTGGCTTGAGTTGTGTATCCATAGCTACTTGTCAAATCAAATTTTATTGAATTTTGGGAAATGGGAGCCATTATTTATGGGAAGAAATCCTATAATATATTCCTCATTTATTCCAAAAAGAAAGAAATATATTACAGGGAAAACCCCCCTTCTTTGTCTGCTCTTATGTGTGCATGTGTGTGCACACACGCACACACACACACACACACACACTTTTCCATGGACACAACCTCATATCTACATGGAGTCTAAGGAGAAGTTTGAGGAAAGCAGGGTTTAACTTTCAGTCCCCTTTGCCACTGATTTGATTAAGGTTTCAGTCTTAATTTTTTTTTCCTCCTTCTTCACACTAACAGATTTTAAATCCTCATGACTCCTCTGAGTTCCTAATGACTCAACATGGAAATATGAATGAGGAAGGACCCTCTCTCAGTGATCTAGAAACTCCTTGAAAGTAGCGTCCAGGGGAGGCCAGGTAGCACAGCGAGTAAGAGCACTGGCTCCAGTGTTGAGAAGACCTGGAGATCAAATCCTGGGCTCAGACACTTAGCACCCACCCAGAAACACCTGGCCGTGTAACCTTGAGCAAGTTACTTAACCCCAATTGCTTATGGGGCGGCCAGGTGGCTCAACGAGTAAGAGCACCGGCTCCAGTGTCGGGATGACCTGGATCAAATCCGGGCTCAGATACTCAGCACCACACCCAGAAATAACTGACCATGTAACCTTGAGCAAGTTACTTAACCCCGATTGCTTTAAAAAAAAAAAAAAAGAAAAGAAAGTAGAGTCCATAATGTACATGACTTTCTGCCTCTGCTAGCACATTGCAAGATAGTAGTCACTTAACAAATATTTATTAGATGAATAAAATAATAAAATTATATTTAAATGGCATTTATCAAAAATGCTCTTTTAAAAAAACATAAAGTAGACATATCAAGAATTATTGCCCCCATTTTATGAATGAAGACAATGAGGGTCAGAGAAATCACAATTTTTTTGCCAGCTACATGGTTAAAAAAAAAAGTCTGTTAAGAGCTAAACTCTGACCTTCTAGTTTCAAGTTCAATATTCTTTCTCTAGCACTGCTTCTGAGAGAACAACATGACAACAAATTGGGTAGTAAATATTTCCTATTTTCATTAAGACTGAGTGCCCATCCAAATCCTGCCCCAGATACTTTCTAGCCATGTGATCCTGGACAAGTCACTTAACCTCTGTTTGCCTTAATCCACTGGAGAAGGAAATGACAAACCACTTCAGTACCTTTGCCAAGAAAACCCCAAGGAGAGTATGGAGCACAGGGTCACAAAGAGTCAGACAGGACTGAATGACTAAACAACTACAAGAACCCATCCTAGGGAGCAAATGAGGAACTCAGATGTAATTCAAGTCAACAAGTACTTCTAAGGTGCCTACTATGTACCAGGCTCTGCT
Organism: Petaurus breviceps papuanus; assembly: GCF_028583685.1. NCBI lineage: Eukaryota > Metazoa > Chordata > Mammalia > Diprotodontia > Petauridae > Petaurus > Petaurus breviceps. The sequence goes on along the minus strand of NW_027185759.1, from coordinate 13,278,290 downwards.
CCAATCTCTGCATGTATAAAAATGAAGAAGTTTCAGCCCTCAAGGAACTTACCTTCTTTGGGAGAATCCATAGGTACACAGAGAAACAAATGTAAAAACCATTCAAAGCAGGACCAAAGCAATAGAGGGTGATGTGAGCAACTATGGGTCTCAGGAAAGGCCTCCATTAGGTAGAAGTACCTGAGTTAGTCCTTGCAGGAAGGTAGAGACTCTCTAAAGGAGAAGTAAAGCAAGCCTGCAGTGTGGACAGATACATAGAGCTAAGAATTAGCTGCCATATGTAAGCATCACAAGTAGGCCAAATTGACTGGAATGTAGATGGCCTAAAGGCAAGTCATATGGCATGTGTAAAAATCCTTTTGAGTAGTCAACCTACACGCTTTCATAATCTTATTCAACCTCAAGGTTCCCAAGATCCAGTGTGGTACACAGACAGGTTACTTAGCTTCAAGTCAGAAATAGCTTGGTTCTGTTCCTGGTTCAGATACTTATAAGGCAGTTCACTCTTCCAGTCTAGGCTCCTCACGTGTAAAATCAAAGGCTTGGACACCATGACCTTTACCCTTCCAGTGCTAGCTGTATGATCCCATGAACCCTATGAATAAACCTGCACAGGGATTTCCACTTCTAGAAAAAATGAATTCTTGGAAAATTCATCAGAAAATGGAGAGCCCCAAGCCAAAATCCAAAGTTTGCCAGACTTCAGAGTAATCCAAATGTCCCATTGCCTTCTGCTTAGAAGTCTGTGAAAATGAGGACACCAAGCACATGTCTGCAGTATTCAAATGATGAGAAGTTGGATTGACTTCTAGCTGTTTAAATTGCATTTTGTTTTATCTGTTAGAATTCTCAAACTCTAGACTAGGGTCACTTTTAAATGTAGGGGTGGGGAACCTGCAGCCTCTAGGACACATGTAGCCTTTTAGGTCTTCAGGTGTGGCCTTTTGACTGAATCCAAGTTTTATAGAACAAATCCTTTCATTCAGGGGATTTGTCATGTTAAATTTGGATTCAGTCAAAGGGCTGCACTTAAGGACCTAGAGGGTCCCATGTGGCCTTGAGGTCCTGCTCTAGTGCTTTAAGAAAGTGGCAATGTTGGCAAAGGGAATGGATTGTAGGGAGCAAAGGAAAGGAAACACCTCTCCCCTCTGTGAGAGAAGTTAAACAGTCCATGCTTATACTAACAAAAGAGAAGTTAAACATATAAGCAAATTTTGATAATTAAATTTAGTAGAGATCTTTAAATGATATTGATGAGTTTCCTTTATTGGTGCCCTCCTTCACCTGCTTCTTACTTTGTCTGAATTAAAAATGTGTTGCTTTCTGCATTGCATATGCATTTATTTGAGTACAAGTAACATTTTTATAAAGACACATGACAAAGGTTGAGATGCTGTGTTTTCTCTGTCAGCCACACATCACAGCTGAGATAGGTAAAACTAGTCAAAGTCTTCACTAAGCTTAGGTAGGCATTGGAGCATGGGGGACCCTTGACCAGTTGGTGTTTAGTGTCAAAATGAGCTGATTCACCCCAAAGACATTGACTATTTCTACTCTCACAAAAATGTTTTTAGACCTTTCCCATTTTCATGATTGTGTCACAGCCTACAAGGGTCCAAAGAGGCTTGTTGTAACATGGCTACATCTTATTAGATGGAATTTCACTGAGTGGGGTTAGGAGACAAGTGAATACCTGTTTGCCTTGAGTCATATCAAACTCAGATTCCAATCTAAACTGCCCACTGACCTTTGTATTTATGACTCTACTCTGAACCAAATCTAATCCCATAAGAAAGGGATTAAACTTGGTCTACTTGGCACCAGAGGATAGAAGTAAGAACAATGGGTAAAAGTTTCAAGGAGGCAGATTCAGGCAAAACTCCCAAATAATTAGAGCTATCCTCAAGATAGGTGGGATTCCTTGGGAAGTGCTGGTTTTCCTCACATTAGAATTCTTCAAGCAATAGTTGATGGGCCATTTATTGGGTGGGTTTAAGGAAATTCTTGACCAGAGGCATGTCAAGCTGAAAGCTTTCTAAGAGAGCTTCCAACTTAGCTTCTGGTCACTGGCATTGACTTCAGACCACGGGTAATGACCTGAGACTTTGTTTTTCAGCTCTTGCCTACTCTTCTTAGAACAACATCTTATCTGACATACTCTAATAAACTACAATACTATGAAACACATCCATCTTCCTCATACAGAATAAGAAGGGGGCTCTGAGATTTTGTAGTATTGCTTTTCTCTCAGTGTGATCTGGAGTTTCCTCAGAGTCCCTGAGACTCTTGCAGGGGGTCAAAATTACTTTTGTAACAAGACAAAAACATTTTCATTTCTAATATTGTAAATATATGTCTCACATAAAGAAAAGTTCTTTAGGGTGTCCTCAAGAATTTTTAAGAATATAAAAGAGTTATGGGACCAAAATGTTTGAAAGTCACTAATCTAGTTCAATCCCTTCATCTGACAGATGGTAAATTGCAGCCCAGAGAGTTTTAGCCACTTGCCCAAGGTGACATAGCTAGTAAGTGCCAGAAATGGGATAAAAACCAAGGTCTTCAGATTTTAAATCCAAATCTTTTGCCTGTAGAGCACCTTCCTCTATTTCCTCTCAGAGCAGAACTAGGGCAAGTAGAGTAGGACAATGATTAATAATTATAATTTGTCTTTAACTGAGAAGAAAAATAGCAGCTTAAGATTAGAAAGGGCCATCAAAAGTAATTGACTCTGTAAGTACATTTCACTTACTCTTAGAGAAAAATAAGTATTTGTTCAAGAATTTCAAAGCAAGAGGGGGCGGAGTCAAGATGGCGGAGTAGAAGCAGGGCCTCCCCACTGCTCCGGCTTCCACCTTCCCCAATCCATGTAAAAAGGGGACTCTAAACAAACTTTGGAGCTGCAGAACCCACAAAATAACACAGAGAAGCTAACCTCATGCTGAGGACAGCCCGGCAGGCTGGCAGGAATCAGCCAGCTCAGTGCTCTGGGAGCCAAGCACAGTCCCACGCCAAGGCTTTAGCCCCAGGGTGGGGCTGACCAGCAACCGGCCTGTCCAGCTGCCAGGCCAGAGGGACTCCAGATCAGCAGCAGCTGTGGCCATTTCCAGATTTATCAACACTTAGATGAGAAGGACAAAGTGAGAGGTCAGTGCAGTCTGAACTTTGGGACCCAGTAAGTGGGAGTGCCTGGCTTTTGCCCCCAGGGCAAGAAGCCGCTGAGACTCCAGCACAGCCAACCAGTGCCACTTGGAGGCTTCAGCTCCTGGCCTGCAGAGTATAGGGGGACCAAGCACCAGTCTGAGGGTAATCACTCTTGCTTTAACCTGCTTGGATCTGGATTGCAGTCTGTGATAGTAATGGAATATAAAGTTCCCCCTGTATTGGCTTGGTTTTCAAACTGATTGTGTTAAAACCCAGAGCTTGTTAATCCCACCTGTGGGATGGACTTGTTGATGTGAAAAGAAAGTCCTGAACTGGGAGAAGCTGGTGACATAGATTTGGAGAGACAAGAGAGAGGCAGAAGAACTTTTTGGAAGCAGCAGCTCGTGGAGGCAGAGAGAGACTGAGAGAATTGCTGGGGGCCACTTTAAATTGCCCTGGACTTTTGAGACCTGCCCCCTGAGCTGCCAAGGACTGAGGAGACATGGCTGTTTTGCTGGTACTTTGTCTGTCTGTTTTGATGTTGTTTTGACAGATTTGTCCACTGGTGAAAGACAGTACTATTGTTGAAGAAGTCCTGGAACCTGGCTGTTGGCTAAGAGCTCCTGAGACTGTCCTGCAGACAGAGTGAATACTGTCCACTGGTAAAGGACAGTGCTGTAGTTGCAGGGCTCTGGGAACCTTTCTGTTGTTTCAGAAGCCCTGAAGAAGGATTTTCTTGTTGTATGTTTACAGAAATTCTGGGAGAGGGTTTTGCTAATGTTTTCAGGGGTTCTAGGACTGTTCTACAGACAGAGGATGAATTAATGAAGGGACTGGCAATGTATCTTGTGGCCTTGCTAATCCTTGTCTCCCCAGGAACTGAGATTGCTGAGAACTTGCCTCGTGTCAAGATGAAGAAAAGACCTCCATTTGAGTATTAAGTGCTGTGCTTAAACTTGATGTAACTCTGGGGTAGATTCAATTGTGATCAAGGGGTGGGGAACTTTTGACCTTTTTGGGTTCTATGGTTGAACAAATGAATGTACTTTACTTAGATTGGAAACTAATCTCCATTTGAGAAGATGGGCTTTGTGGTGGAATAAATGAAGGTACAGCCTAGGGTGGAGTAGTATTTAGAACAGGGACTTTGTAATTGATTGAAGGATTGGAAGGTCCTGGGGTGGGGTAGTACTTGGAGATTATTTAATCACCCTTAGTAAATGCTGTATTTTGAATGATGTCATGTTTTGACCTTCTCTGTTCTTACTTTGTCACTGAATAAAATGGAGAGCACCTATGCTGGTATTTTGAACCTTGGGAAGTTGTCTTTGCTTGGCATGACATTACACAGTCTAGGGTGGAGGTCCTAGGGTGTGTATCCAGCTTTCCAGAACATGTGGAGACCTCAGAGAGGGCACCCATCTAATACCTCCAGCAGCTGAGAAAACCCCAGCATTTGGGATGAAAGCTCCCCTGTCTGGTGGCAGAGTGCTACTTTTGCAAAAAGCCCAGGGGTCAAGTGACTGAGGGGTGACATGACCAGGCAAAGAAACAAAGCAGACAGAAGATTCCAACATTAGACTCCTACTTTGGGGACAAAAAGGAGCAAAGTATGGAACAGGAGGAAGACAGTGAAGTCAGAACTCCTGCACCAAAAACTTCAAAGGAAAATATGAGCTGCTTACAGGCCATAGAGGACGTTAAGAAGCAGATACAAGAAGTAGAGGAAAAATTGGGAAGAGAAATGAGAATGATGCAAGAAAATTATGAAATGAGAGTCAAAAGCCTGACTGAGGAAAACATACCTTAAAAAATAGACTAACTCAAATGGCAAAGGAGACTGAAAAAGGCAATGAGGAGAAGAATGCCTTAAAAGCTGAATTTCACAGATGGAAAAAGAATCTCAAAAGCTCACTGAGGAGAATCATTGCTTCAGAATTAGATTGGAGCAAATGGAAGCTAATGCTTTTATGAGATGCTGTTAAAACAGATCCAAACAGATGAAAAAATAGAAAGCAATGTGAAATATCTCATTGGAAAAACCACTGACCTGGAAAATAGATCCAGGAGAGATAATTTAAAAATTATTGGACTACCTGAAAGCCATGACCAAAGTAAGAACCTAGAAAAAGATCCCAAAAAGAAAACTCCTAGGAATATTATAGCCAGGTTCCGGAATTCCTAGATTAAGGAAAGAATATTACAAGCATCCAGGAAGAAACAATTTGAATATTGTGGAAACACAATCAGGATAACCCAGGATCTGGCAGCTTCTACACTGAGGGATCAAAGGGCTTGGAATATAATATTCCTGAGGTGAAAGGAGCTGGGATAAAAACCAAGAGTCACCTACCCAGCAAAACTGAGTATCATGTTTCAGGGGAAAATATGGTCATTCAGTGGAATAGAGGACTTTCAAGCATTCTTGATGAAAAAAACAGAGTTGAATAGAAAATTTGACATTCAGATACAAGAAGCAAGAGAAGCATGAGAAGGTAAACAGGGAAAAGAAATCATAAGGAACTTATCAAAGTTGAACTATTAACATTCCTACATGGAAAAACAATAATTGTAACTTATGAAACTTTTTCTCAGTAGTTGAAGGGAATAGAATTATATATATATATATGTGTGTGTGTGTGTGTGTATGTATATATATGTGGGTATATGGACATATGAATACATATGTGAACGTGTGCATATGTTTACAGTTATACATAGATAGAGGGCACAGGACCAATTTAACAGGAAGGGATGATACTTAAAAGGTGAAATTAAGAGGTGAGAGAGGAATATAATGAGAGGAGATGGGGAGAGATAGAATGGAATAAACTATCTCATATAGAAGAGGAAAGGGAAAATGGTTGCAATGGAGGGGAAGAATAGGAAGGCAAAAGGGAATGGGTCAAACTTATTCCCATTGAATTTGGCTTGGGGTGGGAATGAAATACACACTAAATAGGGTATCTCACCCTCCAGGAGAGTAGGGGGGAAAGGGATGAGAGGGGGGATGATGGAAGGGAGGGCAGGCTGGGGGGGAGGGAAGTTGGAAGCACCCACTTTTGAAAAGGGACAGGATCAAAGTAGAGAATAGAACAAGTCGGAGGTGGGAGAGAATGGAGGAAAATATAGTCAGTTTTTTACAATATATCTACTATGTTATTGTTTTGCATTAACCACACATGTACAACCTATACGGAACTGCTTATCTTCCCAGTAAGGGTGGGTGACAAGGAAGGAAGGGAATGAATCTGGAATTCAAACTTTTAAAATCAAATATTCAAATATATATGTGTACATACATTAATACTATTTTACATGTCATTGGGCAATAAGATATACAGGCCCTGGGCCATAGAGATCCACCATGCCCTACTGGAAAAGTCGAAAGGGGTATGGGAGAAAATATGGGAGAGAGCAGATTAGAGGAGAGGATAACCTGTGGCACTGCTATTTTGGGGCGGTGGGTAGGGGAAAAATGGGGAGAAAATTTGCAACTCAAAATCGGGTGGAAATGATTGGTCTAAATCAGAAGTTAATAAAGCATTTGAAAAATGAAAAAAGAAAGAATTTCAAAGCAAGAACTTTTTCCTCCATTTTTCACATGAACTAGAATTTAGAGATGCAATGTGATGTGCAAAAGGTGATACATCTATTTACTAGCAGAGACAAGAAGGGATCCTGTATATCCCCATCTATCATGACTCTTGATTCATTGCTTCCCATTTACTCCCATACCACTTCTCTGCATGGACACCATTAAAAACTTTCAAGACCAATCTAAATTAATTGTTCCCATACCTTCAAATAAAACTAGCAGTCATACAAATGGTCCCACCTCCAATAAGTGGACCAGCCCATAAGTACAGCCACTAAGCTCACTCCTACCAAATTTGATCTTTCTTTGGGTATGGAGGGCACAATGCTTCCTCCTCACTCTATTTCTTTGAGGCAACATAATATAGTGGTTAGAAGCTGGATTTGTTAATAGAAAAATCTAGGTTCAAATCCTAGCCCTGACTCTTATGAACTATGCAAGGATAAGAAAATCACAAACATTCAGAAACTCAGTTTCTTCATCTATAAAATGGAGGCAGTAAGATCTATATTTCCTACCTCATGCTAGGGTTTGTTTTAAGACTAAAATAAAATAATACAGGTAAAATGCTATGAAGACTTTAAGTATTATATAAATTTAGTTAAAAGTATTAATCACAGTCATTTTATACACAAGAAATTAGTAGTAAAAATTCCTGTGAAGGTAAATATTGTTTTGTTTTGTTTACCATTCTGTGGGGCAAATATGAATCAGTGTAATCTAGTTTCTAAATGTGCCTTGCTAGTGTTTGCTTATTTACTTACAAGGATGACTTACTCTCAATGTTTCTCCTGAGGCATTCTGTGTTTCCTATTGTGGTTTCAGGGAGAAAAAGGGGGTCAAGTATTCATCATTTGTCATCAAACAGCTCAGCTGTGCATATAACCATATATTTTCTTATTAAGAGTAAGGAGTAGTTCTAACTTCAGTAGTTTTTATTTTAATTTAGTAGTAGTAACTAATTTTATTCATTGTATTTCCATGGTACAGGCTAAATAAGAAAAAAAATGGTCCTTATTGAAAACTGTCTGTAATCCAGCCAGTTTGTTGAACAAACATAAAAGATTTTAAAGGTTTCCTAAAGTTATAATGTTCTCTCTCACTGGGTATGAAAGATTTCCTTACTCAGTGCCTTTATTTTTCAGGGTTATAAAGTGTCATGAAACTCATGCATTTTGCAACTCTCACATTCCTATCTGGAGTTGACTTTGTACCAACTATGTCTCAAATGAGTCCATTTCTGATAAACAGGAGAGAGAAACACTAATAGGGATTGCTTGATTAGTTCTCTTCATTAAAGATTATAGTTTCATTTTATTTCTATTAAAGGGAGGGGAGTCAATATATTTTTGCTGCCTTTTTGACTTTGGAGAAGTAAAATAAGGTCTTTACTTTTGAAAATCTTAAATCTAGTTTATTAAACTCATGACTAGTACAATTATTAGATTAGAAGGGAGAGAGAATCTTTGGGGATCTTAATATTTCAAGGATCATAGGAGCTGAGCGCTGGGAGGGACCTCAGTGACTACATGTCCAATCTCTATGTGAAGGAATCTCCATGAAAATCTATCCAAGAAGTGGTCATCCAGCCCTAATTAAAGATGCCTAAGGAGAAGAAGTCAACACCTTGAGGCAGTACACATGGGGAAGTTCTCATTGGTAGAATATTTCCTCCTGCTATAAAACTTCAATTTGACTCTTTTTCCTTAGGGCCAAATAGGTAAATCTAATCTGTCTTCCATACAGCTCCTCAAATACTTGAAGTGATCCCCCAGTCTTCTCTTCCCCAAGCTAAACATAACCAGTCCTTTCAATGCCTCTTCATGAATTGGGTGTTGAAAAGCTTTCACAAAACCAGTTGCCCTCCTCTCTAGATTATTACTGGCTGTCTCAACTGAATGGAATACAACATCCCCTCCCAGTGAGGTCTAAACAAGGTGGAACACAGCAGCAGCAGCACTTCCTTCCTTCTTCAAATCAAGTCATTAATTATGTATTGTCTACTCTGAACCAGAGACACTGTGCTAATCTCTGGGGCTACATAATGACTCTTCTCAAACCAATTGGCAATGTAATGACTTGCCACAAATTGTGTCTCTCTTAATGAAAGTCAAGTGTCCAATGTGTTTTGCTGGTATATCACACTGCTACTGATATGGAACTAGCAAGCCACTAAGACCTTCAGATCTTTTTTTTTTTTTTAAGAAAATTACTGCTGTCTAACCATGCTTCCTCTAATCACTTGTACTAGTGGCAGTGATACAAAGAAAGGCAAAAATGTCATCCCTGCCCTCAAGGATCTCACACTCGAAAAAAAAATTGTATATAAAAGATATAGACCAAATAGATGGAAGGTAACCTCAGAGGGAAGGCAATAACAGTGACGAGGGACAAGGAAAGGCTTCTTGCATAATGCAAGACTTGAACCAAATATTGAAGCAAAAGCAGAGAAGCCTGGAGGCTGAGAAGTGTAGAGGAGATTGTTCTAAGCATGGCAGATGCAATAAAGGCATAGAGTTGAAGGAAATGTTATATAGAAGAATTGCAAAGAAACTGGTGTTTCTGGGCCACAAAGTACATGGGAGGAGAAAAGCATTAAAAGAATGAAAAGGGCAGAAATAGCAAGGCTGTAAAGGTCTTGTAAAGCCAAGCAGAGGATATAATATTTGATACTGGAGTTAATAGGGAACCACAAAATTTGACTGTGGGGAAGTGGGCAGAGAGGGCTGAGGGTTTGACTTGTTTAGATCTACACTCTAGGAAAATCAATGTGGTAAATGGCTGAGGACGGATTAAGCTGCGGGAGAGACTGAGGGAGGGGGATCAGACGGAAATAGACCAGGCATGAGGTGGCGAGCTCCTGCTCCAACGTAGAAGCTATGTGGTTGTTCTTCCTTATCATTACCCCCATTCCCTTGATCCCTCAGCCCTGTCATAGGCCTTCACTCTTGCACTGGCTGTACTTTTCTCCCTTGACTCTTTGGTGACCCAATTAAACTATACGTTGTCCTATCTTTCCAGTTCCTTGTCCCCATCCCATCAACGATCTGGCACTCTCTTTAAATGAGAGAAAATAGAAGCATTCATTGTAGACATTGATTTAATCAAGAATGGAAAGAACAAGGAGAGCTGGGAGGAATGGTCAGATCAAACGAGGGTCTTTTAAGGATGAGGAGAGGAGTGTTTGAAGACAACAGGGAAGATAGTATAGCCCCTTGTCACCCACACACACCCACTCAATAAATCCCAGTGTTTTATCACCTCCAAGATCAATACAAACTCTTCTGTTTGACATTCAAAGCCCTCCATAATCTGGCCACTTCCCTCTACCTTTCCAACTTCCTTACATCTTTCTCCTCAACCTACACTCTTCAGTTCCGTGACCCTGGCATCCTTGTTCTTCCACAAACAGGACACTCCATCTCTGAAGCCTGGTAGTCTCCCTGAATGTCCTCTATGACAGGCTGTTCTACCTCCTTATCTCTGCCTGTGCCTTTCCTGACTTCCTTCATTTGTGGTTGTTCAGTCATTTTTAGTCCTGTCTGACTTATGGTGACCCCCTTTGGGGTTTTCTTGACAAAGATACTGGAGTGGTTTCCCATTTCCTTCTCCAGTTCATTTTACAGAGGACGAAACTGAAGCAAACAGGGTTAAGTGACTCGCCTGGGTTTGCACAGCTGGTAAGTATCTGAGGCCAGATGTTAAATCAGGAAGATGGGTCTTCTTGACTCCAGGCCTTACACTCTATTCTCTGTGCCACCTAGCTACCCCAGCTTTCCTCCAAGTCCCAACCCAAACCCCATCCTCTAGAGGAAGCCATTCCCAACCCCTCAATTCCAGTGTCTTTCCTCTTTCAACTATTTCCTTTTTTTCTTTATTATAGCTTGTTTATACATATTTCTTTGCTCTTCATTTTCCCCATTAGTCTGTAAGCTCCTTGAGGTCAGGGACTGTCTCTCTCCTCTTTTTGCTTCCCCAGCACTTAGCAGAGTGTCTGGCACATAAGCATTTAATAAATATTAATTGACCAAAAAAAAATAAGGTGAGATTGAAGATCAGAGGTGGAGGTGCTGCTAGAGGGAGCAGTAAGCTAAAAAAAAGGTAGAATGGGATCAAGATTACATGGAAAGGCATTTACCTCAGCAAAGTAAAGGGCAATCTTTTCATGAGACACAGGGATAGTGGTGTACATATGTTGGGGGGATGGTTAATATATCTGAGTGATGCCAGGTGACAATGAGGGAAGAAGAGGGAGCTTTCAGTGAGGGAATGGCATCAATATTTTGAGTGAAGTATGGGCTGAGGTCTTCTGGCAAGAGGTCAGAGAGTGGGATGCCATAGGAGGTTTGAGGAGACTTGTAAATATCTGGAAAAGTCACTGAGGCAAGTTGGAGAGCCAACTGATTATGGCAGCATAGAAGGAAGGAGAAACTTGTGGCGTTAAGGGCCCAGTAGAATTTAAGTAACATAAATGATGACCCCATCAGCATGATTTGGGAATTATTTTTTCTAAATTGATTCAATAATGTGTGAATAAGAAGGAAGGAATCAGGTAGTGGGGGAAAGAGAGAGAGAGAGAGAGAGAGAGAGAGAGAGAGAGAGAGATGTCTATCCATTTCTATTTGTACCTATCTATCTCTCTGTCCATATATGTGGACAGATAGATGATAGATAGATAGATAGATAGATAGATAGATAGATAGATAGATAGATAGATAGATAGATAGATGATAGATAGATAGATAGATAGAGATAGATAATTAGCTACCCCTCCTAACTGTGGCATCTGCCAATCTGATGAACTTATGATCTCTGCTTTAATACACATATCCTGAGTATGATATACATAGGAAAAAACATTTTTATTAAATGCATGAGTTGCATAATCTTAAGATTACAGCTCTAGGTCAGAATGGAAATTCAAAGTCCTTGAGCTCCTTTCACAATTGTGGGAACTTAGGAACAAGGTCAAGTGACTTGCCCAAGACCATGTGTCCACAGATCTGGAATGTGAACCCACATGCCCCAAGTATAAATTCAATGTGATTTCCATAGTTTCATGATACCACATTGTAATGGGGTATGAAGAGTAAGTGCCTATGATAGAGGTTTTTATTTCTTTCTTTGTATTGCTATCCCTGGAATTCCCTCTCCTCATCTTTTTGTGGCTCCAGGAGCACTGATTTCCATTTTGTCTTCATGGTGTAGTGGATTCTATTATTTATGGATTGCACTAGAGTATCACAAGTTTCATAGTGGCAGCCACAAAACTCCTGAATGTAGTACCAACCAGATTAAAATGCAATTGTAAAATGTTTAACAAAATAAATACAAATATAACATAGGATAGATAATGTTAATTTGTGGTTTTCTAAGTCAATATGTGGCCTCAGAGACCTATATCTATTTTTGTTTGACACCACTGGACTAGATGACCTCAGAGGTCACTTTTTACCCTGAGGTCCCATTACTGGTTCTCTGATTATCACTATGATTTCACGTAGGGTGGCTTTTCCCCGTAATACAAAATCATCATACATTGGCCACTGGCTAATTGACCTTTGGTTATGCTAACCTGGGCCAATCAAGAGAGAAATAATCAAACCAAATAGTAATTTGCAGCAATGAGTCTGGCTTCCCTCTTAAGAGAAGAAATGCATTCTTAACTCACTAGGGTACACTTAGCTATTAGTTAACTATAGTGCACTAAAAGTGACTGAGGAACCTGAACCCATTAGAAAACCTCCCAAATGGAATATCTATTAATTTCTTTTCATAAGGTTAATCATATTCTGTAATGTAACCTACTGTTGCTTTCATTATTATTCATAATCTTGCCATGAATAGCAACAAACTGAAGCCTTAGGTCAATTCTACGTTGATTCTTTAGCTCACCCCAAATTCTTTCTGGTTCCTATCAACAAATTCTCATCAAAAACACTACAATTAAAATTTTTAATAACACAATGAATAATTCAGACCATTACAAAGGAAAAACTATAAACAAGAAAATAACAATAAAAGCTTCAGTTACATGCCTAGAATTTGGATCAGCTCTTCAGCAATCACAGCAATCACACCCTCCCACTTCACCTAGGCCCATCTGATTTCTTCTGGTGGGATGGAGAGAGGCCCCCCACAGAGCCGGGTAAAGAGAAATGTCATTGTAAATTGTTTGTAACTGACATTCATCAGCTTCCTCAAGTTTCATTCTACTACTTTGGCCTCTAGTTGGGAACATTTATGGTTATGGAAAGGGCCATAATTATGTGAATTTCAGCTCCCAAATCAAGAAGTGGACTAAAAGCCGATTGAAAAGGAGGATGTTTTTAAACACTGATCTGGTAGATAGTCATTTTCAAGACCACAACTCTCTTTAACAATGAAAACTTGGCTATTCAGTGAGGGATTTTGTTGTTACCTTTTATGACTGTACATTATCTTAGGAAATATGTGCTTTTTGCAGATTTTACTGCAGTCCTCAATCTTACACCCCAACCCAATACCATTAATTATTGACTTTACTTGTGTCTAAAAGATCAGACTTACTGTTACAGTAAATATCCTTTTGGAACTAAAGCAATGTGGGGCAAACAGAAGTAAGAGTATACATCCTTCAGAGGTAACAATGTAAGTCTGATGTGTTCTTCTATCGAAGCAGTTTCTCAAAAGATGAATTGCAGGGGTGGCTAGGTGGTGCAGTGAGTAAGAGTGCTAGCCCCAGAGTCGGGAGGCCCCCGGGATTGGTTCCAGCCTCAGACACTTAACACCCACACAAAAAAACTGGCCGTGTAACCTTGGGCAAGTTACTTAACCCCAACTGCTTTAAAAAAAAAAAAAGATGAATTGCAAATAATTAACAACTACACAAAAGAATGTTCTAAATAATTAATAATACAAGAAATGCAGATAAAAACAACCCTGAGGTTTCAACTCATACCTTTCAAACTGAGGAAGATAACAAAAGCTAATAATAATCATTTTAGGAGGGGCTGTGAGAAGAAAGACACGTTGGTGAATTGTTGATGAAGATATGAATCAGTGCAATCATTTTGGAAAACAATTTGAAATTACTTAGATAAGATGACTAAAAGGTCCATATCCTTGGACCCAAAGATTCCATTACTGGACTCATCCCCCAAGGAGACCATTGAAAAGAAGAAAGTCCCTATATTCACCAAAATATGTATAGCAGTACCTTTTGTTTTGGTAAAGAATTGGAAACAAAGAAGATTCCCATTGATTGAGGAATGACTAATTATGGTACGTGAATGCAATTAACAATTATGGTACAAGAATGCTATACGAAATTATGGAGGTGATGGATATAGAGAAACATGGGAAAGTCTGATAAACTGATGAACTGATAAAGTGAAATCAGCAGAGACAAGAAAATCGTTTGACATACAGTGTCAATGACCATATAAACACACACACACACACACACAACCACACACACACACATACACACAGCAGTTGATGTTATAAGATTATAAAAATCAAGCCTGGCTCAAAAGAAGACCCAGGAGAAAGTTTTCCCAAGCCTCAGGCAGAGGTGGAGATCCTCAGGTGCTGAACATTGCACATGTTTCCAAGTTTTTTGGTGTATTTAAGGTAAGAGAAAGAGATGGAAAGGGAAGGGAGGGAGGAGGGGCAGGAAAGAGAAGGGAAGGAGGAAGAGAAGGGGAGGGAAAGAGGAGGAGAATCTAACCAATTATGCTGATTTTTTTCTTCTTCATTTTTTGGTCTTGTTATGCTAGTTATTATATGTGATAACTCTCTGAGGGGAGAAGGGAAAACTGTGGAGATATAAAAAATGAAAGATCAATAAAAGCTTATTTTAAAAAAAAGTAAGTTTTTTGTTTGAACATTTTCATTGTGGTTCACTTTACCATGCCAAAGGACTCATGGCATAGGTTTCAGTTGGTACTTCATCTTGGCTATAGAAGTCCCTCCCCCTCTAGCCCCACTCTGTATAACCATGTCTGTGTCAGGACCCCTAACATCCCCACTTTGCACACACAATTATTTCATGTTGTCACTACACATCAGAATGATAGGATGTTTCTGACTCTTAATGGTCAGTGCAGATTGTATCGGTACCACTATGGAACAGGTCCCCAAAGCCCCAACCTGAACCAAAAGCCTGACCTACTCTTTGCTCTTGGAAGTAGTTGGGTAAGTGGGAGTTATATAGTTGCCCAACTAACTGCTATGATTTCATAAGCCTTTACATTGTAGGGATAAGTTTCCACTTTCTCTTTTTCTTGATGCATCATTAATTGCTAGAGATTTGGTAGAGGTCCTCAGTAAGGATAGGGAAATTAAATTGAGAAATTTTTTCTGTTTTCTTGGGAACCCAGTAGGTATATCATTTCACTACATGTCCTTCCCTAAACTGTTGAATTTTATTTATTTTACCTTTAGGAGAACAGGGATTAATAGTTTGGGAGAGGGAAGTATGAGAAATACTGTGCATTTATCTTCAAGGATGCCCTAAGCATATGGATAAGTCAGAACATCCCCAAATTCATCTTTTCTTTAGAGATGCTGAGCTGTTATTGTGACTGTGATGTTTTAGGTGCCAGAGCTTTTGCACATGTGGTAGTTGTTAAATAATTATATCTTTTAACTAATTTTTAATATATCAGGGAAAGTTTAAACTCACAAGCTGCTGTGTTGGTATTTTAACTGCCAGAAGAGGCCGGTGCTATCAGCAGACCACTGTATCCATGGTAACAAGCTTTTCATCTTTTTTATCTTTTCAGTGACCAAAGGGTGATTATTTCTTTTCTTTACACTCTGATATTTTCATAGTTTATCACAGCTATAATGAGCACTTCCTAGCACCTAAGTAGGGGTAAAGGCATTCAGGGTGAAAATAAATATAGCTACATGTAAAGTAACCACCACGAAGTATAAAGAGTAGGAATTTTTCTACACTTCTTGAAAGACTAGATGCAGCATACAGTCTATGCAATGAACACTGGGATGCGAGCTTTAGGATCAGAGGACCATTGACTTTGAGATGAAAGGGGTTTTGAGGTGCAAACACCTATGGAGAAAATGTGCTATACAGATATAAGTGACTTACTCTGGGTTACCCAAATGGTGGAGTAGGAAAGACCTTTGAAAGTGTCTAATCCAGCCCCTCATTTTACACAGGAACAAAATGAGGCCTGAAGAGCAAGTCACACAGAAAATAAAGTGCAGAGCTAGGATTGGAACCCAGGTCTTCTGATTCCAAACTTAGCATGCTTTCTAAGGTAGAATACTACCTCTCCCCAAAGTCATGGGAATCTTGTGAGGGTTAAGTAGGAGTTAAATTGGAAGTTGGAACATATTTCTGTTCAAGTCATGAGAGGTTCAGCAAAATTGTAGCCTAGCAGCCATGGAGTGCTATTGGACTCTAGTCAACAAAGTGGGAATCTTCAGAACTAAAGTTGTGGTCTTGAAAGGCTTCTCCTATGCTCACCAGATAAGATGATTCCACTTTCTGAGTTACTCAGTCACAGAAAAAGGAGTGTGTCAGAGGTTCAGTACTGTAGCCCAAAAAGGTTTTGTTTAGGACATAGACCTACTTTTAGTCAACAAGACTTTTTGGAAGATGGGTAGGCATATCCTAATTTTTTCCCCCAAGTCCCTGGAAAGAATTAGAAAATGTGTAATTTCCCTTCTTACTCCAATTAGACATCATAGGATGGTAGAAGTCATATCTATTAGTCAGCAAGTATTAGCCAAGAGATATTTATTCATCTTCCATTAGATATCCAAGTTATGGAGCTAAACTTTCTAACTAAAGAAATGTTTTGAGATTTCTAAGAACAAATGCTTAGGGAAGGGGGGGAGGAGAAAAGCTTCTAAAGATGCAAAAGAAGGAAAGGAGATCAAAGCTATGAGAAAAGGGAAAGCAGCCTCCTACCCCATGATTACAGAAAATTTTCAGAGGGTGAAAACAGCCCATACAAGGATAAGAAAGCTCTCCTATCAACTAACTTGTGGAAATATCCTTATGGAACAAGCAATCGGAAAAGAAATAGGCTGCAAGAATAAAAAGTTCTGAGAGAAATTATTATTAACCAGTGATTTGAAGAGATCCAGAATTCCCCCCTTTTCTAAAGTCTCGATTTCTAAAGTTCTGTCTTATGAAAGACATTACTGATAATGAGATTAGACTACCATTCTTGTTCAGATCCCACCCAGGTGAGGAAGCCATTGTGCTCTACTCAGGTTTTGATGGGGATAAATTATTGGAATAGATTGCCCAAGGCTGGGGGTAAATAAAAAGTAAATTACAGCAATCATTTGAATAAGTTGAGTCCCTCATTGTAATATTTATTCTCTAATAAATTGCTAACCAGAGTTGATTGCCCCTTTAGGAACACCCCTCTACCAATGGGCATATAAGCCAGGAGCCCATGCCATTATTGTCTTTGGTTTAAAAGAGAGATTGCCAAATGACCAATCTTTTATTAATAAATGTGCTAGCATTATTAATAAAATAATGAAATTGCCCAGAAATCATGTCTCTTGAAATTTTTTAAATGCCACAGTTCCAAAGACATGCTACTAAACAAAGACATTCCTCTTTTATTTAGAGGCTGGGACCACTGATGAAAATCTTACATTAGTTATGAAAATTCCACACTATTTTAATTTTCATGTTAGTTTCACTAAGCATGAACAAGCATCAAGCACTTACTGTGGGTGTTCCAGTCAAGGATGATTGAAGGACAGGCTTCTCGTGAAGATAACGTTGTTTTCATTACTCCCCCTCAATTCCTAATGTTTTCCCTAAGGTTTAGAAAGGAAAGGTACCAGCAGTGTCAGCTAGTCCTACCTCCTCTCATTTTTCCCAGGTGAAAGCTGAGACCAAGTCAGAGTGTTGGTGACTTGCCCGAGATCACAAATATCAAGGATTAAAATTCAGGCCTCAGGCTTCCATGGCTACTGATCTTCTCTTTCTACTGCATTAAGGTTCAAAGCTGGAGGCTCTTCATTTCATAGGCAAGCAGGGTCTGTGGACATTTTTATACCCCAAAAAACAAGATAAACAAGGAGAGACAACTAATTTAGCATGGTTAGCATTATACAAGAGGGCTTCTTTGATAACTTGATGCTGTTGTTTAGTCATTTTTCAGTTTTGTGCAACTCATCAAGACCCCCATTTGGGGTTTTCTTGGCAAAGATACTGGAATGGTTTCCATTTCCTTCTCCAGCTCATTTTACACATGAGGAAACTGACAAAAATAGAGTTAAGTGATTTGTCCAGGGTCACACAACTAGTGTGATCAGCTAGACTGAGATCAGATTTGAACTCAGGGAGGTGAGTCTTCTTGACTTTATGCCTGACTCTCTATCCACGGCACCACCCTGTCCCTGGACAGCATGGGTAATCTTATACTAAGTTAGTTTTAATGCAGTCCAAATAGCATCTCTTAAACATGAAAATTACATGAAATCAAAAGCTGACATGATACAACTGCTGATGGGTAGGTATTGTCCCCATCCAATAGTGAGGATGGCTGAGTTAAGCAGAAAAACCATTGGGAATCAGAAGACTGAGTAAAAGAACACTGAAATTGAAATCAGGGAACCTGGGCTCAAATCTCTTTTGTGACAGTGTGATCTGTGTAACTTTAGGCATATAACTCAGTGCCTTTGGTCCACTGTTTGCACATTTGTAAAATGAAATGGTTGCACCAAGTGATCTCTCAGGTCTGACTCTGTGACTTCTGGAGCTTTTACTTAATCCCTTGGGAAAACCACTTCTTATCGTTGGGTCTGGTCATTTCCAAGGTATTTCTAGCTATTATTCCTACAGCATATTTCATTTTTTTTTTCAAAAGGATATTAATGAGTCAGTGGTACCTACTAAATAGATATTTATTATTTTAGAAAAACCTGGGTTCAAATCCTGTCTCTAACATATACAGTCAGTCAGGATGACCTTGGGCAAGTCACTGAGGTGCCCCAGTGAATTCTCTAAGACAATATGTCACAGATAGATCACTGATCTAGGCCAGTGGATGGAATTTCCACAATGGGATAAATAGAATCCTTGAGGTAAGTGAATGTTCCTTTTTTTTTTTTTATCTTAGGCACCGAGCACAAAATGGCTGCCTGCAAATATTTGTTAATTGGTTGATTCCTGTATAGAGGACATTTTAGTTATCCCTACCAAAAAACAAAACAAAACAAAACAAAATGACTGCATATAAATTATAATGCATGTTTAGGAAAATACAATAAACTTGATGAGAAAATAATTCTATGGAGATATTCCCTCCAAAGGAAAGCACAAAAGAACCTTATTGGTAGTGTACATCTCCCTCTAAACACACTCTCTTCCATTTCGGAGGCTGGCGAGATCGATAGGCATTCTATGCCACATAGGATCATAGACAAACATGTCTCAGGGAGGGTATGTAAAAAGATTTCCATGGCTGAAGGCTTTCCAGGGTGATCCTAAGGCTGCTGTAACAATCAAGTATTGGTATCAAGAGACTTCGTGCTCCCCCGATTAAGGCCATGAGGTGCAGTTGGTTTTCTGAAGTACAAGTATCCCATCATCTGAATACAAATCCCACGATAAATCAAACAGCCTCAAGTGAAAACATCCCCAGTCACATTTGTCACACACATAAAAAAAAGCCTTTTAATTTTCTTTCCTCTTAGCAGTGGCATTAAGTCAAGGCCACCTGCCCAGCCTGGGCCTTATAGTCAATCGCTTCCCTCATCCAGACATGCCATTGTTCTAAATCATTCTCCCCAACTCCATTATGGTAGAGTCTGAGAAGTAGGCAATATTTCTAACTGCAGAGAAAGGAGAGATACGAAGGGACTGCAAGGCTGGGAAAGTATTAGTCAAAGACTCAGGGGGTGAAAATCTGCAAGACTAGGAGAGAAAGAAGAAAACAATAGCAGACAGGCAGAGGGAGACGTCTTCAGTAACACGAACAACAACCCAAGATCTCCTTTGTCCAGATCGTGAGGAGGTCAGCATACTTCAAAGTGTGAGAAAAGAAGAAGCTAATGATATTCCTCATGATTTATTGGGAGTGGAAATGAAATGAATGCTTGTTCACACAGCTTATCATTTCTGCAAAGTGGCAATAGGAAAACAAAATAAATCATATAGAATAATGATAATTGTTACCATTTATATGGTGCTCTACACATTGCCAAGGGCTTTCTTTCCAGATATGATGTCATTTGAGCCTCCCGCAATACTATGGCATCATTATTATTGCACCCTTTTTACAGATGAGGACATTGAAGCTGAGAGAGGTCAATGGACCAACTACAAGTCCAACATTCTATTCACTGTGCCTCACTGAATGCTGATATTTACAGAAAACTAAAGGGCTTGGTTCCTTTTTACTTCTCTGGTCCCCCTTTCCTTTTACCCTTCCATGATTTCTACTGTTTCTTTTCCCTACAAAGAGCCAATGGATGGAAGTGCCATCTATGTAAAGCTCTAGCAGACTTGGTCATGGAGATACAACATGGAGTTTGTGGTCACTGTACATCTTTATAGTTCTGGCATTTATCTCTTTCATGCAATGAGGGGATGAGCAACAACTTTATGTTAAATTCAATCACAGCACGTTCCCAGCCTGGGAACAAGAAACAGCCCTTCAATTGTCTCTCTCTCCAAATGGTGGGAATAAGCAAATTTATTTACAAAATCACAAACCCTCAGAGTTGGAGGGGATGTCAAAGGCCCTCTGACCAAATCGTACTCCCCAAGTAAATCTTAATACAACATACTTAACAAGAGATTATACAGCTTCTGTATGAAGACAACCAATTAAAGGAAATTCACTACCACCTAAAATGGTTCATTCTGCTCTTAGATGCCTCTAACTAGGTCCCAGCAAATTTTTCTTCACATCAAGACTAAATTTTCCTCTTTCTAGCTTTCATGCATTGTTCACAGATCTGTCTTCTGAGGTCAAACAGAACAAATCAAAATCTAATCCCCCTTGAATATGAGAATTCTTAAAATGCTTGTAGATAACTATCATGTCATCTCTTAATCTTGATTTCTCCAAGACAAGTACCATTAATTCCTTAACCTGATCCCAATCTAGCATAAACATGGGCTCTTTCACCATTGCAGTGGTATTCTTCTTGATGCTCTCTTATCAATTGATCACTTTCCTGAATTGTGGCACCCAGAACTAAATGGAATGCTCTGGATGTGGTCTGACCAGTGCAGAAGGTAGCAGGTTTATCACACTGCTATTCCTGTAGAACCTGCCTCTGAGAAGGCCGCCCAAGATTATATGAATTTTCTGTGCCTGCAGATCACACTATTCATTCATGTTAAACTTTCAGTCCTTTAGAATATGCAGATTTTATAGACAAAATTCTGGCTAAACAGGCTTCCACATTTTTTTTCTTGTGAAGTCAATGATTCCTATTAAAGTTCATTGTATTAGATTCTAGTGTTAGCTATCCCTCTTTTTTCCTTGTCTGTTAAAAATCTTTCTTCCCTAGCCTTCTATTCAGTGTTAGCTATCCTTCAATTTTTGTAATCTGATAATTTGGTAAGCATGGTGTCGATACCTTTATCTAAGTCACTTTTTTTTAAGGCATTTGAAAGTTCAGGGACAATCATAAGTCACCTGGAAATTCCTATGAAGACTTTATTCCAATTTTACCATGAATTATTTTTTTAAGCAATTGGGGTTAAGTAACTAGCTCAAGGTTACACAGCTAGGTGTTTCTGGGTGGGTGCTAAGTGTCTTAGCCCGGATTCAATCCCAGGTCATCCCAACACTGGGGCCGGTGCTCTTACTTGCTGTGCTAACCTGGCCGCCCTTTTACCATGAATTATTAATGATTATTCTATGAGTTGAATCATTCAACCATTTTTGAATGCATATAATTGCATTATAGTTTAGTCACCATCTCTCCATCTTTTGCATGGTAACAGCATGAAGCACTTTGAAAAAAATCTTAATACTGTCTTCTCCTGGCTTATTAATTTAATAACCCTTTCAACAAAGAAAACAGGGTTAGTATGGCATGTTCCATCCTTGATTAAGTAATATTTTCTCTTTGGGATGATTGCTTATTTGTTACTCATTCCCTAACCATCTCTCATAATCCAATTTAGAACTTTGCCTGGAATCAAAGAAAGCTCACTGGACTATAGTTTTATGATTCTATGGTTTTTATTTTTTTTCAATAAAGACATTTACCCTTTTCCAGGCCTATAGTTCCTGTTCTTCCAAATCTTTCAAAGATCACTGATAGTCTCATCAATCACATCTGTTACGTCTTTCTGTACTCTCAGGTCACAGAGAGCCCTCTTTCCTAGTTGAGTTAAGCTAATCTCACTTCCAGCTGAAGATCTGATTCACTCTTTTCTTTTTAAGCAATTGGGTTTAAGTAACTTGCTCAAGGTTACACAGCCAGTTATTTTGTGTGGGTGCCAAGTATCTGAGGCCAGAACCAATCCCAGGTCTCCTGATGCTGGGGCCAGCGCTCTTACTCACTGCGCCACTGGCCTCCCCCAAACTGATTCACTCTTGACAATGCAGGAACTGTTCTTGGTTCTATTCATCTCCACAGAGGTAGGCTAGGACTGAGATCATATCCACCCATGTTGTCCATGAACCACATTTACTTATTTAAAAAAACAATGTGGATATACTTATTTTATACACATAGATAATGTTGCCTCTATCATGCATGGACCATTTTATCCATTCTTATTTCTTTTGAGTAAGGTATACCCATCCAAAGATATACTTCATTCAAGGGTCTCATTCACCCAATATTCATTGATATCTTTAATGGCAAGATGATTACATTGCTGTAGGATATCCTGTTTGAACTTCCTTGGTTCCTAAACATCAGACAATTTCTCCCAGAAAAAGAAAGCTATCTGAAGTGAATTTGTGATTGTCACAGCAGGAATTTTTTCTCCATATTTTGTAGCTACTCTCTATGGCATATCTCTTAGTCAATATACAATATAGTTTTCTTTCTCCTCATCTTTCTTAGATTTTTGCTCAGATTTGTCAGATATGAAGTAAATACACTATTTGTTAGGAAAACTCCATCCCTGGTCAGGAATCTGCCATGCTTTTATTTTTTACCTGAGATACAGAAATCCAGTTCATTATCAGTGTTCACAAGGGGAAGTGAGCTAAGATATGTAAACACTTCAGCATCAGTATGAGAAAAATACATAGATTTATGAGATGTAGAGTTGATAGGAGGCTAAGATATAATATAGCTTTATACCTCTCATTTTATAATTGAAGCAAAAACTTCCCGAATGTTTACGGGCCTTGCACAAGACCACACAGTGAATAAGTGGTGGAGAGGGGATTTGGATGCACATCTGGGATTCCAAATTCAGTGCTCTTTTTGTTACACCACAAATATGGCATCAATTAGATAATTAATAGATTTTTTATAGTAAACAGATAAAAAACATTATTTTTTTTCCAATGGAAAAAGATTTAGTACTATTTGTACTTCTCAATAGTCATTCCATTAAAATGCATGGAACCACAATCAGAATCACACAAGATTTAGAAGCCTCCACTTAAACGAGATGAGGGCTTAGAATATGATATTCTGGAAGGCAAAGAGCTAGAATGACAACAAATAATAAACTACCCAGTAAAATTGAGGGCAAACATAGGTACTTAATGAAATAGAAGACTTTCAAGCATTCCTGAGGAAAATACCGTAACTGAAGAGAAAATTGGACATAAAATTGTGAGACTCAGGAGAAGTATAAAAAAGAAAACATGAAAGAGAAATCATAAGGGACTCGACAAGGTTAAACTGTTCATATTCTTATATGGGAAGATAATACATGTAACTCCTAAGAACTCGAGCATTATTGGGCAATCCAAGTCTACCAAGACCAAAGGCACAGATGTAAATCAGTGATGTTAGGATGATTTTTAAAAAAAGAGAATGAGAAAAGAGATGCACTGGAAGAGGGGAGAAGGGAAAGGAATAATGGGAAAATCTATCTCACATAAAAAAGTGAACAAAGAAGGACTTTTATGGTTGTGGGGAAAATGGAATGGTTGTGGGTAATGCTTGAACTTCATTCTCAACAGAATTGGTTAAAAAAGGGAAGTATATATATACAATTGGATATAGTGATCTGTCTTATGCAACAGGGAATAAAAAGAGGGAAGGGATAAAAGAAGGGGAAATGAAAAAAGGGAGGATGGATGAAGGGAGACAGTGGTCAGAAGCAAAACAGAATTTTCAGGAGGGACAGGGTTAAAAAAAGACAGAAAAGGATTAAGTAAAAAAAATAGGATGGGAGAGGTGGGAGAAAACATAGTAATCATAACTGAAAATGTGAATAGGATGAACTCACTCATAAAACAAAAGTGTATAGCAGAATGGAATAGAACCCAGAATCTATTAGATATGGATATCTAAGTGTATGTATATGTATGTAAGTATATGCATACATGTGTGTATATGTGTGTCTTTGTCTCTATATGTGTGTATATGAATATATGTGTGTGTTTGTGTATCTGCACTTAAAATTGTAGCATTGCTGTATATTTTGAATCCTCTCTTACATTTGCTGTGCACATGGTAATGTTTTTTTTTATTCTTTTCTCATTTTGTATTTGTTTATAATATGTTTCTTTTTTTCTTTTCTTATTGTGTATTTAAGCTTTAGCATTTAAAATTAAAATAAATTAATTTTAAAAACCCAGAATGCAACAATATGTTGTTTATAAGAAACACAATTGAAACAGAAAGACATACACAGGGTTAAAATAAGGAGCTAGAGTAGAATCTATTATGCTTCAGTTGAGGTAAAAAACAGAAAGACAGGAGCAATAATTACATCAGAAAAAGTATAGCAAAAAATAGAACTAATTAAAAGATAATCAGGGAAACAATATGTTTTTGTAAAATGTACCATAGATGAGGGGGTAATATCAATACTAAATATATAAGCACTGAATGCTAGAATATTAAGTTTCTGAAAGAAAATTAGGAATGGAGCCAAGATGGAAGAGAATTTGGGGGATTTACCTGAGTTACCCCCAATTCTCCTCTGAACAGCTTTAAATAATGTCTCAAAATGAATTGTGGAGGAGCAGAACCCACAAAAGGACAGGGTGAAACAATTTTCCAGGCCGAGATAACCTAGAAGGTTGGCAGGAAAAGTCTGTTGCATCCAGCCTCAGACACTTAACACTTACTAGCTATGTGACCTTGGGCAAGTCACTTAACCCCAACTGCCTTGCCTTCTGCACTCCAAAAAAAAAAAAAACTCAAAATGAGCCACATGGAAAAAGATATAGAAATATTCAGTGAAGAAAAGAACTTCCTAAAAGGTAGAAGTTGCCAAATGAAAAATCTTGAAGCCCAATGAAAAAAATAATTTCTTTCTTTCTTCCTTTCTTTCTTCCTTTCTTTCTTTCTTTCTTTCTTTCTGCTTTTTTGGAGGGCAATCGGGGTTAAGTGAATTGCCTAAGGTCACACGGGTAGTTTTTGTGTTGTGTCTGAGGCCGGATTTGAACTCAGGTACTCATGACTCCAGGGCCAATGCTCTATTCCTGTACCATGTAGCTGCCTCAAGAAAATATTTTTTTTAAAGCAATTGGGGTTAAGTAACTTGCTCAAGGTTACACAGCCAGTTATTTCTGGGTGTGGTGCTGAGTATCTGAGCCCGGATTTGATCCAGGTCATCCCGACACTGGAGCTGGTGCTCTTACTCACTGAGCCACCTGGCTGCCCCTAAGAAAATAATTTCTTAAAAATTAGAACTGGGCAAGTGGAAGCCAACAAATCCATGAGACATCAAGCAATCATAAAATCATTTTTAAATGGAAAAAAAATAAGATAAAATGTGAAATATCTCATTAGAAATATAACTGACTAGGAAAATAGATCAAGGACAGAAAATTTAAGAATTATTGAACTACCTGGAAATCATGATAAAAAAAAGAGCCCAGATATCATCTTTCAAAAAATTATCAAAGGTAAACTGCCCATATGTTCTAGAACTGCATGGTAGAATGACATTGAAAAAAATCTACCAATCACCTCCAAAAAGAGATGGAAAAATTTAAATCTCCCAGAGATATTATGGACAAATTCAAGATCTCACAGGTCAAGCAGAAAAATATTTCAAATATCCAAAAACTAGCCATTCAAATATCACGGCACCACAGTCAGGATTACACAAGATTTAGCAGCTTCTGCACTTAAGGATCAGAGGATTTAGAATACGACATTCTGGAGGCCAAAAGAGCTTGGATTACAACCAAGAGCCACCTACCCAGCAAAACTGAGTATAATCCTTCAGAGGGAAAAATGGACACTTAATGAGAGGACTTTCAAGCATTCGTGATGAAAAGACCAGAGCGAAATGGAAAATTTGACTTTTAAATACAAGATTTAAGAGAAGCATGAAAAATGTTAACAAAAAAGAGAAATTATAAGTAAGTCAATTAGGTTAAACTTTTTTCCCTTCCTTCATAGGTAAATGGCACTTATAACTCCTAAGAACTATATAATCCTTATGGTGCTTAAGAATCACTAGGCCTGTATCCCAAAGAAATCAAAAAAAGGGGAAAAGACCCACATATACAAAAAAATATGTATAACAATTGTTGTTGTTGTTTGTGGTGGCAAAGAATTGGAAATTGAGGGGATACCCATCAATGGGGGAATGACTGAACATGAATTGGTGCTAAGTGAACAGAAGTGGGAGAATATTGTACATAGTAACAGTAACATTGTGTGATAAAATCAACTCTGATAGACTTGACTCTTCTCAGCAATATAATGATAAATTATACATAAAGACAATTCCAATAGAGTCATGATGGAAAATACTATCCACATCCTTAGAAAGAACTATGGGATCTGAATGTAGATCAAAGCATACTACTTGCACCTTTTTATTTTTTTCTTTCTCATAGTTTTTCTCTTTTGTTCTGATTCTTCTTTTACAACATGACCTAAAGTGGAACTGTGGTTAACGTGATTGTGTAAATATAACCTATATGAGATTACTTGCTGTCTTGGGGAGGAGGGAGGGAGAAAAAAAATGAAACTCAAAATCTTATAAAAATTAATGTTGAAAAAACTTAAAATAAAATTTAAAAGATGGCTCATGTGATAACAAGAAGCAAATACTAAATACTATTTTTTTGTTTTGATGATAAGGATCAAAATCATGCTGTTCATCAAGATAGTATTTGCTATAAGAGGAAGAATATCTCCACAGTTCTCTCCTATTTATTCAACCTGGAATCTTTTCTTACCATTCAACAAACCTAAGATCTAAAGATCCCCACCACACATCTTTCTCTTTCAAACAAGATGTTTTCATCAGTCAAAAGGTGATTCTGAAATTAGCCCTCTTCCAAGGTACACTATAAGGAAACAATAGCTCATTATTGCTATCTTATTACCAATATAAAGCAGATCTAAATATTTTCTTAATGTTCCATGCACAATATAAAATCATTTAGGGATGTTTTCCAAAGTGGGGGGTGGAATGGGAAAGAGTTAACAGAATGGACAAGAGTAAGAACTGTTTCTAACACCAGAGATACATTATTTTCATCCCTTATGCTATGTCTCAAGGCATTAAAAAAAACAAGTTAGCTCTGCTTCATTTATTTCTCCATTTGCACACCAGTCTTTAAATTATCTACGGGTTTTAAATTGTTCTCGAATCTGTATTATATTAAATGGAGTGGCTCTTTTTCATGTAATTCAACAATGAACTATTAAGTAGTGGTATCAAGCACTGGTCTAGATATTAGAAATATATAGACAAAATGGAAATGATCTGTTCCCTCAAGGTCACATTCTATGGGGGTGGGAGGGAGAGTGAAACAAGATGTCCATTAATAAGCAAAAACACTTTTTAAAAATGAGAGGAATACAAAGTAAAGCTCAGGATGTGTTAACAATAGGAGGAATTCAGAAAGGTATTTTATTGGAGGTAGCACTTGAGTAGAGAATTTAAGAAATTAAATTAATTCATTCTAAAAGGTACTGATGAATAAGGACACTATCCCAGAGATGGGCAGCCAGATGCCTGTATGAAGGTAGTAAGACCAGAAATGGATACAAGAACCATCAAGTAGGACAGTTCATCTGAAGTAGAGTGTATTAGAGGGGAGTATCTATGAAATCAGTCTGGAAAGGTAGGTTGGAGCTAAGTCATAGGGGAAGTTCAGTGCTTAACAGAGACGTTTGCATTTTATCTTCAAGGCAATGATGAAGTGTTGAAATTTCTGAGCACATGAACAATGTGGTTTAGGACCAGGAATTGAGTGTATAGAGGATATGGTGGAGAGGGAAGAGGCTGAATGCAGAAGACCAATTAAGTCCATATTGCAAACATACAGGGGGGCATAAACTCAAGTGGTAGTGATTTGAATGAAGAGAAGGGCATGACTTGGAAAGGTGTTGGGAAGTTGTAATGGGAATAGGAATTTGAAGATCTTCCCTGCCCCTTAATAGACCTAGGGGGGGAGTTTGAAGACCTCCCCTTCTTTGAAAGTAAACTCTGCCCCCTATTAGGCTGAATGTAATCACATGGAGCCTGTGGTGGGAGGAGTTTTACTGAAGGGAAGCAGAACCCACAAGAAGCTGGTTCAGAAATAGCCAGACGGTGGGGGACAGAGGAGCTCAGGCAAGGAGATAGAGAGTTTTGTCAGTAAATATTGTTCTTGTATTGGTTTGTGGGAAGGCTAAAAGATCGTTTTATGGTTCTCAGTGTTATCATGGCTTCTGAATATCTTTGGTACTATGATGGAATCAGCTTACAGGTTTGGGGATTCTGTTTTCTGGTGTCTGAATAAATCCTTCAGTTCTATCCTCTATCTGGAGAATCTGGTATATTTTGTGATTGAGCATCATGCAATACTTATAGTCATGGTCTTTATCATGACCATGGGCACTGTAAATATTGCTTTGGTGCTACAGAAGGTAGAATCAATAAACCTTTGCAACTGACTGGATATGGGAAAGGGAAGGGTCAAAGATGGTTCTGAGGTTGCAAACTTAGGTAAAATGGAAGAATGGTAGTGCCCTTACCAGACAGAGGGAAAATTAGAAGAGAAGTCTGTTTAGAGTAAAAGAAAATGAATTTTCTTTCAGATGAGCTGAGTTTGAGAGGCAAATAAGAAATCGTAATAGAGATGTCCGTTGGCCAGTTAGCTGTGCAGGATTTTTGTTGTCTGTCCTTCATTCTCAAAAAGGACCAGGATATTGAGAAGGTGATACCATGACTTGCAAGTGAATTGGATTTAAGTGAGGCAGGGATGTAAAAAGTCACCAGCCTCACTCTCTCCTTTGGAGCCATCTGGGTTGAGCAGCAAGATATTGGTTGGGATAACTGGAGATGGCCTCAGATGCATTGGGAGATCTTGGCCTTTTTAAGCTAAGGTCTTTCTCAAGTCACAGTTTACCTGAACTAATGCCCATTCCCTAAGTATGAAATGAGGTAAAGAATGCCCCTTTTACCTAGTCAAAAAAATCGATCTGGGAGGGAAAGGCCCTCAGGGTTTCTGGCCAAAACAGAACCAATCACTATTTACACTCACGCTGAACCATCAAGGAACATGGCAATGATATTTAGACATGGGAGTTATAGAAGGAAGTTGCTTCTGTGAAACTGATAGTGGTAAATAAAGCAGTGTCACAAGCTTGGAGCACTGATTGCAAAAGGTCATAAAGGGTTGTCAGGAGACTTTGACAACTTTGAAGATATTTGGGGAATATTTTTCAATGCATTCATCTCATCATCAGATGAGCTCATCCTTCTGGTCTTATGCAGTAACCCTATAGGTGGTGGGAGAAGGAAAAAAGAAAAAAAATCTTCTTTTCCTATTGAGCACTTGCTGTCATCCTGACCCTTGTTGATGTTCTGTCATTTCAATCATGTCCATTCCTTTGTAACCCCATTTGGGGTTTTCTTGCCAAAGATACTGGAGTGGTTTGCCATTTCCTTCTCCAGCTCATTTTACAAATGAGGAAATTGAGACAAACAGGGTTAAATGGACTTGCCCAGGGTCACATAGCTAGCAAATGTCTAAGGTCAGATTAGAATCCAGCTTTTCATGACTCTAGGCCCACTGCTCTATTTAGCTATTTTCCTCATGCTTAAATATATTATGTTATGTTATATTATGTGATGTTATATTGTGTTGTGTTGTGTTGTGTTATGTTATACTTATATTATATCACTGACTCAATAAAGCTTCAAAGGCCTTCATTTCTTTCCTGCTTTTATGTGTTAGGACAGTCTTCATTTTTCATAGTGCCATGTGCTGTAGAGGGCTCTAGAGGTCATCAAATCCATATGTTCCCACTGGCTGGGACATGTAGAGTGGGACTTCTGGAAGAGGAAATGAATCTTATACTTTGTCAAACCCTGACACTTTCGACTTCATTATATCACTAAAATAAAATCTTTCCCCTGAAAAGAGGCATAAGATGCTTAGGCCCATGCAAGATCCATCCACACTTCTTATCAATCTCAGACCCATTATCTTATCACTGCTCTCTTCTACTCCAGTCTCATGGTCAAATTACACTAAGCTTTTTATCCATGATCTCTCCCCTTACTTCTGTCATCTACCACATAACCACTGATCCTCTATGATCCATTCATTAATAACAAAACCAACAAATCTTCCACATACCACGATATCTCCACTTCTACTTTCAACAGTGAGAAAAGGTCAATGTGACTATCTATTTAGAATTAGAAGGAAACTTGGGGGCCAGCTAGTGAAAACCTTTTCTCTTGAAGATTTTTAAGACTGAAGTCAAAGATGTCAGAAATTTGCCCAAGATCACATGGGTAGCATGAGCAGAGATGAGCTTCAAACCTTCTTCCTCTGACTCCAAATCCACTTTCTACTGTACCATATTTGTTTGTAAACTATGGTCTTTCTTCAGAGATAGAAGAGACCTTGGAGATGACCTAGTCAAAATCTCTCATTTTACAGATGAATAAACAAAGTATAGCCTAGGCTTCTAGGGTTGACATATGGGAACATAACCAGCTTCCTCCTCCATCCCTTTCCATCCCACTTCCCCAACTTTCTTTGTTCTCCCATACCATCATTCCACTACCTAGAAACAGTCAATACTAACACCAGGGAAGGATGGAATGATTATTGAGGGCACATGAGTTAAGATGTGGAAAAATAACTAGAGTTCAGATTTATATAACATTGTTCATACATTGTATACTACATACATATATACACACACATATATATACACACACACTATATATATATAACTTATCCACTTATATATATTACTTAATGAACCTATATACACTATTTATGCACCTATATACTTGTACTATATATGCATATATTTATATATACATATACACATATATATTCCTGTATATAAATGTAGGATTTTATACAAAATGTTCTCATAACAGTCTTATGAGGTCATATAAATATCATCATCTTCATTTTAAAGATGAAGAAACTAAGACTCAGAGAGGTTCACAGTGAATGTAAGTACCAGGACTTGGCCCTTGAGACTCTGAGACCAAAATTCTTTCCACTTTGCTGAACTGCCTATCAACACAAAGCATCATCAACCAGGAGAAGAATGAAGAAAAGTAGTTCAGGCACAAAGACAGGAAGTGTCATTTCCTTGCCATGCATCAGATATATCCGGTAAATGAGAACTAGGAAGTTTAGGAATCAGAATCAACTTTAGCTCACTGGTCCTATTAGCTGGTTTCTCCACAGAT
Organism: Petaurus breviceps papuanus; assembly: GCF_028583685.1. NCBI lineage: Eukaryota > Metazoa > Chordata > Mammalia > Diprotodontia > Petauridae > Petaurus > Petaurus breviceps. The sequence goes on along the minus strand of NW_027185759.1, from coordinate 13,246,782 downwards.
GAGAATAAGTATTAAACTCATCATTAATAGGTTTGGAGCACACCAAGTCCAATTTGCAATGCATATACAAAAACGCAGGATGTGCTTTTCAGTGCATAAAAAGGAAGGTGAGGGGAAACTAGGAGCAAGGACTAATGGGTTTTTTAAACCAACATGGGAAAATATCTTGAAATGTGCCCTCCATTCCTACAATGTTCTTCCTCTTCACCTCTACCTCTTGGAATTCCTGGGTTTTTTTAAGAGTCAGATCAAATTGCACCTTCTCCAGGATGTCCTTCCTGCTATCCCCAGATAGAAGAACCTGAAGAGAGAGAGAGTGTGTGTGTGTGTGTGTGTGTGTGTGGGTGGGTGGGTGTGAGTTTTCTACAGATCTGACTCAGTGGGAATTCTATCCAGTGGAAGGACATAATTTGTGCTTTAGGAATCCTTCATTCACGTGGTTCTTCCTAGACAAGTTGCTATGCAGATGTTTTTAATGGCTATGGATCCCTCTTAAAAGGCCATGATGTGATCCAGGATTTAGTGTCCCACAAATGGGACATCTGGAGAATCTGATTATCTATAAGGAAGTCTTTTACCATTTAGATATTTGTATAGAACAGTTTCACAATAATAATCAATAACCAATGAACTCCATTGATGGAATTTTGTATTCTTTACAGAATATTTCTCAGACAATGGTCAAACTGGAAGAAATGATCTGCTACCAAAAAAAAATGCCTAAGTATTCTTATATTTCCATCAGATATATTCTCATTATTTTTTCTAACTCATTTTAATTGCTTTAATTTTCTTCTATTAACAAATATTTTCTTTACCTTTTTTCCACTGTCTCATTAAGTAAATTATTTTAAAACCTGTCAATACTTATCTACACAGCTAAGTAAAAATGATTCTCACATTATCCAAATCCAAAAATGTATGTCTCCTTCTGGATTTTAAATTCATTACCTCTCTATCAGGAGGGAAGTGACACATTTCATCTTTATTCTTTTGGACTTTGGGCTTATCATTGATTTGATCAATTAGAAAGACTTTAAAAGCTGTTGTTTGTTTTAATATTGCTGTCATTGTAAAAAAAATTGTTCTTCCATATTTTTTTCACTTTTCTCTACAATATCATAAATGCCTTCTCAGTTTCCTCTGAAATTGCCCATTTTATTCTTTTTGTATGGAATAATACTATTCCATTATATTCATATACTGAAATATCTTTATTCATTTTCTGATAGGAAGACCCTGCCATTGTCTTCCAAGTTTTTGCTAAGATAAAAGAGCTGCTATAAATGTTTTTATACATATTTCTACTTCCTTTTTCTTCTTTCTTTGATTTCTTTGGAATATAGTTCTACTATTAGTATACTTGGGTCAAAGAGTATGAACAGTTTAGTGTCTTTTCAGGAATAGTTGCAAATTGTTTTCCAGAATGGCTAGACCCACATGAAGCTAAAATAAATGTACTAATAAACTGGCTTTCACACAGATGATTTATGTGGGTTTATTTGATATCTTCAACTCTGCATAAGTTGTTAATATTTCAACTACATTTTTTAGTAGATTCTGTAGGATTCTCTCAGTATATCCTCATACCATCTGCAAAGAGTGAAGGTTTTGTTTCCTCATTGCCTATTATAATTCCTTTAATTTCTTTTTCTTCTCTTAATGCTGTAGCTAGCATTTCTAGTATGATATTGAAAAATAGTAGTGGTAATTAGCATCCTTGCTTCACCCCTGATCTTATGATAGGGCTTCCAGTTTATCTCCATTAGATATAATGCTTACTGATGGCTTTATATCGACAACACTTATCCTTTTAAGAGAAGTTCTTTTTATCCCTATGCTTTCTAGTCATTTTTATAGAAATGAGTGCTGTATTTTGTCCAAAGATTTTTCTGCATCCATTGAGATAATATGATTTTTGTTTCTTTTGTTATTGATGTGGTCAATTATGCTGAGAGTTTTCCTGATATTGAAGCATTCCTACTTTCCCAGTATAAATTCCAACTGATAGTTGATAGTGTAGGATCTTTGTGATGCATTGCTGTAGTCTTCTTCTCAGTATTTTAATCAATTTTTTTTTGCATCAATATTCAGCAGGGAAATGCATCTACAATTTTCTTTCTCTGTTTTATCTCTTCTTGATTTAGGTATAAGTATCATATTTGTGTCATAAAAGGTATTTGGTAGGACTCTTTTGCTTATTTTTCCAAATAGTTTATATAGTATTGGTATTAATTATTCTTTAGTCACTTGGTAGAATTCACTTGATCATAATTCACCTGATTCTGAGGATTTTGTTCCTAGGGAGCTTATTGATGAGTTGTTCAATATCCTTTTCTAAAATAGGGTTATTTAAATATTCTACTTCTTTTGTTCATCTAGAAAATATATATTTTTTAAAATATTCCATTTCATTTAGATTGTTAGATTTATTGGCATGTAATTGGGCAAAGTAGCTCCTAATAATCACTTAAATTTCAATTCATCTTTTTAAAATTTTTATATTGGTAATTTGTTTCTTTTTTTAATCAAATTAACCAATGATTTGTCTATCTCATTGTTTTGCTTTGCTTTCATTAAAATCAGCTTCTAGCTTTACTTATTATTTCAATTGTTTCAACCATTCTATTTTTAGCAATATCAATTCACTTTAATGATCATTGTACTATAAAATTACTGTCTTGCTTTATACTTTGAGATCTGGTGCTGATAGATTTCCTTCTATGTCACTTTTTTCATTATCACATTTTTGTAAAAAAAAAATGAATATTTATGTAAATAAATAAATATTTCATTATTTGAGATGTATAACTCTTCATTCCTCTATGTAAATTTTGTTATTTTTCTAGCTCTATAAAATATTTTGAGTGTTTGACACAGTTCCAAATAAATATATTGAGGTAATATTTTCATATTTATTATACTGACTCAATCTACCCATGAGTAATCAATGTTTCTCCAATAATCTAGGCCTCTATTTCTCTAATGTAGCACTTGGGTAAAGCTTAGAAGATTCAGACCCAAGTTATTTTGAAAGGAATTTCTTTCTCTAACTCTTCTTTTGAAGTTTTGTTGACTCATATAGGAATTATGATGATTTATATGGATTTATCTTGAGTCTTGCAACTTTACTTTATTATTTCAATTAATTGTCATTTGACTCCCTGAAATTCTCTAAATAAATCATCATATCCTCTGCAAAATATCATAAGTTTGGATTCTCTTTGTTCTTGTTTTCTTTTTTCTTGTCTTACTGCAGTAGCTATCATTTCTAGTATTGTGTTAAATGATGGTGATTACAATATATATTCTTTATTCATATTAAACTTAATTAAATATTCATTGTGGGACATTGAAAGTCCTTCTTAGCCTAGTCCCATCCTACCTTTCCAATATTCTTACACCTTATTCCCCAGTACATACTCTTTAATTCAGTGACACTGACCTTCTGACTGTTCAGCAAACAACACACTCCATCTCTCATCTCCCTGCATGTTCTCTGTCTGCACCCCATGCCTGCATTGCTCTCCCTCCTCCTCTCCACCTACTACCTTCCCTGATTTTCTTTAAGTCCCAACTAAAATACCATGTTCTACAGTAAGCCTTTGCCAAGCTCTCTTAATTCTAGTACCTTTCCTATGTTATTTCTTATTTGTATGTGGATGGATGGATGTTTGTATATGTATGTATACATACACACATTATATATGTATACATGTGTATAATCTTGTTTTACATAAATTTATTTGCATCTCTTTCATGAAATGTTAAGCTCCTTGAGGTTAGGGATTATCTTTCACCTTTTTTTTGTATCCTCTGGCACTTAGTACAGTACCTGGTACATAGCAGGTGTTTAATAATTGATTACTGAATGATTGATTGCTTTACACCTGATCTTATGGAAAAGACCATCTTCACTATTTACAAAAATGATTCTCATTAAGATCTTAAAGTAGAAATGAGAAAGTGGGCATATTGGTTAGTAGTTGCTAATATCTTTTGAAACATTTTTATTATTACTCATACCATTTTAATATATTCTGTTCCTTTTGAATCATCTACTCTTAGCGACACCTTAACATTCTATCTCTGAATGTCTTTCCAATTGTATCACTTTCAGCATCTATTTCTTCTTTTGTGTCACATTGACCCTAACTTTCCTATTGCATCTTCTCAAATGCCTCTTCCACATCCTCCAATAGCACATCAGGAAAAGAAATTTGAGAGTTTGGGCATTGGCCTTCCCTGTCATGAAATATAAGACTAGATTCCTCTAGACAAACTGGAATGTCTGTTTCCTTCCCAACTACTTCCTGTTCTCCTTCCAGTGTCATCTACAGGGTCTTCTTTTCTACTTAAAAATAAATTAATCCTTCCTCATCTTGAAATTTTAGTTTTTTCTCCCTCCTTTGTATGCTGTTTCTAGTTATCTATCATGAACTTTCATTCCACTTCTTTTGATATATTTTTAATGACTAAATTCTGGTCAGTTACCTTAGGTGAGTAATTCAACTTATCTGGATCTCAGTTTCCTCATCCATAATATGAGGCATTTAGACTAAATGATCTACAAAATTTGTTCTAATCTTAAATCAAATGATGTTAGGATTCTAACAAATAGGCATTGCTTCTTGCCACTTCTTGTCATCCACATGTTTAAATAGTATGCTTCATATGTCATGATGGAGGAAAAAAATGAGGAAAGGAACAAGCATTTATTAAACACCTACTATATACCAGGCACCCTGAGTATTTTTTTAAATATCTCATTTTCAAATATTATCTCATTTGATCCTCACACCAAATAGCAAATGCTATTATTATCCCCATTTTATAGATGAGGAAACTGAGGCCAAGAGAAATTAAGTGACTTCCCCAGGGCCACATAGCTAGGAAGTGTCTCAGGTGGGATATGACCTGAGTCCTTCCTGACACCATGCCCAGTAATACTGCATCCACTATACCACTAAGCTATCTCTAAATCAGTTATTAAAATTATAGCTAGAAATGTTATATAAGCATAGGGGCTGAAACTATCATTTAATTTATATAATGAAACCCCAGATTAAAAAAATTCCTCTACTAATACAGATCAGCACCTTTTCTATAACTTAAAGTCTTATAGAGCTACCTGGGGCACCATTAGTTAAATAATTTTCTGAGGGTCACACATTCAGTATGTGTCAAAGGTGGAACTTTAGCATAGATGATTTTAGACTCAAGGCTCTCTCTCATTATAATAATTATCAATGTTGTCTGTCATAATTAAAAAGGTACAGAGAAATAAAATCAACATAAAATCCTCATTATATTAGTTTTACATTTTTTTATGAAATGTTTTATTTTGGGGGGGAGGGGACAAAATGTGAAATTCAAGGAATTGTGGAAATGAATCCTGTACACTAAAAGGAAACAAAGAAACAAACAAACAAATAAATAAATAAAATTAAAGAAATTTAAAAAATGTTTCATTTTTTCTTTGATTTTGTTAAAAATTTATTTTGCTTTCTTCTCCATCAAAGGTAGCTTTCCAAATTTAGTTCCCTCTTCCCTCTCTCTCTCTCTTTTCTCTCTCTCTCCCTCTCTCTCTGTCTCTCTCTGTCATACACACACACACACACACACTCAGAACAGAGCTATATATTTTCAATGTTTTCATATTTTTAATAAATTCAGGCTCTACTTATTAATGTCATTTTAGATCATGCATAAAACAACCTTGCTTTCTTGTCCATTTCCATGAAGATAATATGCACAATTTTTATGAGAACATACTAATACAATGGAAACTGATTTAAAAGCAATATCCACTATAGGACACATGACAATGGGAATTGGAGGAGTTTTAAAATTTGATATGAGAAAAATCATGTGACAAATTCATGAAACAAACTAAGAGTCCTCCCAAGTGTAGCATGGGTCTATGAGGAACAGCTATTCTAATCCGATCATGTGTAAACTGGTGGGCAATAATAACTCAGGGGTTAGTACTGCATAATTATGAAAAGGTCTAACTGGCTATAATTATTCAGGAAGTGCTGAGCTATACCTAAGTGTTCACACAAAAACCACAACCTCCCTATCTCCAGACACATTCTCTTGTGGCTTCCAGTTGGCCTGACTGCTCTGAGCTTGTCCAGAGTTAGGGAGAGGGGTTTTAAGCTCCACCCCTTTCTCTTTGTATTTTTAGATCCAGAAGTCTCACTTGCTATCAGACTTAACAGCAGCATCCACAGAGGTGGTAGTAATAGCCACAGGAGTTGGAAGTTAACTGAGGGGCGATGCTGAGAGTGAAGCATCTGGCCATTGACCTTGCGAGCATCTTCTGGCCTGGAGAGATTGCTTGGTGAAAGCCAGTCTTCCCTGATCTGGGCACCCAAACAGAAGATGGGGAGAGAAATGCCTTGAAGAACAGCAACAGCCCGGCCCTGTTACAAGGCTACAAGCAGCCAGTTGAACAGAATGGCTGAACTTGTCCATAACAGATACTGCAGTATCAGTCCAACAACAATCTCCATGAAAACTCTTCAAAGAGAGTAAAGTACTTCCAGGGCCAAAAGTTGGAACACATATTTCTGCTACAGATTGGTGTTGCCACCACAGCACCTTAATTTTGAAACTACTTGCCCCCAAGACCATGTGAGTGAAAGAGGAAAATATTTCCCTCAGTGGGTGGGGTGTAGGGGGAGACAATGTTTCATACTAGCAATTCTTGCTATACCTTCTCAGAAAATCTCTTCTAAAAGCTAATGTAGTTTAACTGGTTGGTTGTTGATGGAAAACATACTGCTGGGGGGGAGGGGCTCATGATTAACAGTATTTGAAACCCTAGTCCTTTCGGGTTACTTTATGAAGCAGCTAATGTCTTACTGGATACAGGACTGGGCACAGAGTCAGAAAAATGGACTTCCATAGTCAGAGTTCAAATCCAGCCTCAGATAGTTCCTACTTGTGATACCCTAGGCGAGTCACTTAACCTCTGTTGACCTCAATTTGCTCAACTGTAAAATGGAGTTAATAATAATATCTACCTCACAGGGTAGTTGTAAGGATCAAATGGAATATTTGTAAAAGCACTTAGCACAGTGCCTGACACAAAATGTCCTATATACATGCTTATGCCCTTGTCTTCCTGCCTCTTAGCTGCCTGTGAAGTACACATCTGCCCTCTGGGTCCTACACAAGATAAGTGCTGTTACAAGTGGGAATTAGAGATATGGTGCCAGGTAGACTGTTACACAGCTATGACTCTGACATGGGAGCCTGAGAATACTGCAGATGATGCAACCAAAGGGCAAATTTTCTAGTAAAAGATAAACTGTCTCAAGAGAGATGGTGTGTGTGTGTTGGGGGGGGGGGGTTCCTAATTCCTAAAAGATTTCTAAAAAGTAGAGTAGAACTGCAAATAAAGAATGGGTCCCAGAAGGATAGAATAGTCTCATCTCTCACTTCTGATACAGACTGACTGTGTGACCTTAGGTAACTAATCTTTCTGTCTTCCAAGCAACAATCTAAGACTGTAGGGTACAGAAAGTTCAACCTGCATTGTTGAAGGAGGACCCTTACGGTCAGAGCTCTGGTCAAAATAGAAATATAGCCTGGACTAATAATGGCAGACAGGTAGAGAAGACTAATGTTGGTGAGTATATCTAATGAAAAATTAAATACACTCAGTATTATTTTCGTTTCTATTATATCTGTTTCTCTAAACTAAGAGGAGACTTGACCCATGTTAATCCAGGGACAATGTGTGGACAATTCCAGTGCCAAGGGAGTATCTGGGTTTTTGTGTATTTTTCACCTATCCTTTTTCCCTTTCCGTGAAAAACAATAATAATATAGTCTTAAAAACAGAAGAGAAACAGGAACATCTTTGCAAAAAAAAAAAACCCTCCAATAAAAGTCTCATTTCCAGGATAAATGAAGGACTGCTTAAACTGTATAAGATTAATATCCATCCTATAGATATAAGTACTCAAGTGATACCAACTGGGAGTATTAAAAGGAAGAAATTCGAGTTATCAACCATCATATAAAATGTTCCAAATACCCATTAGAAAAAACGTAGGTGAAAGCAAATTTGAGCTTCCACCTCATGCTTATCAGACTAGCAAAGACAAAAAAAAGAGGAAAATTACAGATATCGGAAGCGTTGTGGAAAAACCTATGCATCGATACGTTGTGGGCAGAGTTGTAAATTAGTCTAGTCATTCTGGAAAGCAATTAAGAACTATTCCCAGAAAGTCACCAAATTATTTATACCCTTTGGTCCAGCAATGCTACTATTAGACTTATACTACAATGAAATAGAAGGAAAAGGGCAGAGGGAAACTCAGCTGTACAAAAATATTCACGCCAGTTCCTTTTTATTTTGGTCAAAAATTAGAAACTAAGGTATTATCCTCTTGTTGAGGAATGGTTAAACAAACTGTGATATATGAATTTAAAAGAATATTATTGTTCCATAAGAAATGGTGAAATTAACAATTTCAGAGGAAACTGGAAAGGTCTTTATGAAATGACAAAGGGAAGTGAACAGAAATGGGGGAACAATTTTTACAATGATAACTATCATACAGAAAGAAAACTTTGAAAGACTTTAGAACCCCAATCTGGCAACAATAAACCACAAGTTCAGAAGAAAAAAGATGAAACACGGCACTCACCTCTTAAAACAGAGATGATGAACTTAGAATGGAGATAGAGATATAGGTTTTTTGTTTGTGGCTAATATGAGAAGTTGTTTTGCCAAACTATGTAGATATATATTGAAAAATTGGGTTTAAGGTAGGGGCAGGGTGTGTGTGTGTGTGTGTGTGTGTGTTTCATTTAAACAATGTGGAAGATGGTAAAGTGAAGGATAGATCAATATTTTTTTAAGGTGTTATGGAGTAGCAGGGAATTAGGATGAATATAGCACCTACTATGTGCTACGCCCTGTGCTAAGTGCTTCTTACAAATATTATTTCATTCGATCCTCCTAACCCTGTGTGACAGTGTTGTTATCATCTACATTTTAATGTTGGGGAAACTGAGGCAAACATAGGTGACGTGAGGAAGACAGGTGAGATCTGATGTTAGATTAGAACTCAGGTCTTCTGGACTCTGAGTTTACCACGCAGCTGGTTTTATTTTTAAATAAGAATAATAATATGTTCCTAAAGAAATGAAATCACTGGTCCAATCTGTATCACTCATATCTATCTTTTCCCTCCAGAATAACATGAAAGTTCACCAAATGATTTGCTAAAGTCTTGGTAAAACATCTCTACCGTTCCATTGATTTCCCAGTTCAGTAACTCTGCTGAAAATGGAAAAAGATTAGTGTTTTTATGACCTAACAAACCACAGTTTTTTATTGTGGAGATACTCTATTTCTGCCCAAATCAATTTAAATGAAGAGTAATTTAAATAATCACACTGATTAAGAGTAAGTACTAAGGGGTGGGATGGGATTTAAATGAATCGTGTGATGCAGGTTCCACTTATAGAGACAGTGCTGGACAGCAGTGAAACAATTAATAGCACTTAACCTTTACATCTGTTTGAAAACATCTCTCACAAAGTCTTTCCACAGCATTCAGCAGAAATCTGTCACCAAGGGACTCCAAGTCTTAGTAAGTCTCTCCTTTTAAGAGCAGACAAGAATGCTCAAGAGTTGTTAACATCTGATTCAAATTGTGTTAATCCCTCTAATTTTGTAAGGCAAATGCTAACTCTCTTATTCTATTGCTGAAAGCAACAGCCTGCCGTGTAACAGGAAATGGGGACAAAAGGTTGACCCAGGGTGGTCAGAGCCCCAAACCATTCCAGCAAGAACTTACAGTGATGATACATTAATAATGGGAATGTTCAATAAATGTAATTCTGACCAGTCGTTTGTTTGTTTTATTACTGAACATCAGAGACTATTAAAATTGAATGCTTGTGTAATAGGATTATTTCTAAATGATGACTCTACAGCCTACATGGAAATACAATACAGTACCTGCTCTTATATTTGCTATTATCTGAAATACTGCAGAACGCCCCAGGCATTGAAGAGCTTCATAATGATATTTATACTGAAAAGCAAAGCCAATGTTCTCTTTAAATAACTATTATCCCAACATCCTCCAAGGGCCTTATACAAGCAGCTAGCAGTATAGGGCAATGGAAAAGGCATTGGATTCAGAGTCAGGGGAACGAGATTCAAATCCTGACACTGCACTTAGCACAGTTCCTGCACATCATAGGCACTTACAAGCAGGCAAGTTCCCTTTTCCTTCCCTCTCTGTGTGACCGTGGGCTACTTACTTAAACCTCTCAGGGCCTCAGTTTTATCACCTGTAAAAGGGACTTGGCCCTGATGGCTCTGAAGAAACTTCCCATTCCAAATCTATGACTCCGGTGTGCCAAGAGGCCAACTATACAATTGGTACGTTGGCAATTTGAGAATAACATTTGAAGAATTTCACAATCATTTGGATACAGAGGTTTCCTTATGTTGTAAATGTTGAGCTATTTCAGTCATATTCAACTCATCATGATACAGTTTTGTGGTTTTCTTGGCAAGGATACTAGAATGTTCCTTCTGCAGCTCATTTTACAGATGAGGAAACTGAGACAAACAGGGTTAAGTGACTTGGCCAAGGTCACACAGCTAGTAAATGTCTGAGGCCAGATTTGAAATCATGAAGATGAGTCTCCCCGGTTCCAAGCCCAGTGCCCAAGCCCAATGTACCAGCTAGCTACCTATAGCTGCCTTCGTGATATATCATGGTTAATAAAGGATTTTAAAATTCAATCGAATCTCATCCTTCATAGCCTTATAGTCTAAAGGGGGCAACAGGACATAGAACTAAAAGGGCAAGGTGGTCTATTGGATGAGTGTTCCAAGACCACTAAGGAGTAAAGTGTCTATGGAGCTCAAATGATAGGCCAGTCACCAAGGCTTCAAACAGACTTCAAAGAGAAGGTGGACCTTTGGAGGTCTCTGTTAAGGAGAAAAGTGGCAAGAAGGCAGTTGTAGGAAGAGGGGCATGTCATGAGCAAAGATGTAGAAGGGTAATTCAAAGTCATGGAATTCAAAGATTGAAAGGCATCCCTAAGTAGATCTGAGATAGTTTTATTTTTTTCCACTACAAAGTGGTTGTTTCTCCTCAGTACTCAATCCCTGATATAAAATAGTGATAATAGTGGGCATGACAAATTCAGGTCACAACAAGGAGAGGGGATGGTCATATGTGATAGGATATAAAGAACACTGGATTTATAAGAGGACCTGAGTTTGAATCCTGACTCTAATAGCTACTCTCTGTGGGAATTTGGGAAAGTCACCAAACATCTCTAGCCTCAGTTTCCTCATTTGTAAAGAAGGGTGTTAGAGGAAATGACCTCTATCATTCCTTGAAGTCCTAAATCTAAAATGCTATGACTGTCAATGTAACGTAGCCTAATCTTCCTGAGGTTAGTGAGGAAAGGGAGGCCCAAAAACTGAATTAACTTACCAAATATCCCATCCATCAGTCATTCACAAAAATGTATTGTCTACTAGAGCTAGGTACTGCTAAGCCCTTGGGGGAAAAGAGACAAAAATGAAACTGTCCCTATAAGAATCCTGCTGTCAAGGAACCTACATTCTATGAGAAAAACAACATGTATAGTTATAACTACATACATGCAAATATGTACATTAAAATGTATTATGTGTACATGTATGCATATGTGTGTACACAATCACACACAAACACAATGTCATTTCAGAGAGAGAGACACCAGGATTTAGGGGATCCAGAAAGGCCTGATGTAGGCAGGAGGTGGCATTTGAGCTGACCTTCGAAGGAAACTAGGACATCTAAGAAGAAAAAGGTGAGGAGTGAGGCAGCCAGGTAGCACAGCAAGTAAGAGCACCGGCTCCAGTGTTGAGAAGACCTGGAGATCGAATCCCGGGCTCAGACACTTAGCACCCACCCAGAAACACCTGGCCGTGTAAACTTGAGCAAGTTACTTAACCCCAATTGCTTAGGGGTGGCCAGGTGGCTCAGCGAGTAAGAGTACCGGCTCCAGTGTTGGGACGACCTGGAGATCGAATCCCGGGCTCAGACACTCAGCACCACACCCAGAAATAACTGGCCGTGTAACCTTGAGCAAGTTACTTAACCCCGATTGCTTAAAAATATAAAAAAAAAAAAGGAAAAAAAAGAAAGAAAGAAAAAGGTGAGGAGTGTGGGCATTCTAGACATGGTGGAGAGCAGGTACAAAGGTTTGGAGGAAGGAGATGGAATGGCCTGCATGGAAGAAAACAAGAATAAGTGCAGATTATGAGTCCTGACTCCACTGTAGGGCTCAGAGTACCGTACTGCACTGCCTGTTTTTGTAGTTGAAATGACAATTCTGTGGCAAGAAATGGGAAGGCTGATCACTTGCTTTTCACCCCAAAGAGGTTCAACATCCTAAAATTAAGGAGTTGTAATGGGAATGTAAATTTGTAAGATCTTCCCTGCCCCGAGGCTAAAGTGCACCTGGACCCTGGGGTGGGAAGCTTGTTTTTCAGTAGATACTTTTTGATTGGCCAGTGGGTCCAGAAGGTTGTTACATTTTCTGAGCCAGGAGAAGGCTATATAAGCCCTGATGTGTAGCTTTGTTTTGGGGCTCACTTTGAGAAGTGTTCTGTGATTTGATCAGATGAGACCCTGGGAAGCTGTTGTTGAGAGCCCCCCAGCTTTGAAAAACCCAGATGTTAATTTGGTATGAATGTAATGGTTAGACAGTTTGGAAATCTGTCTACTTGATGTGTTTCTCTGTCTTGATAATTCTGTCTGTATACTTTGAAGTTCGGGGTGCTGACCTTTTTCCCCTGAACTAGGTAAATGATACATATTTGACTGATTAAAGTAAGCTTGTTAACCCATTTTGAGTTGCTTTCTTTTAACAAAGCAGATCCAAGAACCTGTGTTGGCAGCCACCCTAGGGACGCTTGGGGTGCTTTCCCCTACAAGATGGTGTCACGAACAGGATCTGCAGAGTAAAAAGAAAGCATGGGACTGGGATAATTGTTTGTTTCCCAGTTGTGATAGCTGTGACTCTGTGGAGCCATGGACCAGGAGAGAAGAATGGCCTGCATGCAGACTTCGCTGAGCTGAGAGCAGGAATGGTGAGCTGCTTTCATCAGGACCTTGGCAGAAGCCAGAAGCGGCTGCTGACTGCAGGAGAAGGAACCCAGGAGTTCAGAATTCAGCCACAGGAAAAGATAAGCACTGGGAAGCAAAGCAGGGGCACTGAATGTGTTTCCTTGCTGCATCCCACAGTTTGGGACGCAGGGGGAGGATGGACTTGTAACTATGGTGGGTGGGATGAAGTGCCTTGGACCCCCAAGGACCCCACCTTGTTGGTTTTGTTTCCCAGCCCCCTCTCTGTACTTGGAAGCAGGGGCTGGAGCTGTGTGAGGGGAAGGACACCCCCTCCACCCAAGAGAACTTTATTTGGACTCTTGTTTTGAATTGAGATGATAATGCAATGTACTTTGTGTTTGTTTAAGGCCCAGTGGCCACTTTGGTAACTTTAGTTCTGTATCTTGAAAATGTGACCTAAGAGATGTTTAGTGCTGATTCAAAAGCAAATTGACTATGCTAAAGGCATGAAAGATCTTGGGGCTGAATGTAATGGGAATGTAAATTTTTAAGATCTTCCCTGCCCCGAGGCTAAAGTGCACCTTGAGCCTGGGGTGGGAGGCTTGCTTTTCAGTAGATACTTTTTGATTGGCCAGTGGGTCCAGAAGGTTGTTACATTTTCTGAGCCAGGAGAAGTCCATATAATCCCTCATGTGAGGCTTTGCTTTGGGGGCTCACTTTGAGAAGTGTTCTGTGATTTCATCAGATGAGACTCTGGGAAGCCGTTGTTGAGAGCCCCCTGGCTTTGAAAAACCTAGATGTTGATTTGGTATGGATGTAATGGTTGGACAATTTGGAAATCTGTCTACTTGATGTGTTTCTCTGTCTTGATAATTCTGTCTGTATACTTTGAAGTTCGGGGTGCTGACCTTTTTCCCCTGGACTAGGTAAATGATACATATTTGACTGATTAAAGTAAGCTTGTTAACCCATTTTGAGTTGCTTTATTTTAACAAAGCAGATCCAAGAACGTGTGTTGGCAGACACCCTGGGGATGCTTGGGGTGCTTGCTGCTACAGGAGATAACAACAGAAATGTATGATTTAAATCTAATTATGTTTAGGAAAATAACAGTTTTAATTAGCCTGGGGGCAATCTATTTTTTTTTTAATCTCAGAAAGGAATTACTTAGACTCTTCAACTTTAGGAAAATAGTGGAGGTTCAGGGAATGTCCTACTTCAAGAAAATTCATGGAGGGGGTGTCAGGTTTGACCATGTTAACACAGTAAAATATAAAAGCAATGACCAGCCAGTGTTTCCCATCTAACTTGCTACCCTGTACATGGCAGGAATTTTGACAAGTCAAGAAACATTTAAATCTAATTTAAATTTAAGTTAAATTTAAATTAAATCATTTAAACTATAGGCCAGGCACTAAGTACTTGGAGATACAAAGAATTTGAGAGATACTCCCTTCCCTCAAGGAGCTTACAATCTAATGAGGGAGACACCAGGCAAACAAATAAAGACAAGCAAAAGATGGGTTGGCTAAATGGTGCAGTGGATAGAGTGCCAGATCTGGAGACAGGAAGATTCATCATCTTCATGAGTTCAAATCTGGCCTCACATACTTACTAACTGTGTGACCCTGGGCAAGTTACTTAACCCTGCTTCCTCAGTTTTTTCATCTACAAAGTGAGCTAGAGAAGGAAATGGAAAACCACTCCCATATCTTTGCCAAGGAAATATCAAATGGAATCACAAAAAGTCAGGCATGACTGAAAAATATTGAACAACATGTGCAAAACACCTCACAATTATAAATAACTTTATAAACGTGGAAGGATTGGGGTGGGGAGGTTGTAGATCAGAACAAAGACAAAAGGAGAATGAAAGCTTGCATTCCTTGGTATCTTTTCAAAATGAATGCCCCTCCCCCAGAGAACTCACCAATAGGAGAAGGGGTTCAGTATGATGGAAGGATCTCCCAGGATATTTAAGGGTAAAGAGGCTCTAGGTACTGAGGGACGTTCCACGGTGAGATTGAGCTGAGTCATGGTGTTGAGGCATGGAAACTCAGTGGCCAAGCTTCAACTACCCTGATAGTTTATTGTGGAAAATTCTATTCTTTCAAAGTCTGCAAAGTGTTGAAGCAATACATTACTGTTGAAATTGTGCCTATGCATCATTATTTGGCCTGGCCAATGGGTATTATCTTGATTAAAGCAATACAATCATCTTCAAATATGAGGTTAAATGAGGAATAACACACTTCTACTGAGAAAAAAATCCATATTGTAATCACTTATGACCAGAAATTACTTTGAATATCAACATCATCCTAATTTATTAATATTCCCTGCATTCTCTGGAAGTGACATAAGAGTAAGTAATGATCATAAAATATTAGACATGTGTCTATGCCTGCCAAGGGATGGTCACATCTGTAAAAAATGGTTTACCAAATTCTGGCATGTGATTGTGCTGCAAGAAAGGATATTTTCAGAAAAACCTGGGAAGACCTATATGAATTGATGCAAAGTGAATAAGCAGAAACAAGAGAACATTGTATACAGTAACACTATCATAATAAGTTTAAATGGTTAAAGACTTAGCTACTCTAATCAGTACAATGATTCAAGACAATTCCAAAGGACCCATGATAAAAAATGCTCTCTGTATTCAGAAATAGAAGAGAAATCTGAGTGCAAATTGAAGTATAATTTGCTCACCTTCTTTTTCTTCCCATTTTACATGTCTAATATAAAAAAAAAATGTTTTGTGTGATTCCACATGTATAACTGATATCTTATTGCTTGCCTTCTCAGTAGGTGATGGAGGAATTAGAGGGAAGGAAAAAAATTGGAAACTCATTTTTTTTAAAGAATGTCAATAAATAATGATTTTTAAAAGAAAGATATAAAGTCTAATAATATGACAAGGATGGATGAGACAATAATATAAGCATTTTGGATTATAATGGAGAGTCTGATTGGGGCAAAGGGGTAGTCTAACAAAAGTTCTATGCAAAATTTGAGGAAATGGAGATCAATTTCACCTAAGGAATAAGAGATTGGGAAGAGGGAAGGAAGGAGGACATCATAGAAGGGGTGAGGAAATTGAGTCTGAGAAACTGGCATTGTGTCTTGAAAGAAAGGATGGACCAATAAAATTGAGGAAGAGATGAGTACTGGGATATAAAGTTGATATTTGACTTTGATCAACAATGAGAAGACATTGCAATTCTTTAAATAAAAAGTTAATATGAGCAAATGGTGCAGTATAAAGATTACCTTTTTAAATTTTATTTCTTATTTTTAATTTGTGAAATTAAAAGGCATTTCCATAAGATAGTAGGAAAAAATGCACATAAAACTGCAAATCTATTATGTGCAACTTGTTATTATTTTTTAAATATATAATGAAGATATCATGTATTTTTTCCTTTTCTTTTTCTCTCCAGATAACTTTTTGGAGAAGCATGAGGAATGATTTGGAGAGACTGAAGACAGAAAAGACAGTTAAGATGTTCCTTCAATAACCCTAGCAAGAAGAGATGTGAACCTGAACTGAGCTAACATTTATAAAATACTTTAAGAATTATGAAATATTTTACGTATATTATCTCATTTGAGAGTAACTGCAATGGCAGCAGAAAGGAAAGAACAGATGCAGGAGATATGCAGAGGTCAAATTGCTGAGACTTAGCAAATAATTAAATGTAGGAAGCGACAAAAAAATAAAAATCACATATAACTCTGAGGTTATAAACCCAAGCTACTAAGAAGATGCAAAGTGGTGATATCCACAGAAAAGGTGAAGTTGAGGGAAGAGAGTAGATTTAGGGTGGGGGTGTAAATGAGGAGTCAATTGTGGATGTGTTGAAATGGAAGTCATGCACAGGACATTCATCTGGTCATCATTTGGAAATATAGAGCTGAGTCTCAGGGCTATGTGGGCATAAAGAAAATGATTTGGAAATTATGTGCAAAGATCTGACAAGAAAGTGGGAGCACATTAGATCACTGAGGGAAAAAAAAAAACAAGAAGAGAACAGAGGGCAAAGGACAGAATCCTGGGGAACATTCACTTTTAAGGAAGTAAAGATCAGTATGAGAAGGCAAAAAGGAAATAAAGGAGTGGTTTGAGAGGTAGGAGATCAGTAGTCTGGTACATGGAGTCTACATTAGGACAGCTAGGTAGTGCAGTAGACAGAATGCTGGACCTGGAGTCAGGAAGATCATCTTCCCTGAGTTCAAATATAGTCTCAGATACTGGCTGTGTGACTCTGGGTGAGTCACTTAACCCCATCTACCTCAGCTACTTCACCTGTAAAATGGGCTAGAAAAGAAAATGGCACTCCAGCATCCTTGACAAGAAAACCTGAAATAGAGTCATGAAGAATCAGACCTTGCTGGAACAACCAAGCAACAACAACATGAAGTCAAGGGAAGGGAAGAAAGGAGGGGCACTTGACCTGACAGGAAGCAGAAGCCAAGAGGCATAAGAGCAGAAAGACCATTGGATTTGATTCTGAAAGTCATTTCAGTGCTGTGATAGGGACGGAAAGAGACTTAGGAACGAAGGGAATGAAGGAATCAAACTCAGGAGCTGTCCGCTGCTGCTTCTAAATACTTAGCTGTGAAGAGGGCCCACAACAATAGATTAAGAGGTGACAGAAGGGCCAAATCCAGGTGTTTTTGCTGTCTGTGCTTTTTGTTTTCGAGGATAAGGCAACAAGAATATCCTTATGGGCTGAGGTAAGGAAGCCAAGGGAAAGCATCCGGGAGATGGAGAGAGATTAAGGAGGCATGTCCAAGAAGGGAAGGAGAAAGGTCACTCTGGATTAGGCAGCAAGAATACAAACTCCCCACAACTAGCCTTGACAAGGAGACAGATGAACAACAGAACGGCCTCCCTGGCTTCCTTCAAAGTTGACTTGACTCAAGTACCATCTTCCAGAAGAGACCTCTCCCTGCCCACCTCCAGCCTCCTCTACCTCCTTTCATCTGCCACTCTCATTTCCAGCAATAGCACTTTGTCAATATTTGAGATGTATATTGCCCCTAGGGATGTGCATGCTGCCTTCCACTATTAGAATGCAAACTCCTTGAAGGCCTAAGACCGACTCACTGTTGTCTTTGTGTCCATTGTGCCTGCACAAAATCTGGAACATAAATGCTTATTGATTGACTGACTGATGAGAAGATGGGTAAGGACTTTGAGAAATTTAGAGAAATAGTGATAAGTTAAAAGAATTTCCCTCAAAAGGCCCCAATTTTTTCTCAATAAGATAGAGGAAATGGCAGGTGCTATAACACAGAAGAGGTAGATCTAGGCACTTGAAAAGAAGAGAGAACATTTAGTCTTCTTAATGCCTGTAATCTAAACCATACACCCAAAGTTCAGAGCTTTATACATATCAGGTAGCCAACAGATGGGGCAGATAGGTGATGCCATAGGGCACAGGGTGCCAGGCCTGGAGTCAAGAAGAATGCTCTTCCTGAGTTCAAATATGGCCTCAGAAACTTGCTAACTCTTTGGCCCTGGGCAAGTCACTTAACCCTGTTTGCCTCAGTTTCCTCATCTGTAAAATGATTTGGAGAAGAAACTGGCAAATCACTCTAGTATCTTGGCCAAAAAGACAAAACAAAACAAAGCAAAATGACAAGTCACAAAGAGTCAGACATGACTGAAACAACTTAACAACAACAAAACTCAGTAAATGTGTTAAAAGATTAATGTGATAACTCTTAGGAAGAAAACCAGAGTACCTGGTCACATTTCTGTTAAGATAGAACATTCATCCTAGAGCAAAAAGTACATTCCAGAATTTAAACCCTGAAAATTCCTAAGTAATCTACCTTGCAACAAACTATGCAGGTAAATAGGCAACCCAAAATAGCCCCAAACCTTCACATGAGATTAACACTATCTTCCTCCACAGTTCCACATTCTACTATGATATTAACTTGATAAGAGGTATCTTGATCTTTTAGGCAGATGAATCATTTGCAAAAAAAAAACTGCTTCATTGAGTTGGTATAATTCATTTTAACTATTTCTTATCAAAATGTGTGTCTGAAGCATATGCCATTATGGTAAGCACAGGGAGATTATAGAAAATAGATAGATAGACAGATGGATGGATGGATGGATGGCCGGGCGGGCTGATGGATGGATGGATGGGTGGGTGGATGGGTGGGTGGATGGATAGATAGATGATAGATAGATAGATAGATGAGAGATAGATAGATAGATAGATAGATAGATAGATAGATAGATAGATAGATAGATGGACAGATAGGTGGACAGATAGGTGGACGGATGGACAGGTGGGTGGGCTGATGGATGGGTGGGTGGGTGGATGGATGGGTGGGTAGGTGGATGGATGGATAGATAGATGATAGATAGATAGATAGATAGATAGATAGATAGACAGACAGACAGACAGACAGACAGACAGACAGACAGATAGATAGATAGATAGATAGATAGATAGATAGATGGATAGATAATAGAATGCATAGTTCCTTCCCTCAAGGTCTTGCAATCTATCTGAAAACATGAAGTATAGACACACAGAAAGTTAAATGATACAAACATTAGGCACAACAGAGACATTTCATAATTCCCACTATGACTAAGTAACACATCACTGTCTCCCCCATTAGATTGGGAGCTTTATGAGAGCAGGGATTGTGTTTGGGCTTTCTTTGTATCTCCAGCACTTTTCACAATGCCTGACACATAGTAAGTCCTTAAGAAATGTGTGTTGACTGACATGACTCTTCCAGAGGTTAAGTCCAATCAATTCAGGGTCACAGAATGTTGTTATGTCCATGGAAAACTTCATTGGAGGTGATGGGAATTGGAAGAGGCCTTGAAGCAGTGTTAGAATTGGGAGAGGCCAAGAAGGAAAAAAAGGACATTTCAAGCAAAGGAAAGAGTTCGATAACAGGTGTGGAGGCCAACCTATTCAATGGGGCTATCCAGAAATATTGAATAGACCAACCCATCTAGTGGAAGGGACATTTCTAGGAAAAGGGGATGAAGAAGTTGTAAGAGATTTTGTCAATGATCACGAATGATAGTCTAGAGATTTGTTAAATTTTATTAAGGAAACAATGCCAATGCTCCTGTGGTCCTTTATAAGGAATTTGAGCATAATTTGCTAATTATTTTAGGCAATTTACACTGGATTCCAGGCCAAAGAATAAGACAGAGTATAGCTGGGTCCTAGTTGTTGAGTCCTCTGCCACATCCCTCACCCACTGGGGTAGGGAGTGAAGAAAGAGAGCCTCAGAGATGACAGTATGGTGCTGTGGGAGGAGCCCTGTCTCTGGAGGCAGAGAATCTTTGCTCAGATCTCTTCTCCCACACCTAAAACTGTGTGGGATCATAGGCAGCTTTGCTCACCTGGACCTCAGACTCCTCTTTGTGAAATTAGGGGGTTTGACTACATGTCAACTGAACTTCCTTCCAACTTCCAGAGCATTGGTCCTCTATGATCTTGTGAATGTTCATTAAGGGAGAAAAACTCCCAGAGTAAAAAAAAAAAAAAAAGCCTTTTGGGTATCTAGATAACATGGTGAACAAAGTGTTTGACATAAAGTCAGGAGGACCTGAGTCTGGGTCCTACCTCTGACACTCATTAGCTGAATGGATCTGGGCAATGGATTATATAGATTTCATTTATTTGTGCTACTGTTGTTGTTGTTAAAGTTAGCCAAAGGGGGCTACTCCAGGGGTTGTGCCTAAGGGGTATCTTCTCAACTCTGCTCACTCTTCCCTCAGGCTACCATCAGGTCATACTTTCTGAAGTCATGGGATAATAGATTTAGACCTACAAAGAACCTCAGCAGCCATCTAATCCAATTACTTCATTTTACAAAGGTCTTAATATACAAAGCAAAATCACAAAGCTCATCATTAATAAAACCGAAATGAGAACTTAATCCATAGGTTTAGCACCAGAAGTGAACCCTCCTGAGTTCAAATCCAACCTCAGACACTTGACACGCTTAATAGCCATGTAACTTTGGGTAAGTCACTTAACCCCAATTACCCTCCAAAACACCAAAAAAAAAAAAAAAAGATAACAAAGTGAAGTAAATAAATAAACAAATCAATATATAAATGGATAGATGGGTAGATAGATTAGATAGACAGACAGACAGACAGATAGATAGATAGAATGGACAGATTAATAAATAAATAATTTGAGCAAAGTCATGATCAATTGAGTGACTCCACCCTGCTAATAGGTACCATCTTAAATTAAAAATAGAAAGGTGCCAGAATCCTACATGAAGAGCCCTGTAATGTGACCCAGACGGGAACAATCAGTCCCAGTCAGCTGAACAGGACACTGCTTGTGTTAGTTCATACACTGATGGCCATTCTCTGATCGTTAGATCTTCTGATGGCAGTGGGCACTTTGGCACTTGGCAGTGAATATTTTTCCATAACACTGATGTGAATTGCATGAAGTCAATAGGAATCAGCTAACTGGTATCCAATTGACCAGTGGTATCATTAGGAATGTTTTACTAATATTGGTGAAAATGTGGCCAGGTTGAAGCAGTACTACCTGTCTATTTAAAATGACTTGGCAGTATAAATAGGTGATATGATTTCCTTTGGCCTAACAAACTGACTACTATTCTGATTGAGGATAAACAGTTCTAAGGACCACCAAGGCGGTGAGCTAAGGGTGTGTGGGGGTTGGGGTGGGGAGAGTCTTTAGGATTACAGGAGTTCGAACTGGAGGGAACTTGGAATCATTCAGTAGAAACATCAACACACTATCAGCCCTGTGCTAACAGATGAGGAAACACAGAAAGGCAAAGTTACAACCTCTGCCTTCAAGAAATTGACAATCAGATCACTAGCAGCTGTGGCCATTCCCAGATTTATCAACACATAGATGCGAAGGACAAAGTGAGAGGTCAGCACAGTGTGGACTTTGGGACCAGTAGTTGAGAGAGCATCAGCTTTTGCCCCAAGGCAACAAGCCACTGAGAGGCTTGGCACAGCCAGTACCATGTTGCAGCTTCAGCTTGTGGCCTGCAGACTGTAGGGGCACCAAGCAACCAGTCTGAGGGGTTATCACTCTTGCTTTAACCTGCTCAGATCTGGACTGTGGTCTAGGATGGAGGTCCTAAGGTGCGTGACCAGCTTACCAGAGCATGTGAAGGCCACAGAGAGGGAACCCAACTAATACTTCAGACAGCTGAGGTTGAAAACCCCAGCATTTGGGACAAAAGCTCCCCTGTCTGGTGGCAGAGTCCAACTGTGGCAAAAAGCCCAGGGGTCAAGTGATTGAGTGGCAAAATGAGCATGCAAAGGAAGCAAAATAAACAGAGAAACCCAACTTTACATTCCTATTTTGGGGACAAAAAGGACCAAAGCATGGAACACAAGGGAGTGAAGTCAGAACTCCTGCACCAAAAGCTTCAAAAGAAAATACGAGCTGGTTACAGGCCATAGAGGACCTTAAGAAGCAGATAAGAGAAGTGGAGGAAAAATTGGGAAGAGAAATGACAATTAAGCAAGAAAATTATGAAATGAGAGTCAACAGCCTAACTGAGGAAAATCACACCTTAAAAAACAGACAGACTCAATTGGCAAAAGAGGCTCAAAAAGGCAATGAGGAGAGGAATGCCTTGAAAAGCCAAATTTGCCAGATGGAAAAAG
Organism: Petaurus breviceps papuanus; assembly: GCF_028583685.1. Taxonomy (NCBI): domain Eukaryota; kingdom Metazoa; phylum Chordata; class Mammalia; order Diprotodontia; family Petauridae; genus Petaurus; species Petaurus breviceps. The sequence goes on along the minus strand of NW_027185759.1, from coordinate 13,223,991 downwards.
AATCCCAAAAGCTCACTGAGTAGAATCATTCCCTCAGATTTAGAATGGAGCAAAGAGAACCTAGTGCCATTAAGAGAAATCAAGATGCTTGATTTCTAAACAGATCCAAAGAAATGAAAGAAAAGAAGGCAATGTGAAATATCTCATGGGAAAAACCACTGACCTGGAAAATAGATCCAGGAGAGAGATTTAAAAATTATTGGACTACCTGAAAGGCATGATCAAAGAACCTAGAAATCATCCTCCAAGAAATTCTCAAGGAAAATTGCCCTGATGTTTTAGAACCAGAAGGCAAAACAGAGGTTGAAAGAATCCACCGATCACCTCCTGAAAAAGATGCCAAAAAGAAAACTCCTAGGAATATTATAGCCAGGTTCCAGAATTCCCAGATCAAGGAGAAAATAGTACAAGCAGCCATAAAGAATGACCTTGGACAAGTTACTTAACCCCAATATGCCCTCCAAAAAGAAAAAAAAAAAGTAGTACAGGAGAGTCAGTGATCAGGGCTTCTCAATTCCAACACATTGCCTCCCAAGTAGTAATTCCAATACTATATAAACTATTTGGAAGAATATTTATAGATGCTGTCCTACCAAAGTCCTTTTGTGACACAAATATGGTGCTGATACCTAAACCACGAAGAGCCAAAACAGAAAATGAAAACTATAAACCCTTTTCCTTAGTGAATATTGATGAAAATTATTAAAATAAAATACCAGGAATGAGAAAAGAACAATATATCACAAAGATCATATATTATGTATGACCAGTAGGATTTACAGGAATGCAGGGTGGCTTCAATATTAGAAAAATTATCAGGATAATTGAACATCAACAACAAAACCAAAAGAAATCATATAATTATCTCAAAATATGCAGAAAAAGCTTTTGACAAAATATAACACACTTTCCTATTAAAATTGCCAAAAAGCATAGGAATAAATGGATCTTTCCTTTAAAATGATAAGTTGTATCTATCTAAAGCCATTAGCAAACATTATCTGTAATGGGGATAAATTAAAAACTTTCCCAATAAGATCAGGGGTGAAGCAAGGATGCCTGATCACCACTATTATTCAATATTGTATTAAAATTCTTGTTTTAACATTAAGAGAAGAAAAAGAAAGCAAAGCAATTAGAATAGGCAATAAGGAAATAAAACAATCACTCTTTGCAGATGATATGTTGGTATATTTGGAGAATCCTAGAGCATCAATTAAAAAATAGTTGAAACAATTAAAGATTTTAGCATAGTTACAGGATAAAAAAAAATCAACCTACATAAATCATTAGCATTTCTAAATATTACCAACAAAGTCTAACAGGAAGAGATAGAATATAAAATACTTGACCTGACATGACAAACACAGTAACTATATGAACACAATTACAAAACACTTTCCACACAAATAAACACATGATTAAACAATTGGAGAAATTTTAATTGCTCATGGGTAGGCCAAGCTAGAATAACAAAAATGACAATTTTACTTAAATTAATTTACTTATTCAGTACCATACCAATAAAACTACCAAAGAATTATATTTTACAGCTAGAAAAAAATTAATAACAAATTCAATCTGGAAAAACAAAAAAAATTAAGAATAGAAGGGAATTAGTGAAAAAAAAAGTGAAAGAAGGTGACCTAGAAGTATTAGATGTCAAACTGTATTATAAAGCAGTAATCATCAAAACAATCTGGTACTGGCTAAGAAATAGGCTGGTGGATTGATGGAATGGGTTAGGTGCACAATACACAATAATCAATAACCAAAGTTAACTAGTGTTTGATAAATCAAAGGATCCAAGTTCTTGGAACAAGAACTTATTATCTGACAAAAATTGCTGGGAAAATTGGAAAGCAGTTTATCAAAAACTAGGTAAATACTAACATTTTACACCACATATCAAGATAAAGTCAAAACATAAAAGTAAATTGTGATTACATGTGATGAATTGTGATATAAGTAAATTGTGGCCCCAAGAAATCTCAGTAGACTGGCTAAACCAGGTTGAGGGTAACTGATAGTCCTTAAATCCATCAGTGAATTAGGAGTATACCTATCCCAAGAATGTGAAGACTTCCCCTGGCAAAATGGGCAGATGAGAACAATTCATCATAAAGGAGCATGGAAAATTTTACCATCACTTCGATGGATAAGGGAAGACTATATGACCAAACAAGAGATAGAGAGGATCCCAGGAAATAAAATGAATAATTTGTTTACATTAAATCATTTAAAATTACACAAATAAAAACCAATGCAGACAATATTAGAAGGAAAGCAGGAAATTGGGGGAGTTTAGTTTTGTGGGGGGGGGGGGTTGTTTTTATTTTTAACAGCAAATTTATTTGATAAAGGTCTCATTTCTCAAATATAGAGAGACCTGAGTCAAATTTATATAAATATGAGTCATTCCTCAATTATTTTTCTTCCTTCATTTTGAAGAGGACCAATTATACCATGAAGTTATATCTTTACTTGTGCATGAGTTGGATTTAAGTGAGGCAGACCTCCACAATGCCATCAGCCTCACTCTTTCTTGCAGAATCATCAAAGGCAAGTGGCAAGACAAAAATCAAGAAAACTGGAAATGGCCCAGGACACAGTGGATTACCTTGGTTTCTTCAATGTCTAACCAAATTCCAATTGTCCCACAGTATGTGTTTCAGCCACATTCCTGGCCTTTGTAATGAATCGTTCTCATCTGACCATTCCTCTAGGCGAAGTCTTCATATACCTGAGGTAGGCATGCCCCTAATTGATGGATTTGAGGACTTTCAGTTACCTTGAATAAATTAAAGTTATCTATAGTCATATGAAAAAAAATGCTCTAAATTACTATTGATTAGAGGACAGTTAGGTGACATAGTAGATAGAGTATTGGTTCTAAAGTCAGGAGGACCTGAGTTCAGATTTGGCCTCAGACACTTACTAGATGTGTAACCCTGACCAAGTCACTTAAGTTTGCCTATTTCCTTAACTGTAAAATAAGTCAGAGAAGGAAATTGCAAATCTCTCCAGTATCTTTGACAAGAAAATCCTAAAGGGGATCACAGAGAGTCAGACACACATGAAACAACTGAACAACAGAGAAATAGAAATTAAAACAATTCTGAAGTGCCACCTCACACCTATCACATTGATTAATAGGACAGAAAAGGAAAATGACAAATGTTGGAAGAAATGTGGAAAAATTTGAATACTAATGAACAGTTTGTAGAGTTGTGAACTGTCCCAACAATTCTAGCAAACAAGTTGGAACTATGCCCAAAAGGGCTATAAAATTTTGCATCCTCTTTGAAGCAACAATACTACTACTCGGTTTGCATCCAAGAGATCAAAGATAAAAGAAAAGGATCTATATTTACTCTGTGTGTGTATGTGTATAAGCTCGTTTTTTGATGGCAAAGAATTGAAAATTGAGGGGATGCCCATCAATTGGGGAATAGTTGAAAAAATTATATATGGTACATGATTGGGATGGGATATTATTGTACTGCAGAAATGACAAGCAGGATGATTTCAGAACAATCTGGGAAGATTTATATAAACTGATGCAAGGTGAACTGAGCAGAATCAGGAGAACATTGTACACAATAACACCAATGCTGTATAATGATTAACTGTGAATAATTTAGCTATTCTGCTCAGTAAAGTGATCCAAGACAGTTCCAAAGAACTTATAAAGAAAAACGTGATCCACCCCCAGATTAAACAACAATGACAACAAAAACCTGATGGAGTCTGAATGCAGATAAAAACATTTTTTTCACTTTATTTTTCTCATTTTTTTTAAATTTTGCAACATGGCTAATATGGAAATATGTTCTGCATAACTTCACATGTGTAATCTATATCAAATTATTTGCCTTCTCAAGGAGAAGAAAGGGAAAGGAGGAGAGGGAGAATTCAGAAGTAAAAAAAAATAATGAATGTTTAAAATAAATACATAATAAATTTAAGAAATAAAATGGAATAAAGGAAAAGGACTTAGCTTTGTCCATTGGGCTCCAAAGAAAGAGAAGTAGTTGGAAATTGTAAAGAGACATGTTTCGATTTGACGAGGAAACAAATGTCTTAGCAACTACAGGTAACCAAAAGTAGAAGGGAATACTTCTGTAGGGAGTCAGTTTCTCCCCTTAGAAGATAAGGTTAAAGGACACATTTCTTCTATGCTGTAGAAAGGATCCTTTTTCGGGGTTAACCACCATGGGGTACTTTTGATATTATCCTGAGGATATTCACAGAAAAAGTCAGCTACTGATCTTCCCTGGAGGGAGGGAGGTAACTCTTAGGGTTAGACAGCCCTAAGTTCAAATCTAGTTTCAGATTCTTACTCAGTAGGTGATCTTAGCAAGAGATGTCTGTCCCAGTTTTCTCAATAGTAAAATGGGGGTAGGTAATAATAGAACTTACCTCCCAGAGTTGTTGTATTGAGTGGGAAAGTATTTTGTAAATATGTAGCATTTTGTTTTGTTTATTTTATAAATCTATATTTATATTCAAATATAAAATTGTAAATATATTAAAACATTATATAAATGGAATCTGCAAACTGTAAAGTACCAATGAGTGAAAGTCACTGTTACTGCTGAGAATTCACACACTCTCCTTGGGTGTTGGAGGCAATACCCGGATGTGTTCAGAGGCCAGAGGGATGAGGAAGGGCAAGTAGCAAGGACTGTTTCATTCCATGTACTTGCATTCTTAGCATGTATCACAATACTGGGCACAGAGTAGGCACTTCACAGGGATTTGTTGATTGATTGGCTCACATAAAACTACTGTAATGCTTCCCCAGATCGCTGACTAGGTGAAGAGACACCACTCATGTGGTTAGTGTAAAGGTGTGGGGTGCGGTTAGGGTAACTACACATTCAGAACCATCTCGGCTCCCGCTCACTGAAATACTACCCTTCTCCCAGGTACTTCAATTACCTGGCACACAGTAGGTGTTTAATAAGTAAATGCTGATTCACTGACATGGTAAAATGGACATCTGCAGAAGCCTGTCTTACCTTATGCAGATGTCCCACCAACAGCCATGGAATCAACAAAGGAAGAGGTAGGAAGATAGATGCATAGATGAATAGATAGATGGATGGGTGGATAGACAGATGGATGGATGGATAGACAGATAGATGGGTAGATAAGTGGATAAATGCATATATATATACAATGCACATACATATATGTGTATATAATATGTATGTCTATGCGTATACATGTATATGTTTATTCCTCTATAGATTCTATGGTTGTCTGTTGTGTGTATGTATGTATGTGTGTATGTATTGTGAAAAACACTATTACATGACTGTATACATAGCAATTCCCAAATTTGGCCAGTTCCCAACCCATCCATAATGATCCCGCTAACCCAATTCCCAGATACATCTTAAGTTCATGGAAAAAAAAAAAAAATATATATATATATATAGGGGTGGCCAGGTGGCTCAGCTAGTAAGAGCACCGGCTCCAGTGTCGGGATGACCTGGATCAAATCCGGGCTCGGATACTCAGCACCACACCCAGAAATAATAACTGGCCGTGTAACCTTGAGCAAGTTACTTAACCCCAATTGCTTTAATATATATATATATTTCCATCAGTCCCAAGAACAGAATGCCACAGAGCTAACAAATTAACACCTCCTAGGGCTATTCCTCTTCTCATGGCCTTCAGGAGGAACAAAGGCCACTCAGCAGAATTCAGCCCATTGGGCTGGGCCAGGCTCCTTTTCGTGGTTTGAAGATGTGGGATCCACAGCAACCACACCTTGGACTCAGCCCTAGAGTCTTTCCCTAGCTGCCAGCTGCTCTACTCTCACCCTCCTCCCAACTTCTGCTTCTTTTTTGCTAGCCTCATTAACCCCTTTTTTCCCAGAAGCAGATCTCACTCTTAGTCTCACCCTTAGAGTCAATATAAGAAATATTATCAGGCTAGAGAAAATTCTTTCCATTTCATTTGCCATTTTGTCCCAACCCTTCTCTTTTCCCCTGTCCTTAAAAAAAAAAATCCTCAGAACCTTCATCCTTTGCTCTCTGTTCTCATCATTTTAGCTTAGAGACAGACAGAAAGAAAGACAGGCAGACAGACAGACAGACAGACAAATAGATAGATAGATAGGTAGATAGATACATAGATAGGTAGATGAATGTGTATGTATTTTGCTTCTTGCTTCACCTCTTCAAACACATATTTTCAAAATTCAAGGTTTTCAGCCAATCATGCCCCACCAAGATGAAGAACAAAGACACGGGGGAATACCATACAGGTCTGAGTTCAACTAGATGTTTTCTGAAATCCCATAGAAACCTGAGATTCTGTCAACTTACCACACTGGAGCCTTGTTAAGGGTCTCAGAGGATGAGAGATTCCGGAGGGGTGGCAATCTACATCTGTGAAGGCAACAAAGATGGAGTGAATCATCAATCGAAAACAGTGGGAATAGTAAGGAAAGCTGGGAGGAAGCATTTCTTAAGTGGGTTTCTGAAGGAAATAATTGACCTGCCTTAGCAGGATGGAGTGAAAGTATATTGGGGGCAGAGGAAACAATATTAGAAGAGGAATGGAGATGGAAGTGAAGATTGAGTAGCACAGTGTCTAGTACATAGGAATTGTTAAAAAAAAAAAAATGCCTGCTGTTTGTTGATGGATAAGTAGATAGATGAACCTAGCTCCTTTATAAGGCATTGGTGTACAGACGTCACAGTCATCTTCATCTTCATCATCTCAATGGATAGAAGCTGCAAAGACCATTATAGGCTCAGTGTCAGGAAAAATACCATAAGAATTAGAGCTACCTATTAGAAGAACAACTTATTTCAAGAAGTAATCAGCCACCCCTCCTTGGGGATGGTCAAGAGGAAAATGGACATAATTTGTCAAGTATGTTATAGTCCTGTCAAGCATGGCTTGGATTAGATGATTGCTAAGACCCATTTCAACTTTGAAAATTCTATGATCAGGTGATTAATAATAAAATAATTAAAATGGTAATAACTACAATATATTTGGAATTTGATTGTGAGCTCCTTGAGGTAAGAAACTGATTTTGCCTCCTTTTGTATCCCCAGGATTTAGCAGAGTGATAGAATATGGATGTATGTGTGTATATATGTATGTACACACACATGAGTATTCCAATTGTCCTGTCTGCTAATCCTACTGGACTTATCCCAAACATGATTTGGAGTAGTGAGGCCCCAATGTGTGATAAACTTAATTTCCAATCATTTTATTCAACTACAGAAAATAATCATTTTGTTGACTTGAACACTAGTCTGCCAAATATAAAACACAAAAGAACAGCAGTAAAGTACCAACTTGTCCCAAGAATGAATTCTCCCTCCTGAGCTCCACTGAGGAGATGAAAATAAGATTGGAATGATGCTGAGATATGATATTTCCATATCATTTCTCAAAGGGCTTTTGACATACTATCTCCCTTTAGACTCACAGTATCCCTGTAAGGCAAATGCTACAAGGACTATCATCATGCTACTAAAGAGAAAGCTAAAGCTGAAATTGGTTAAATTCTTGTATTTGCTCACAGTCACAAAAACAGTAAGAGGAAGACAGGTGGTGCTACAGATCGACCATTGGTCTTGGAGTCAGAGAGAGTGGACTTCAAATCCAGACCCAGATGCATACTACCTGTGTGATCCCTGGGCAAGTCACTTAACCTCTGTGCCCTTTACTTTCCTCATGTGTGAACTACAAACATTCATAGCACCTGCCCCACAAGGTCGTTGTAAAGATAACATCAGATAATATTTACAAAATGTTTAGTGCAGTCCCTGGCACATAGTAGGTACCAAATGAATTCTTGATCTTATTGTTTTTTTTATTGTTATTATGTGTTATCTGCGGGCCATTCTAGTCTAAGATTGGAGAGGCTTGTTTCCAGACAGACAACATCCCGATCACTTTGCACAAGCATATCTTGAAGACCACCCATCAAGGGATAAAGAAGTTATCATCTGCATTCATGAAGGAACCAACAGAACCTAAGCCATAAAAGATTCTTGAGGGGCAGCCAGGTGGCTCAGCGAGTAAGAGCACCAGCTCCAGTGTCGGGATGACCTGGGGATCGAATCCGGGCTCAGACACTTATTACCCACCCAGAAACACCTGGCCATGTAATCTTGAGCAAGTTACTTAACCCTGAATGCTTAGGGGTGGCCAGGTGGCTCAGTAAGAACACCAGCCCCAGTGTTGGGATGACCTGGGGATCGAATCCGGGCTCAGATACTTAGCACCACACCCAGAAATAACTGGCCATGTAACCTTGAGCAAGTTACTTAACCCCAATTGCTTTAAAAAAAAGATTCTTGAAAAATTAAGGGAAACATGCTAGAATATCAATTCTGTGGATGGAAGCAGTGTGCACATCTACTCTGAGTGTCCTCTTTCTCATCTGGAAATAAAAACTGGGGGGAGGGGCAAGGGAAAGCTAAAATGATATTTGTCCTGACTCCCAACAACCAAAATCAGAGTTTGATGCAAAGGTGGGTATTTAAAGCACTTTTACGTGATTTCATGTAAAACTATGAGCAATTTGCTTTTTATTGAAATTTTCTAAAGTGTACATAATAGAAAAGAAAACCTGCAAGAGAGCAAAGAAAAGGACAGATCTCAACACAATGTATGCTATTTATTATATAGGCTTTCTTGAAATGCAAATTTATTTCTGTATATTTTGAGTCCTGACATTCTCCTGTGCACATGACACTATTTTTCTTTTCTTAATTTATATTTGTTTTAATATTTAAGTTTAAAATGTCTCTTTTTTCTTTTGCATTATGAATTTAAGTTTTAGTATTTAAGTCTAAAATAAAAAAAATATTTAAAATGTTAAAAATAAAACATGACTTTGTGAGATCAGGGGATGGGGAGTGTACTGCAGCTTCTGCCCCCAGGGCGAGAAGATGAGAAGCAGTGGAGGCACTAGCCGTGCAGCCACAACTGTATGGCTGCTTCCAGAGCTCCTGACCTACAGATCATATGTGGACCAACTGAGTAGTCTGAGGGGTAATCACTCTTGCTTTAACCTGCTTGGATCTGTATCACTGTCTTGGGTGGAGGTCCTGGGGTATATGACTAGGTGACAGAGCCTGTGGAGGATTCAGAGAGGGTACCCAACTAATAGCTCCAGCATCTGTGAAAAGCCCAAGGACAAAGCTCCCCTCTCTGGTAGCAGAGTTCTACTGTGGCAAAAAGCTCAAAAATCAAGTAACAGAGTGGCAACATGAGGAAGCAAAGCAAGCACAGCAATCGAAACTTAGATTCCTTTTTTTTTAAGGGTCAAAAAGGATGAAACAGGAAGAAGACAATGAAGTCAGAGCTCCTGCACCAAAAGATTCCAGGAATAATATGAATTGGTTACAGGCCATAGAGGAGGTCAAGAAGGATTTTGAAAACCAAGTAAGAGAACTGAAGGAAAAATTGGAAAGAGAAATGAGAATGATGCAAGAAAATCATGAAAAGAGAGTCAACAACCTGACTGAAGAAAATAACACCTTAAAAAATAGATGAACTCAAAAGGCAAAAAAGGCCCAAAAAGCCAATTCTTAAGGAGAAGAACGCCTTAAATAGCTAAATTTGCCAGATGGAAAAAGAATTTCAAAAGCTCACTGAAGAGAATAATTCCTTCAGAATTAGATTGGAAAAGTGGAGGATAGAGACTTTATGAGAAATCAAGATACTATTAAACAGATGCAAACACATGAAAAAATAGAATGCAAGGTGAAATGTCTCATTGAAAAAAAAACCACTGACTTGAACAATAGATCCAGGAGAGAGAATTTCAAAATTATTGGACTACCTGAAAGCCATGATCAAAAAAAGAACCTAAAATCATTCTTCAAGAAATTCTCAAGGAAAATTGCCCTGATATTATAGAACCGGAAGGCAAAATATAATTGAAAGAATTCACAAATCACCTCTTGAAAAAGATCCCAAAAAGAAAACTCCTAGGTATATTATAGCAAGATTCCAGAGTTCCTAGATCAAAGAGAAAATATTACAAGCAGCCAAGAAGAAACAATTTGAATATTGTAGAAACACAATCAAGATAACATAAGATCTAGCTGTTTCTACATTAAAGGATCAAAGGGCTTAGAATATGATATTCTGGAGGGCAAAAGAGCTAGGATTAAAACCAAGAATCACCTACCCAGAAAAACTGAGTATCATGTTTCACGGAAAAATATGGTCATTCAGTGGAATAGAGAACTTTCAAGCATTCTTGATGAAAAAACCAGAGTTGAATAGGAAATTTGACATTCAGATACAAGAAGCAAGAGAAGCTGAGAAGGTAAACAGGGAAAAGAAATCATAAGGAACTTATCAAAGTTGAACTATTTACATTCCTACATGGAAAAACAATAATTATAACATGAAATTTTTCTCAGTTTGAGGATAGTTGAAGGGAATATAAATGTGTATGTGTGTGTATATATATATATACATATATATATGTTTGTATACAGGCATATATACATATGTATGTATACATATATGTCTACATAGGAGGGTATATGTGCATGTCAATATATATGTGTACAGGTATACATAGGCAGAAGGCACAGGATCAATTGAATAGAAAGGGATGATATTTAAAAAAATAAAATTAAGAGGTGAGAGAGGAATATATTGGAAGAAGGAGAAAGGGAGAGACAGAATAGGGTAAATTATCTCATATAAAAGAGGCAAGGGAAAACAGTTACAATGGAGGGGAAGAACAGGAAGGCAAAAGGGAATGGGTCAGGGCAGCTAGGTAGCACAGTGAATAGAACATCGGGCCTGGAGACAAGAGGACCTGAGTTCAAATCCAACCTCAGACACTTATCATCAAAAAAAAAAAAAACATAGTCATGTGACCTTGGGGAGGCCAATTAAACCCAATTGCCCTCAAAAAAAAGGGGGGGGGGATGGGGCATCCTTACTTTCATTGAATCCGGCTTAAGGAGGGAATACCATAAAAACTAAATTGGGTATCTTACCCTACAGGAAAGGACGGGGAAAGGGAATAAGAGGGGGAATGATAGAAGGGAAGACAGATTGGGGGAAAGGGGATTTAGAAGCACATACTTTTGAAAAGGTACAGGGTCAAAGTACAGAATAGAACAAGTGGGGAGTGGGACAGTTTCACAATATATCCACTGTGGAAATGTTTTACATAACTCCACATGTACAACCTACATTGAATTGCTTATCTTCCCAGTAAGGGTGGGGGATGAGGGAAGAAAGGAAAGATTCTGGAATTCTAAGTTTTAAAATCAAATATTTTTTAAAAAATTTTACATGCACTGGGAAATAAGATATACAGGCACTGGGGTATGGAGATCCATCTTGCCCTACTGGAAAGTTGGAGAGGGATAAGGGAGGATATAGGAGAGAGCAGATTGGGGGAGGGGGTATTCAGTGGGATCGCTGTTTCGGGGTGGTGGGTAGGGGAAAAATGGGGAGAAAATTTGTAATTCAAAATCTTGTGGAAATGAATGATGTAAACTAAAAATTAACATAAAATTTAACAATAATTTTTAAAAAGGAAAAAAGAAACATGCTAAAATGTGTAACCTGTCCAACTTATTTATAGAAAAGGCGAGAGATAAAACTCACACTTTGAATATGTCTGTGCAAAAATTTAGTCTTTTCCAAATTTTAATTTTTTAGTTTTCTGATGCAAAGTAATTGTGGTAGGCATAGAGAAATGTAGAATCCCAGAAGTCATTTCATTAATTGTTTCTTATTGAGCAGAAAAGCCCTCAAATGCTACAGAGATGGTCATACCAGTAGGTGAGTGTGTCATTATCCTAGTGCTTTAAAGAATTCCTGGAAAAAATACTGAGCAACAAACCTCCCAAAGAAGAAATTAATAAATGACGATGAAGGAATAGATTTGTTCCCAAAGTAGCCTTAAAATTGTAACCAAAGGAAAAAAATATATATTTTTCTAAAACAATATGGAAGTATATATAGAAGGTAGGATGTGGTAGGTCAGGGAAGGGAAGAGGAGGGAAGGAAAGGGAAGAAGATGGGAAAAGAGAGAAAGAGAGGAGAAGTGGGGAAGGGAGTAGCAAGCAGGAATTCAGGTGGAGAGGAGAAGAGGTGAAGAGAAGAGAGAAGAGGACAAAGAAAAAGGAAGGAGGTGGGCAGGAAGGCAAATAGATGAGTCAAGGCTCCATGTGGTACAGTGTTGACAGCAATAACCTGGCAGTAAAGGCACTCCGGTGGGAGTCCCAATTCTGACTCTTATTAGCCAAGTGAACTTGACCACTTCCCTTCTTTGAGACTCAGTTTCCTCATCTATGAATTAATGAGACTGGGTGAGATGATTCCTAAAGTCCTTTCTAACTTTACTAATCCATGAACTCTTTCCAGAGTTGCCATGGATAACTTGAAATACAGCATTTCCATCCGAAAGACTAGAGATCCCCAGTATAATGGAATTTTCTCATCTATAATGAGGGGGGTGAAAGCTAATGGTTCACTTGTCAATAAAGCTACCTCTGTCACTTAAATACCCAAGGAAATGTGTTATAATCTGTAAAAGTTAAGGTTAAAATACCATCACTTACTTATGATTCAAACTTCTCTTCTATTGATCATTCTGAATTCTGGTTGCAGTCATGCCTGTACCTAAGTTTGTTCTTTTAATCATGTTCTTTAATTGCACTCATCTGGTTCACTACTTTTTCATCTTTAAAACTGGAGGCAGACTATTTGCCCTACTTACATGAGAGTCTTGCAAGCTAATGGTAAAATAAGGCAATATATGAAGAAGCTCTTAGCCAAACTCAGCATGTCATATAATAATTTTGCACAAAATAAATTTATTTTTATATATAACTATGAAGTCAGTGCAAGGGCTCTATAGACTTTCAGTTTGGGAAGCAGCCTAATATCTCTTCCCTCCTATACTTTCTTTGGTAGTCTCCCAAATGCTGAAGGAGCTCTGGCAATGTGGACCTCAACGTTATCATGTATGTGAACATTCTTGGAAATTATACTGTAAAACCTGGATGGTCTACCAGCACCATTCCAAGAAACTGCATGGCTTCTATCTGAGTTGTCTTAGGAAGATTCTGAAGATTATCTGGCAGGATAAGATACCAAACACCAAGGTCCTCTCTTGAGTTGAACTGCCAAGCATTCAAACTCCACTACAGAGTGCACCTCTGATGGGTTGGCCATGTTGTTTGAATAACAAGTTAATGTTTCCCTAAAAGTCAGAGAACTTACAAAAGGCAAGTGCTCACACAGAGGTCAGAAAAAGTGGTACAAAGACATTCTAAAGGCCTTTCTGAAGAATTTTAGTATTGATTGTGAGACATGGGAGATGCTGGCACAGGATTGCCCAACATGGCATGCCCACAACAAAGACAGCATTGTGCTCTGTGAGTAAAGCAGAATCACAGTAGGACAAAGGAAATGTGAGATGCACAAATCTAAAGACATTTCCATCCCAAATGCTCAAACACATATTTGTGTCTGAACTGTGGTAGAACCTTCCTAGCTCTTACTGGTTTGATCAGCAACAGTAGAACACACTGTACTCAGTTTTTTTCTTGACTCCAGGCCCATAGTTCTCTTTTCATTGCACCATTTAAATGATAAATTGAAAGATAAATAGATAGAATACAGAGAAGTGCATCTGTATTCTCTGTGTATGTATGTATATACCGAAAGAGAGCATATTTATGAATGTTGGGAGAGGAGGAAGAGAGGGACAAATTTGTGAAGGGAAATGGGAAAGTGGAGTTAGCTAAGGAGGATCAGGGGATCTTGGGAGATCCCCAGGTTTAATTACAGGCCAAGGGAAAAGAAAGGGGAAGGAGAGAGGGGGAAAAAGAAGCCTTTCACTAACACCAAGATAGTGGGGGGGGGGGTGGGGGAAAGTGGAAATGGGAACACTATTTTTTTAGATAGCTAAATGCAATTATAAGAAGCCTGAATTAACTCAGCATAATTAGCTTTACCTAGACAAAAATTTGAATGCCTCTACTCCATGTCTAAAAACAGGAAGCTTAAGAAAACATTGATTTATCACATTTCTGCTCTTGTGAAACAGTAAAGAGAAATTTGAAAGATAAATTAAGGATTTCGCAGAATGCCATAGTTCAGCAAACTTCTAGCTTATGAAATTACTTAGGTGAAAATTCAGAACTGAGATTCTTTGCCTTTGGATTAAGAGTTTAACAGCATGGGGAGGCCAGGTAGCACAGCAAGTAAGAGCACTGGCTCCAGTGTTGGGATGACCTAGAGATCAAATCCTGGGCTCAGACACTTAACACCCTGTAATGTAATGCCAAAAGAAAGGCAACTTCCCAAGGTTCAGAATACCAGCATAGGTGCTCTCCATTTTATTCAGTGACCAACCAAGAACAGAGAAGATCAAAACATGACATCATTCCAAATACAGCATTTACTAAGCTTGATTAAATAATCTCCAAGGACTACCCCACCCCTGACCTTCCAATCATTCAATCAATTACAAAGTCCCTGGTCTAAATACTTCTCCACCCCTAGGCTGTACCTTCAATTAGTCCACCACAAAGCCCCTCTTCTCAAATGGAGATTAGTTTCCAAACATAAGTAAAGTACCTTCATTTGTCAATCACAGAGCACAAAAAGGTCAAAAGTTCCCCACCCCTGGATCTCAATTGAATCTACCCCAGAAGTTTCAAGTTTAAGCACAGCACCTAATACCCAAATGGAGGTCTTTTCTTCATCTTGACACGAGGCAAGTTCTCAGCAATCTCAGTTCCTGGGGAGACAAGGCTTAGCAAGGCCAGAAGATACATTGCCAGTCCCTTCATTAATTCAAACTCTGTCTGTAGAACAGTCCTAGAACCCCTGAAAACATTAGCAAAACCCTCTCCTAGGATTTCTGTAAACATACAACAAGAAAATCCTTCTTCAGGGCTTCTGAACCAACAGAAAGGTTCCCAGACCCCTGCAACAACAGCCCTGTCCTTCACCAGTGGACAGTATTCACTCTGTCTGCAGGACAGTCTCAGGGCTTCTTAACCAAAAGCCAGGTTCCAGGACTTCTTCAACAACAGGACTGTCTTTCACCAGTGGACAAATCTGGCAAAAGAACATCAAAACGGACAAAGTACCAGCAAAACAGCCATGTCTCCTCAGTCCTTGGCAGCTCAGGGGGCAGGTCTCAAAAGTCCAGGGCAATTCAAAGCCGCCACCAGCAATTCTCTTAGTCTCTCTCTCTCTCCACGAGGTGCTGCTTCCAAAAAAAAGTTCTTCTGCCTCCCTCTTGTCTCTCCAAATCTACGTCACCAGCTCCTCCCAGTTCAGGACTCTCTTTTCACATCAACAAGTCCATCCCACAGGTGGGATTAACAAGCTCTGGGTTTTAACACAATCAATTTGAAAAACCAAGTCAATACTGGGGAATCTTTAAATGCCATTACTATCACACACCCACACAGAAACACCTGGCCATGTAACCTTGAGCAAGTTACTTAACCCCGATTGCTTAAAAAAAAAAAAAGGGTTAACAGCACATTGGGTAATCAGCACCTTTTCTGACTCCTCAACTCAAAAGTAACCCAGTAAAGCAATATGGAAGTAATAGCAACAGGTTTTAGGAATTCACCACAAAAAAACAGAGGGAAAAAAAAGCCTGCTTAAGGGTTTTCTCCCCTTTTCCATCTTAAATACTCCAATCTACAAGTTTTCAAGTTAAAGGTTATGATTATTATTGTCTTTTTCATAATTCTTACATATTAAAACAGGGTCTGCAATCTTGCATTTAAAAAAAAGGTCTATAGAGATGAAAGACTAGTCACTTACATTTACATTTGGAAGTCAAGAGACCAAGCTACAAATTTATCAGAAAAGAAAAACTAATCAAAGAAACTAGTTGTATTTTAAAACAAGGTTATGAATAGTTCCTCTTAACTGAATCCTACACCAAGCAATGGTGTCTTGGCTTAGGCAAGGGAGAGATGTAGCCCTTAATGCAAGGGGATAAGTGATGCCTTAGGGTATCCTAGAAATGGGGCTTTCCCTGGAAAGGCCACTTTAATGGCCCTCTGTTAATGCCTTTGTTTTTTTGTTTTATTTTGTTTTCTTTTTTTTTTTCTGGCATTTTGTTTCTTTGCTTTTAGGATTAGGTACATTGTTTCCAGATGGGTAAAATAAGGATTGATTAATTATCCCTGATTAAAAAGTAAGGCAAGTATTAAATTTTGGGGGGGAAATGTGAGTTATTGTCAGGTTATGTTCTAATGAGCCATCAAAATTGCTTTTGAAAAGAGTTTGAAGTTGAATAAGCATATTTGATCCATGAGATCAAGGGGAGGGCTGCTATTCAGTCTGAAGGAGAGAAGTCCCTTAGAGACAATGGAAGAAAAAAGAATAGGCGATATTGCACTTTTACAGCAATAAAATTATATTTGCAGGTTATACCATGAAGGATATATAACGCCTACATGAAAATCGTTTGAGTATTTTCAGTAGAACTCTCATGGAGGCCATAGAATGAGATTCGAGGGTAAAACCATAATTGAAATTGACAGATGCCTCCAATGCTCAGGCTTTCAAACAGATGGGGGACAGGAGACTCATTTCTCCTTCCCTTTATTTGGCCAATCTCTCTAGCTCGCTTCAATGAACATTAGCCTTTTGTTCATCTTCCTTCCCTTGCTCAATAAGCCAGACCTCAGAGTCACTTCTCTGTCTGTTTCCTTTGCCCTGCATTTTTCTTGATGAGGATGAAATGAAGTTGGTCTGAAGGAAGGCAAACAGCCGATAGAACCATACCCACAGATCCTGGCAGGGAATCATTCCAGAAGAGGACTAGGTAGCCAGGAAAATGCATCCCTGTTCCTGTCTGGCCTCAAGGTACCTTCCAGACAAAAATAAATACAAATAACAGGCACTCTAAATATTTAGGCCTTTCTTTTTTAAACAAGAGGACTCCTTAATAGGTTAATAACTGAGGGAGAACAATTAGAGCATTGGCCAAGGGAGCTGAAATATATAAGGGACTGAGCAGTTTCTATTATAGTACCTTCTCAGCCCCCCCCCAAATATATATATACAAACATATGTCATATGTTTTACATTTGCATATATACATGTGTGTGCTCATGCACATATATGAAGTGAGGGTCTGCAGTGATTAGAACCTTGGGCCTTGAGTCAGAGAGACCTAAGTTCAAATCTGGTCTCTGACACTTACTAGCTGTGTGACCCTGGGCCAGTCCACTGGATACTTCCTGATTCCGTTTCCTCATCTATAAAATAGGGATAACAATAGCTCCTCCCTCCCAGATGATATTTTTAATGTATTATGTAAAGTTAAAGGACTGTATACACACTATTCAGTAATAGTATCAGTACTAGTAGTAGATGTACTAATGGTAGTCGTAGTGCTAATAGCAGCAGTGGTGGTGGTGAAGGCAGAGGTGGTGGCAGTAACAGTAGCAGCAGCAATAGCATTACTGCCTTTTTCCCAGTTTCATTCTGTGCTGCTATAGCAGCAAGCACCCCAGTGTCCCCAGGGTGGCTGCCAACACAGGTTCTTGGATCTGCTTTGTTAAAGGAAAGCAACTCAAAATGGGTTAACAAGTTTACTTTAATCAGTCAAATATGTATCGTTTACCTAGTTCAGGGGAAA
>NW_027185759.1:13164818-13206232 GCF_028583685.1 Petaurus breviceps papuanus | reverse complement strand
GGGGGGGGGGAGGCTCTCAACAATGGCTTCCCGGAGTCTCATCTGATCAAATCACAGAACAATTCTCAAAGTGAGCCCCAAAGCAAAGCCTCACAGCGATTTATATAGCCTTCTCCTGGGTCAGAGAATGTAACCACCCTCTTGACCCACTGCCCAATCACACAGCATCAAGGTGTGGGCATTCCTGAAAACCAAGCCTCCTGCCACAGGCTCCATGTGACCACATTCAGCCTATTAGGAGGAAGAGTATATTTTCAAATCAAGGAAGATTCTCAGAGTCTCTTAAGCCAATCAAAGGGCCTAAGGGCAGGGAAGATCTTCAAATTTGCATTTCCATTACAGCTGCTTGCCCCAGGAGTCCTAATTCCTAGATGCTGCTCTGTCTTAGGTCTAATCATCACATACTGGTTGAGTGTCCTAGAAGTCAGATAGCACCAGTGACCTTAACCTCATTGCCTGTGAACACTGTCAACTGTCATGGGGCAGGTAGGAGGCATAAGAAAGTGGTTGGCAACAGTTGTATAATAAGTCCTGCCTGACAAATATATTTTATGGAAAAGATGAAGGGAAAGTCAACTATGTTGGTCTCTAGTGGTTCATCTCAATCAGCTAATAAGTAAACACTTCTTAAGGCCTCCCATATGTCAGGCACTGTGCTAAGAGCTGGTGATACAAAAAAAGAGGCAAAAAATGGTCCCTGCCCTCAAGGAGCTTACAATATCATGGGGGAAACAATTAGCAAAGAAATCTATGTGAAGCAAGCTCTATACAGGATAATCAGGAAAAAATAAGAGAAGGAAGACCCTGGAATTAAGAGGGGCTGGGAAAGGCTTCCTGCAGAAGGGGGGATTTGAGTTGGGAGCTGCCAATGAAATAAAAGGCTTGTAAAGTTCAATAGTTCACTGAGTTTCTGTGGCTCCTCTTAACGTCTTAAATCAATCTATTGACATGCATTTTAAGCATTTACTTTGTGCCAAACTCTGAGGAAGGATTCAAAGGAAAAAGAAAACTAGCTTCCCTAGGAGCTTACATTCTTGTGAGGAACAAACAAGATATCTGTAAAGCATCATACACATGCAGTGGGCACTATATAGAGGATAGCGATTATTATTATTCTAATAAAGAGTCAGCATATAAACAGGTACTTATAAGATTTCTGCAGAGTAAATGAAGGATTAGCGTGGGGGAGAGGGGCGATAGCAGCTGGAGCCAACTAGGAAAAGCCTCCTACAGAAATCAGGGATTCTTAGAGGCAGAGGCAAAAAAGGAGACTTTAGGCACTGGGGGTGGCAGTAAGTCCAAAGGCACTTGGGCAGGACCTGGGACATTTGTTGTGGGCAAGGAACAGCAAGAATGGATTGATAGGCGAAGATGTAAGAAGACCAAGGCCTGGTTATGAAGAGCTTAAAATGCCAAACACAAGACTTCTTATTTGTTCTTGGAGGTAATAGGGAACCTCTGGAGTTTATTGAGTAGGAGATAATATAATCAAACCTGTACTTTAGCTCTAAATGCGTATTGAGTAAGGACAGAAAAGAGAAAGACTAATCATCTCTACACAAGCAAATTCTGCCAGCTCTATAACTCTAAATACCCATTCCTCAGCCTCATACAGTCAGTCTTTTCATGAATCATATTGTATCTACAGCTGAATGTGGTGAAAATCTCTCCACAGCTAACGGATTATCAAAACAAGAACAGAAACTGACCTAGTGAGTGTGATCCAGTAGCACTAAAAAGACTGTGGTGAAAGTAAGTCTGGTCTGGGAACCATTACAGCTTCCGTAGGCCTGCACATATCCTTTCAGCCCTTGGAATAGAACTCTATACTGGACCTTGGCATAAAGACAACCACTCTGGAAGGCAAATAACATCTGGACTAGGCTGAGATAAGTAGGTCCTTTGCTCCACCAGATCCTAGACATAATATTTAAACCACCACCCAATCACCCTTGGGAGGCATGGTAGTCACTCTAACTCAAGGCCCTACCTGTGCAGAGAAAATTCCCTTTGATGCCATCATATTCTTTGGCTTCCTGATTGACTTGGGATGAGAACTACACAAAAGCAATCTTGACTATTTAGAACTATATAGAGACTGCTAACTTGTTTTATGTTCCTACATCATTCACTAAAGCCTATTGCAGGAAGCTGACAATGGTCACACTCATTACATCATTTGAATTCACAACTGAGACAGTGATTACTTTGGAAACA
The DNA here is from genome assembly GCF_028583685.1 of Petaurus breviceps papuanus. NCBI lineage: Eukaryota > Metazoa > Chordata > Mammalia > Diprotodontia > Petauridae > Petaurus > Petaurus breviceps. Next base: position 13,204,015 of record NW_027185759.1, on the reverse strand, counting down.
CTAAATTTGAGTCTCTGCTTTACTGCTTAATTGCTGTAAAAACAAGTCACTTACATGAATTTGCATATTATATAATGCTATTCTTGCCCTACTGAAATGATCACCTGTTTATTACCTATCTGTGTATATGCTTTATTCTTCTAGAAGAGTGTAAGCTCCTTGAGGGCAGGGCCAGTTTCTAATTTTCTTTATATCCTCCATGTCTAGAGCAATGACTGGCACATGATGATTAATAAATTTTTGTTGAATTGAATGGCATCTGTACTATTTGTTTGAAAGGATTATTTTAAACAAAGTATTTTTATTAATTGTCAACAAGCAAATGAAAGCTTTCATCGGGATCTCTTTATGTAGAGGGGAGCCTGGGTAGTCCAAGCTGAAAAGACTTTGATTTTGACAAGGGATTTTATGTCTGTCCTCCAAAGCCAAGCTAGACAAAATTCAGAGAATCTATGACCAGAAATTTAACTATTAGAAAATGTAAGTCCTTAGCCATAGTAATTCATAAAAGCAATACACTAGGGTATCGAGGGATTGTGATTGGATGATGAATATCACGGATCCTTATAGTACTATTATTGTTAATTTGACTATGGAGTAACCACAAACTCTGGGGAAAAGTCACAGATAGGTTAGCATTCGGGCCCCTCAAATTCTCCTCATATATTCTATATATATTCCAAATATGGGTAACCTCATGACACATTTCTCTTGTTAGTCTTGGTGTGTTACTTGGGTTTTTGTGTTGTTTGCTCTGAGCTCATTCTGCTTACATAGATAACCGGTCAGATTTCCAGGACACAACTTTTACTGTCCCCTTAAGATTCTAGGGGCAATATTGAGAGCTTAGAGTGGTTTTCAAATAATATCCCTCATGAGCCCCCACTGGGGCACACACCCAGAGTGTTTAACAGTTGATATCAATTAGTCCTCCAGACTTAATAAGCTTAGAAACAGATTTTTGGTAAAGTTTCAGAGGAAGAAGAGTAGATACAAAGCATCCCCCCAAGATGGGAGCTCATTCTTTCAGAAATACATGCAGAGTCCAAAGGAAAGGGGACTCAAACTTAGAGTATACAAGTAGAAAAGGGGCAACTCAAAATTTCTTGTTGCTTGATACCCTTTTCTCTCCTCATGAAGTTACCTTTAGGCATGACAGCTTTCTGCAAGGTTCCTTAGAGAATCTTGAACCCATCTTTCTTCAGTGGGTCTATGTTGTCCTTTTTCCTGATGCATACATTGCTGTTGCAGAGATAATCCCAGAATGTCCATTGAAATTCCAAAGTCATCAGACCTTTCCATATTTACAGGGTCATCCTCTGGTCAGGACAGTGAAGACTGAGGAAAGGACAGAGTCTCTTGTCTTCCCCACCCCATTCCCCAAGCAATTTCCTCTCAAGAGCTTGACTCCAAGTGTTTCCATCACTGGGGTGGACTGCCATTGGCCTCTGGGATCTAAACAAACTTGCTGCTTTTATCTAAGCACCAAGGGATATGACTGACTCTTCAACCAGCTCTAATACACATCCTCTAGAGCATTATTGCATTTCTTCCAATGTATTTTACTTCTTCAAATTTGGAACTTTTTTCAAACCTAGTTTAATACTTTCAAATGACTGATACAATGGGGGTGGCTCTCACCTGATACAGATGTTGGAATACAGAGTATCTTGTTAGTTATTTTAAGTGGGAGTGGGAAGGCAATAGGTTGATCAAATTCATTGACTCGATTGACCCCCACTTATACCTTGATACTTTAAAGATCTGTGATTTCATCTAAATAGGCAATTTCTCCTAACAAATCTCAAAGTTTCCTTATCCCTAAGCAGACAATCTCCATGAGTTACCATGATTGAAAACATAATTATCTTAATGGCAACCTTTCTGGGGAAAAATGAGCTTAGCTAATCTTGCATTCGGTCTTCTCATGAAAGCTTTTCCAGTTTGGTAGGACCTAGAAGACAGGCATGGTCATTTAAGCCAACTCCTTCATTTTACAGGCAAAGAAGCTAGAGTCGGATGTTTAGGTGATTTGCCCAAGGTCACATATGTACTAAGCATCAGAGGTGGAATTTGAACTTAAATCTTCCATCTCTAGAGATGTGAAAATAGGGCAGGAAAATTGAATAATTTCTCTATAGTCAGAAAGAAAGTCAATTGCAATTTAGGGTGGAATTCAGGACTCCCTTGAGGTCAGGGTTCTTTATATAACACCATGATGGTTCTCAAGGACTTGGTTTCACACTAGCATTTCTATTTATATAATAACAGCCCACTCAAAGAGGTCAGTAAGAGAGAAAAGGCAAAGTGGGCTTTCAGATTCAAGTGGAATCTCACTGTCATAACATCTATCTTTTTCAAGTACTTTTTCCCCCTATTCTAGCCCCTAGAAAATTCAAATAAGGCCTCACTATCAGAAACTCAAAGCAGACCCCATAGTTATATTAGTGAAGCCTGTTTTATCTTATTCCTATTAGATGTCTGAAGTTTCTCAAAGCTAGACCAAGTGTCCATGTTCTGATAAACCTTGCTTTATCTAAATAGCCCCCACCCTTCTCATCAGTACTGACCCTGTCATTCCTGAAGACAGTCACTTTGCCATCTGATTGAAGATAAAACCTATTGTGTCTGTTTTTCTTTCTTTTCCATTTCTCCCCATTATTGCTCAAGAAACCTTTGAATTTGTTGCTGAAGATACTTATCAGACTATCTCCATGGGCCAGGAATTCAGAAGTGGGACATGATCACAGTAAATGGACTTCTCTTCCCTTTTTTGCAAAAAAGAATAAATTAGTGCCTTGCAATATTTAAACTGAATTGGGTTTCACTGCATTCAAAAGACTCCTGAATACCACTTTGCATGGGTTTTACTATGAAGCACAATGAACAGGAAGGAAGCTACTTAGTATTGCTGGTCATACCAAGATCTTTTTATGGTTCTGATTCCATTTAAGTTCTGTATATTCTCTTAAAATATGAGACAACGAATTGGTCCTTACCTAGGATGATCCAAAGTGACTCTCTCATTGGTCAAATCATCACAAAAATAGGTCTGAAAAAGCTCATTTTAGAGCTTTGTCCAGACTTTTGACCAGACTTTACAATCTCAAATTGTAATTGTATTTCACAAAATTATCAGTCACCCAGAAACTTCCTTCAACAGTGTAAACAAGAACTTCAGACATAACTTATCTCAAATAATAGTATTCTCTGGAGACAGGTCAAGGGACTCCCCAGAGCTGATCCTCTGAAATTCTCACTAACATTTTGAATGATGTTTTTTCAGTTAATTATGTAGTATTTTTATTTTTCAGAACAAGCTTTTACAACACATAAATTGTTAATTTGGTTTTCACAAATGTTTAGGTTTGCAAATATTCTTTGTTTTGTAGAGGAACTGTACAGGAGAAAACCTCTGTACTGTGAGTTTGGGGAAAATATCATCTTCCCAGAAAAAGTAACTAGAGGTCAAAGAAACAAATCTACAGAGTGATGAAAATAGAGATTTCCAGGCTACCAAGGACAGAATGATCCTTACTGATTTCAATCTCAAAGGGGACTTGCCTTATCTTAGAGGTTCCTTGTCAGGATATCTGATAAGATTATTTCAGGAGAAAACATCCCACTGGAACAAACCTTATCTTTGGCAATTTCTGAGGCCTCAAGGTTAACCTTGCTAATCCCAAGGTTAACACATTCTGTCCCAGATCATCTGCTCTCCTGTCACTATTATTCAACATCCCATATAAGGGAAAGTAACAGAGCAGACTCACCTGTAGGTTTTATTTTTCCCAACTTGTAATGTTGCCATCAACGTGTTGTAAAACCATATATGTATACATCTCCTTTTGTTCTAAGAATTGCTATCTGCCAGGCAACTGTCCATCAGCTGATGTTAATTAAGCTTTTTATCTTCTACTCTGGCCTTTTGCTTTATTGACTTCCAGTCAAACAGACTGAGGTGGGAAGAGTTACTATCTAGGAAGATCTTAGCATCTCTGGGTTGAGGAATTCCCCAAAAGTCCTCTTTTCATGTGATGATTCACATAATTTTCTTATATTGTATGATGTTTTCTGCTTTTACAAGTTTAGGGGTTTGAGATGTTTAACAATTTTATTTAAAGTTTTGAGTTCTAAATTCTATCTCTCCCTCCCTCCTTTCCCCCATTCTTCAGATGGTACATAATCATATACAGGTTCTACATGTGTGATTATATAAAACATTCCCACAAGAAGACTTGAATAAAAGAAAAAAATGAAAGGAAGTAGCTGAGTGAGAAGAGTAGAGCCAGGGGGAATTTGTTCACAATTACAGACACAATGTGTATGTGACAACCAACTTTGATAAACTGGACTCTTCTCAGCAATCCAGAGACATAAGCCAAACCCAAAAGACTCATGATGGAGAGAGATGTTTACATCCAGAGAAAGAACTGAGATTGAACCCAGATTGAAGCAAACTACCTGCCCTTTTTCATTTTCTTGTTTGGTTTTGTTTCCTCTTTCCCATTCTTCATTCCATCTGTTACAATCCTTCTTTATAACCTGACTAATGCCTAATGTGAAAATATTTGCAGATACTATACTTGATTGTATACCGCCATGGGGGGGGGGGATGGGGAAGGGAGAGAAAATTTGAAACTCAAGGAATTGTGGTAATGAATCTTGTAAACTAAAAGTAAACAAATTAAGACCAAAAAAATTTTTTTTTTAAATGAAAGGAAGTAAAAATATAGCATTCTTCAGTCTGTATACAATCAGCATCATTTTTTTTGTCTGAAGGCAGATAGTATGCTTTATCACTAGTCCTTTTGGATTGTCTTGGATCATTGAATTGCTGAGAACAGCTAAATTATTCATAATTCTTCATTTAACAATATTCTTGTTACTGTGTACAGCATTCTCCTGGTACTATTCATTTCACTATTCTTCAGTTCATGTCTTCCCAGGTTTTTCTGAAATCATGGATATCTTCGGGATATAGATCTAGCAGTGATATTGCTGGATCAAAGGGTATGCACAGTTTTATAGCCCTTTGGGCATAGTTCCAAATGGCTCTCCAGAATGGTTAGATCAATTCACAACTCTACCAATTGTGCATTGGTGTCCCAGTTTTCCCACATCCCCTTAAACATCTAATATTTTCCTTTTATCATATTAGCCACTCTGATAGGTGTGAGGTAGTATCTTGCAGTTGTTTTAATTTGTATTTCTCTGATCAATAGTGATTTAGAACAATTTTTACATATGACTGTAGATAGTTTTGATTTCTTAGTCTGAAAACTGCCTGTTCATATCCTTTGACTGTTTATCAACTGGGAAATGACTTTATTTTTATAAATTTGACTCAGTTCTCCATATATTTGAGATACTTTATCAGAGACACTTTCTGCCTTTTTCCCCAGTTTCCCACTTTGTTTATAATTTTGGTTGCATTAGTTTTGATTGCATATTTTTTTTTATTTTACATAATTAAAATGCTCTATTTTGAATTTTGTAATAAACTCTCTATCTTCTTTGGTCCTAAATTCTTCCCTTATCCATAAATCTGACAGATTAACTGTTCCATGCTCTCCTAATTTGCTTATGGTATCACCCTTTATGTGTAAATCATGAACCCATTTTAATATTATCTTGATATACAGTGTGAAATATTGATCTATACCCAGTTTCTGCCATCCTGTTTTCCAGTTTTCCAAGCAGTTTTGTCAAATAATGATTTTTTTTCCAAAACCTTGAATCTTTGGGTTTATCATATGCTAGATTACTATGGTCTTTTGCTATCATGTAATATGAACCTAATCTATCTCACTGATGCACCACTCTGTTTCTTAGCCAGCAACAGATTGCTTTGATAATTACCACTTTACAATACAGTTAGAGATCTGGTATGGCTAGACCACCTTCCTTCATTTTTTTTAAAAAATTTATTCCCTTGATATCCTTGAGGTTTTGTTCTTCCTTATCAATTCTGTTATTATTTTTTCTAGCTCTATAAAATTATTTTTGACAGTTTGATTGGTATGGCACTAAATAAATAGATTAATTTAAGTAGAATTTTAATTTTATTATTTTGGCTCAATCTACCCACGAGTAATTAATATTTTTCCACTTGCTTAGATCTGACTTCATTTGTGTGAAAAGTGTTTTATAGTTGTATCCATATAGTTCCTGGTTTTGTCTTGGAAGGCAGATTGCCAAGTATTTTATACTGTCTACATTTATTTTAAATAGAATTTCTGTATCTCTTGCTGCTAGACTTTGCTGGTAATATTAAGAAATGCTGATTATTTGTGTGGATTTATTTTGTATCCTACAACTTTGCTGAAATTGTTCATTTCAAGTAATTTTTAGTTGATTCTCTAGGATTTTCTAAGTATAACATTATAAGTATTCTAAGTATGACATATCATCTGATTATATTGGCTGATATCAAGATTGATAGTTTTGTTTCCCCATTGCCTATTCTAATTTCTTTCATTTATTTTTTTTCTTTTCTTATTGCTATGGCTAATACTTCTAATACAGTATTAAACAATAGAGGTGATAATGGACATCCTTTCTTCACCCCTGATTGTACTGGGAAGGCTCCTGGATTGTTCCCATTACAAATAATGTTTGCTATGGTTTTAGATAGATTATACTTATTGTTTTAAGAAAAAAATCCATTTACTCCTATTCTCTCTAGTGTTTTTAATAAGAATAAGAGCTATATTTTGCCCAAAGCCTTTTCTGTATTTATTGAAAAAATCATATGATTTCTGTTGGTTTTTTTATTGATATGGTCAATTATGTTAATGGTTTTCCTAATATTGACCCAGCCCTGCACTTTTGGTATAACTCCCACCTGATTGTAGTATATTTTCCTAGTGAAATATTGCTATAATTTCTTTGCTAGTATTTTATTTTAATTTTTTTTTTTGTATCAACATTCATTAGGGAAATTGGTATATAGTTTTCTTTCTCTGTTTTAGCTCTTCCTGTTTTGGGTATCAGCACTGCATTTGTGTCATAAAAGAAATTTGGTAGGAATTCTTCTTTGCCTTTTTCCAAATAGTATATATAGTATTGAGATTAATTGTTATTTAAATGTCTGGTAGAATTCACTTGTGAATCCATCTGATCCTGGGGATTTTTTCTTAGGAAGTTCACTGATGGCTTATTCATTTACCTTTTCTAAGATTAGGTTATTTAGATTTTTTTTCTGTTATTCTGGGTAATTTATGTTTTTGTAGATATTCATCAATTTCATTTAGATTGTCAAATTTATTGGCATATAATTGGACAAAATAGCTCATAACAACTGTTCTGATTGTTTCTTCATTGGTGGTAAGTCCACCCCTTTCATTTTTTGATACTAGTAATTTGGTTTTCTTCTTTCCTTTTTTTAATCAAATTAACAAATGATTTTATTGTTTTGTTTTGTTTTTAATAAAACCAACTTCTAGTTTTATTTATTAGTTTAATGCTTTCTTTCAATTTCATTAAATTCCCATTTGATTTTTAAGGATTTCCAATTGGTGTTTATTGGAGATTTTTAATCTGTTTCTTTTCTAGTTTGATTTTTTTAAGTTTTTTTTTGTTTTTTAGGATTAGAGATTGTTTAATTTCCAATTAATTTTTAATCTCTATTTCGATTGTCCATTATTAAATGTAATTTTTACTGCATTATTATCTGGAAAAGATGTGTTTACTATTGCTACTTTTCTGCATTTGGTTGTGAGGTTTTTTTATGTCCTAATGCATGGTAAATTTTTGTAGGTGCCATGTATTACTGTATTCCTTTCTATCCCCATTCAATTTTCTCCAGATATCTATCATATCTAACTTTCCTAGCATTTTATTCACTTCCTTAATTTTTTTTATTTACTTTTTTGGTTAGGTTTATCTAATTCTGAGAGGGGAAAGTTAAGGCCCTCCACTAGTATAGTTTCATTATCTATTTCCACCTGTAATTCATTTGATTTCACTCTCAAAAATTTAGATGCTTCACCATTTGGTTCATATATGTTTAGTATTGATATGACTTCACTGTCTATAGTACCTTTCAGCAAGATATAGTTTCCTTCTTTATCTCATCTAATTAGATGTATTTTTACTTTTGCTTTGTCTGAGATCATGATTGCTACCTTTTTTTTTGCTTCTGCTGAAGCATAATAGATTCTGCTCCAGCCCCTTACCTTTACCCTATATGTGTCTCTCTGTTTCCAATGTGTTTCATGTAAACACAATATAGTAGGATTCTGTTTTTTTTTAATTCATCCTGCTATCTATTGCCATTTTATAGGTGAGTTCATCCCATTCGCATTTATAACTATGATTAATGTGTATTTCCCACATTGCTGAGGTTTTTTTCTTGTTTATTCCCCTCTCTCTCTCTCTTTTCCCCACCCTTTCCCTCCCCACAAGTGTTTTATTTCTGATCACTTCCTTCCCTAATATACCCTCCTTTTTATCAGTCCCTACTTCCCCCTTCTATGATCCTCATCCTTTTTTACTTCCTTATATGGCAAAATAGATTTCTATATGCAACTGAGCTTGTATGTTTTTCCCATCAAAGACAACTTATATCTACACACTTTGTCTACATATACTCCTTCTAATTACTTATATTAATAAAATTCTTAAGAGTTACAAATATCTTGCCATATATAAATATAAACATGTTAACCTTACTGAATTTTTATGTTCTCTCTTTCTTCTTCCTTTTTTTTACCTTTCTGAGTTTCCTTTGAGTTATTTATTTAGATGTCAGGTTTTTGTTTGTTTGTTTTTCTGCTTGTTTGCTTTTAATTCATCTCTGGTCTTTTAATTAGAAATGCTTGAAAGTCCTCTACTTTATTAAATATCCAATTTTTCCCCTAGGGGGCTGCTCATTTGCAGGAGTGTGGTGCCTTGCTGGTGGATTGTTCCTGGTTTGGAACATTGCTGCATACCCCCTGCTGTGAGACTGACTGTAATTGCTGCTCTTAGACTTTGCTCTCTTCCCACCCCAGTGGGAAAGACCTTTCCTACTGAGTTTGTCAGGTGCTTCCCTCCTCCTAGACCAATTCTGAGGTGGTTTTCTATCACTACATACTATAAAGGTATCACCAAAGTCCATAACCCTGAAGACATGTCAAAAAATAATTTCCCTTTTAATAACTTCATTGAAATCATTACATGGCCAGTTTGAATGAAAAGTTGGAATTTTTACTTAGGCTAAATGGTTGTATTTCTAGCTTCATTTTATGAAAATACACTGAAATGGCAAGCTTGTATATCCTGTGAGCTCTGTGTGTGTTTCAATCTATTTTTCTTTTTTCTTCTTTTTTTTTTATTAGCACAAAGATGTATTAAATTCTATTTAACTTACTGGGCATATTCATCCCTGCAAGAAAATAATTATGAAGTTAACTTGTTGAGTTGTTCAAAAGACTGAGAGTCAAACACACACAGAAAATCCAGAACTCCATGGAGATTCCCAGCTCCCTATCAATATTTACCTTTCCCAATCTACCCAACAAGAAGTATTTATATACTGCTCCAAGCAATGAGGTTGCAAAGGCAGAAATGAAACAGAGCACACATGTACTCAGACAATTGTGTGCTTGTTTTAATCAGAAATTTAGTGCTTTCAGCCTCACTGAAGAAAATAATACCTTAAAAAATAGACTAACTCAAATGGAAAAAGAGACCCAAAAAGCCAAAAACAAGAAAAATGCCTTAAAATGTCAAATTGCCCAGATGGAAAACGAAGTTCAAAAACTCACTGAAAAGAATAATTTCTTCAAAATTAGAATGAAGCAAATGGAAGCTAGCAACCTTATGACAAATCAAAATGCTATAAAACACATCCAAACAAATGAAAAAATAGAAGGCAATGTGAAATAGCTCATTGCAAAAACCACTGACCTGGAAGATAGATCCAGGAGAGAGAATTTTTAAATTATGGGACTACCTGAAAGCCATGATCAAAAAGAAGAGGATAGAAATCATCCTTCAAGAAATTCTCAAGGAAAATTGCCTTGATATTCTAAAACCAGAATGCCAAGTAGAAATTGAAAGAATTCACCAATCACCTCTTCAAAAAGATCCCAAAAAGAAAACTACTAGGACTATCATGGCCAAATTCCAGAGTTCCCAGGTCAAGGAGAAAATACTGCAAGCAGCCAGGAACAAACAATTTGAGTATTGTGGAAACACAATCAGTTTAACACAAAATCTAGCAGCTTTAACACTAAGGGATCAAAGGACTTGAAATATGACATTCCAGAGGTCAAAGGAGCTAGGATTAAAACCAAGAATCACCTACCCAGCAAAACTGAGTAGAATGTTTCAGGGGAAAATAATGGTCATTCAATGAAATAGAGAACTTTCAAGCATTCTTGATGAAAAAAACACAGCTGAACAGAAAATTTGACTTTCAAGTACAAGAAGCATGAGAAGGTAAACAAGAAAAAGAAATCTTAAGGAACTTATTAAAGTTGAACTATTTACATTCCTACATGGAAAGATGATATTTGTAACTCATGAGACTTTTCTCAGTATGAGGATCTTTTAAGGGACCATATAAACATACATATAGGAGGGTGTACATGTATATAAATATATGTGTTGTGTATGTGTGTGTACATGCACAGATAGAGGGCACAGAATGAATTGAATATGAAGGGTTGATATCTAAAAAATAAAATTAAAAGGTGAGAGAGGAATATACTGGAATAAGGAGAAAGGGAGAGATAGAATAGAGTAAATTATCTGATATAAAAGAGGCAAGACAAAACCGTTACAATGGAAGGGAAGAGCAGGAAGGAGAAAGGGAATGTGTCAACCTTACTCTCATTGAATTTGGCTTAAGTAGGGAATAACATACACACTCAGTTGGGTATCTTACCCTACAGGAAAGTAGGGGGGAAAGGTATAAGAAGGTGAATGAAAGAAGGGAGGGCAGATTGAGGGAGAGGGTAATTAGAAACAAACACTTTTGAAAAGGGACATGGTCAAAGTAGAAAATAGAATAAGTGGGGGAGGGGCAGGACAGGATGGAGAGAAATATAGTCAGTCTTTCACAATATAACTGCTATGGAAATGTTTTGCATAACTACACATGTACAACCTTTATTGAATTGTTTGTCTTGCCAGTGGGGGGTGGGTGAGGAGGGAAAAAGGGAAAGAATATGGAAATCAAAGTTTTAAAACAAATGTTAAAAAAAAATGGTTTTTACATGCAGCTAGAAAATAAGATATAGTCACTGGGGTATAGAAATCCATCTTGCCCTACTAGAAAGTTGGGGGGGAGATATAATAGAGAACAGATTGGGGGAAGGGGTATTCAGTGGGCTTGCTTTCTTGGGATGGGGGTAGGGGAAATTTAGGGAGAAAATTTGTAACTCAAAATCTTGTGGAAATGAATGTTGAAAACTAAAATTAAATAAATAAATTGGAAAAAAAAAACTGCTATGAAACAGTTAAGCCACTGCTGAAACTAGGCATAAAAGAGACCAAAGAAAGAAGATTCTTTATGTATAAAAATATTTGCAACAGCTCTTTGTGTGGTGGCAAAACACACACACACACACACACACACACAAACAAAGCAAAAAAGATGGAAACTAAGAGAACAAAAAAAATTTACCTCCTTAATAAGTTGATTTTAAGATCACATATAGGCCTTATTCAGCACACACTTTTATAAACATCTCTTTATATATAAGGCATTGTTTTGGGCAGTGGGATTAAGAAGATTTAATAAAATAAAACCTCTGTGTTCTAGGAATATAATAACAGACCACCTGAGGGATATAGGTGGTATGTAAGCATATATTTTCTCTGTATGTATGGAAATACATATGCATGCATACATACATATATATATGTATATTTGTTCTATATGAATTAATAAATTAATAAAAAATAAAAAATTATAAATTAATAAATAAAATTTAGACAATTGTCTTATAACACAAGATCAAGAATGGCGGGGTCAAAGTGGTGGTGCAAAAATGTCTAGGAATTGTGGGGGGGAGGAGCAAAGAACTTTTTTAAATGGAGGGGACAGGGATCAAGAAAAGCAACATGGAGAAGTACATGGCACCGGGCTGAGTCTCAAAGAGAGACAAGACTTCTGAAAAGCAGAGGGCAGACAGAGTGCATTACAGCCATACCTGTAAGAAGACTTTCAAAGCCTTAAGTGACCAAGAAAGTCACAGGGATCTTAGATTGTGTTAGGAGAGGCCAGGTGGCCAGTACCAGGGAGATAAAGGCTCTTCTGCATGCTCTACACTGATCAGACCCCATCTGGAAGGTTGTACTCCATTTCAGTGATATTTTAGGAAGACTTTGATATACTGCAGACCACACAGGGGAGAGTAAGCAGAGTAGGGAAGGGCCATGGGTCATGCCATATGTAAATCAACTAAAGGAATTAGGGTTTTTTAGCTAAGAGAAGATTTTTGAGGGACATGATAACTGTCTCCTAGTGAATGGATAGTTGTCCCATAGGTGAGGGGTTAGGTTTATTTTTCTTGGCCCCAGAGGAGAGGATGAGAAAGTAATAGGGGAACACTGAAAGGGGGTAGATTTTGTTTTGATAGGAGAAAACACTTTAAAACAATTAGAAACGGTCTCTTCAGGAGAACAGGCTACCTGGGGCCATCATGGAGTCCCCTTCATAGAAGGTCTCCAAATGAAGATTGGCTATCTATTGTTCAAGTGTGTTGTAGACCTCTTTAGGTCTCAGTTGAAATATCTTGCAGCCCCTTTAGCTATGGAACTCTATGACCTTCTCAGGGTCACATAGCCAGAAAGGATTTGATAAAAAAAAAATTACCTAGGATAAAAACAGGTGACTTGGGAAGAGTCTTTATTTCTGAAAATAATAAAACACAAAGAGAATATAAAAGAAAAATGTGGCAAGGGAGTGGGAATGACTGGGATGGAGGTTGAATGGAGCCAGAGTATGAAGGAAATAATGGTCATGGATTGGCAAGATGGAGTGTGAGGGCATTGTGTGTAAAGAGAAAAGGGATGGAGGCTAGAGTGAGAAATATATGTGTAGAAGAAGGGATGGAGATGACCAAATGAGAAGTAATGAGAAGGCTGAAGTGAAGTATATAGAAAAGTTCAGGTCTAGTAATAGATATGTTTATCATCCAAGGCCCAGACTAATGAGAGTTTTATAAAGCCTGATGTCAGGTTGGCATCAGAATGAAGTTTTTTTTTTTAATGTCACCATTTCCTAAAGGCCATTTATCAACTCATAAAAGGAGTGGAATCCGCATCTATGGAATAGGACCCTACACCTAGGAGATCAAAGGTCCTACAAATATCAAAGAAAGCAGCTCAGGCTGCCACCTCCAATACCTGAAGCAAGTCACCAGTTCTTTGAGTGGCTACTTTCCCAGTAAGAAAGGCGGGGTAACCATATCTGTTCTGCCTACTTTGGAAAGTTGTTGCACAGGTGAAGGAGGTAACATGTATTAGTACACTTTGGCAAACCTAAAATGTGCTCAAAATGCAAGTTAATGAACCAGTCATGAGTTCTTCACTGAGGGTCTTCGAGAAAATAAAAATAAGGTCTGCAAAGCCCTCTACATAGATTAGTTTATCTGATCCTCTCAACTCTAAGATAGAGACCAGTGTTGTCCCCATTTTATAGATGAGGCATGAAATGATTAAGCCATTTTCTCATGGTCACACAGTTAGTGAGGGGTCAGAGAGAGGATTTGAACTCAGGTCTTCCTGACTACAAGTCCTGTCCTCCACAGATTCTTCTAGCAGTTACTTTTTTGTAGGTGATGGACTAGATGGTTTCTATGATCCTGTCTAACTCTGAGATTCTGGAATTCTTTGAGACCCACAGGGAGATAGGAGATGACATTGGTGGGATGGTAAAGGACTAGCTCATACCAACCAAATGCAAATCCCAATAGATCATGCCAAGAAGGCATGAATCCAGACCAGGTGATGGACTGTGATCTGTTGTCTGAGAGCCAACCTAACTGGGCTCAAAGACAACCATCGACACGCAGGGCCAAGAATATTTTAGCCACAATAGCTCATAAAAACCTTTCACCAAGTTTCAATCTGTGTGAATTAAAGGAACTTTTGACCCAGTCAATAGCATAACAGATCTGCAAAGCATGAAACACCCACCTTGGAGATATTTGGTGTAAATTAAATAAAATCACTAGGAAATAAAAGCCCTTCCATGATTTTACAATCCCGTTTACACTTGAGGCAGCAGTTGGACTCCTTGCTCTCCACTGCCATCATTACTCAGCAATCTCTCCTCCTGGAAGGCTCACTTGATCCATATCGTTCACCCAATCCAAGTCCTGGTAGCTGTAGAATGATCCTTTTATTCCTTCAATGAGCTCAGTGTCTGGCCCACAGGATTTCTCTCCAGCTCCAGCTCCAGCTCCAGCCCTCATACCAGGGAACTTCAATGTACAAGTTGATACATGCTCAAAACCCTGACCCCTCCAGTTTCTCAGTTTACTCATCTCCCATTGCCTAGTCCTCCACTCCACCTCGGCCACACACAGAAATGGTCATCGCCCACAAATGTACCATGTCCGTGTCCATGAACTCTGAAATTTCTTTATCTGAGCATAATCTGCTGTCATTCCCTTCTCCCTCCACCTTGCAACACCAAATTCTGTTCTTTATCCTTACTATGACCTCCAATCCCACTGCTTCTCAGCTCTTCCCCAGGCCATTACCCTTGTACTTGCTACTCTCTCCTTTCTTCTTTGCCTTGCCCCACCTAGTGAACCAAGTCTTCTCTCTAGTCCCACTTTTATCCTTGGTGTTAGCATAGATTTCACCCTTTCAAATTGCAGCTCTAGATCACTCCTATTTTCTGCCTTCACTCTTACTCATGTAATGTTAAATAAAGCTGAAGAAAATCATGCAACTATTCTGACCGGCCCATTATAAGTTTGTCACATAATCTCAAGTGGGCCCTTACTACTACTAGGCAATCCTATACCTCACTTACCAACTCACTCTCTCACTCTGTCACAGCTCATCTAAACCTTTGCAGATCTCCCATGGTTCCTCCTCTCCCCAGGCTCTCAGCTGAAAACTTTGCTTCATATTTCTCTGAAAAAGAAATGTACACCATTCACTAAGGGCTCTTCTTCTTCCCTCCTCACGTCACACCACCCAGATGACTTCTGTCACTATCTCTGTCTCACATAATGAGATGACTTTTGTCCTTGTCAAGGCTAATCCATATCTTCTTAAGTCATTTCAGTCTGATTTCTGATCTCATAACCCAACTGAAACTACTCTGTCCAAAGTTATCAGTGATCTGTTAGTTGCCAAATTCAGTGGCCTTTTCTCAAGCATCATTATCCTTGAACTTTCTGCAGCCTTTTATACTACTGATTACTCTCTTTTCCTTAATATACTTCTGTTAAGATTTTTGTGACACTGCTCTCTCTTGGTTCTCTTTCTACCTGAAATGATTTCTCCTTCTTAGTCTTTTTTACTGCATCTTTATCCAGGTCAAGACTGCTAATTAAAAGGATCTCCATAGGCTATGCCCTGGGCCTTCTTGTCTCCCTATTTCACTGGTGATCTCATTGTTCCTATGGTATGAAATATCATCTCTATGCAGATGACTTTCAAATCTCTTTCCCTAGTCTTAATATGTCTTCTGACCTCCATTCTTGTATATACAAGTACATGTTAGATATTTACAACTGGATGACCCATAAGCATCTTAAACTCAACAGATCTGAAACTGAATTTATCTTTTCCCCAAATATTCCCACCTTCCTAAGTTCCCTATTACTATTGAGGGTGCAGTTGTCTTCCCAGCCATCGAAGCATACAACCTTTTTGTTATCATCAACTCTTCACCCTCTCTCTCTCTACTCAAGATGCCCCAAGATGGCTCCAGGACACCCCTGCACCAAGTCAGACTGTGTCATTCACCTACTCATTAATCTTCAATAACTCTGAATTACCTTCAATATCATATATCAGATCCTCTGTTTGGCTTTTAAAGTCTTCTATATCCCATCCCCCTCCTATTTTACCAGAGTCCTTACTCCATACTTCCCCTCCAATATTCTAGGATACAGTTATGATGGCCTTCTGGCTATTCTTCACCCAGGACACTCCATCTCCCAACTTGGAGTATTTTTACTGCCTTCTCCTCTTTCCTATAACATCTCTCTCCTTATTTCTATTTCCTAGCTTTCCTGACTTCCTTCTCAAGTCTCAGCTAAAGTTCTAATTTATTCAAGAAGGCTTTCCCAGTCCTTAATCTCACTCATTCTCTCTGAAATTATCTCCAATTTAGCTTATACATAACATATATAGTTTTACATATTTGTGTGTTGTCTCCCTCCTTCTTACTGTGTTCCTTGAAAGCAGGGCCATTTTTACCTTTCTCTCCCTCCTCAGAGCTGAGCACATACTTGAAACAGAGTAGGTACTTATATATGTTAGATGACTGATATGACAACCTAATATGAGGAATTACAGTAAGGCATTATTTTCTAAATAGAGACCATCAAAAATAGACCAAACAAAATTTCTTTCATTTTCTTCATGCAATACTGAATTAACTTTTCACTGAAAGTGAGATCAAATGATAGAAGCAGAAGTAAGAATTATGAGCAAAAATCCAAGGAATGGTTCCAACTCTGCCTACCTGTCATGCTCTTGGGAATAAGGACTGGATGATAGTCTGGTCCTGATTCATATGTCATTAGGTCATTTCTTTTTAAGTAACAAAATCTGTGAATTAGATTTTGTTGTCATTGTTGTTACTGCTGTTGTCTGCCATTGACTGAAGACTCTATGTATATGGGGAATTCCCAGTATAGAAACTTTCTCCACTGACAGAGGCTAGCCACTTTTCTATAACTTCCTATCTTATACAGTGGTCTTGAGCATGGGGAGGTCAAGTGAATTTTTCATAGTTACCCAGCCAGTATGTATTAGGAGCAAGAAATGAACCTACATCTTCTTGTGTCTAAGGCTGGTCCTCTGTCCATTAACCATATTGTCTGAGACTGAAGAAGTCACTTTGTTATGATTCTGTGTTCCCTAGAGGTATTAGAAGAGGGGAAACGATAGGATCAAGTATGAGCATCTCTGTATAGGCAGTGCCCAAATTAAAAACAAGCCAAATCTCAAAACAACTACTGATGTCTGTATCACTTTCTATCATCGGTGATACGCACCATTGATAAGGGGTGGAACAATATATATTTTTTTCCATGTCGGTTTCTTTTTGCAAAGAAGACAATGAGGAGAAGACGCTGAAAAAAGTCAGGGACAGATTGAGGAAAATGACCCTCTCTCCCCTCCCCACTATGGGAACAACCTAACACATTTATTTTTATCTTTGTGATGAGATATATGACTTTTACAATCACAGCAGAATTCTCTGCCTACAAGACAATCTCATTAATTCCGCCCCTGCTCATTTGGAATGTATGATCATTTGGATAGGTATGGGGCTGAAGTTTTTGTTGATGTTATGAAAAAAAAAGAAAGAAAAGAACTGTTAAGCAAATGACTAGCATCCAAAGGATTGCAGTGGGAATCATTAAGCTTTATAAGAGTAAAACAACAAACTGTTTGAGGGGTAGATCAGAAGCAGACATTATAGCAATTTATGTATAATCAGAAATTATTTATATCAAATTATTAGAGTCATTCCCCAAAGAACTTGTGATTTTTTTTAAATGAAATTCAAGTAATAGATCTTGGAGGTGACCAAGGTGCATTTTGGAGAAATCAACAATTCAGACTTTTCTTGCCCACACAAGGTTGGGAGTTCCTTAAGAATGGAGACCGTTTTTTTTTGCCTTTTTTGTATACTAGAACTTAATATAGTGCCTGGCACCCAGGAGGTGATTAATAAATGCTTGTTGACTAATTGAATGACTCTTGAGGTCTCTCATGAAAGCAGAATATTTAAAGTAAACTACCAATGTATATTAATCTAACCCAATCTATATGCAAAACCCAAAGGAGCAGAAGGAACAAAGAAAACGTGATATTCCCTATATAAGAGGCCTAAAATGGGGCAAAGGGCTGGTGTCATTTTGTGCTTTCTGTGGGCGGTTAACACCTTTTAAGGCACATCCTCTTATATAGACAATGTAAGATAAAGCTGTTCCGGGAAATAGCAGAAGACTGGCTGTGGTTTGTTTGACACACCCAGTTTTGCCCAAGTCAAGTGGTTTTTGCCTCTCTATGCCATTACATTCTACTGTACACAACACTTCATTCTTAAACGCATATGGAAATAAAGTGCTATTAGGGGAAAAAAATCTTCCTGTTTGTCCATGAGTTTGTTTTACCTTATAACTACAAAAGAAGCAGGGTGAGAAGTTCAAGGACTTGAGCAGTCAGGAAGATCTAACAGTTCTGACACACAGGGGCTGTGTGGCCCTGAGCAAGTCCCTCTACCTATCAGTGACTAAAGCAACTCAGCAAGACTTTAAGCTGCAAAAATAGTTATTGACATAATTTTGTAGCAGGTGAGAATGCTCCTCATTGAGCATTCTGTGTACCAATAAAATCACAGATCTAATCCAAAAGTCAGGAGGTGAAGGGAAGAAGAGAGAGAAGATGGGAGGAGGAGAGGGAAAGTGAGGAGGAAGGGAAAGGGAAGAGAGAAGGATGGAGAGAGGGAGAGGGTCAGGGAGGAGGAGGGAGAGAACACAGAAGGGGGAAGGAGAGGGCAAGGGGAGATGGAGACAAGGAAGGAGAGAGGGAAGAAAGGAAAGAGAAATGGCAGCTAGAGAACCAAATCAGAATAAGGAAAAGCCAGGTTCAATCCCAGCCCTGGCACATACTGACTGACTGAATTGTGACAAGTAACTTAATCTCACAGTCCTTTAGACAACTAGCTGAAATTTGAAAAAAAAAAAATTGCAGAGCAGATAATGAGTTGCATTGGTAGAGGGAGTTTCCTCAAAGGAGAACTCCCTATACCAGTGAAATCACACATTCTACATACATACAGGTATGTGCCACACATGTGAATACAGTCACTCCAAGGGGGGAAATTGGATGATAGACTACAAACCTAGGAAGGAACCAGATTCTCAGGACACATGGTCACAGGATGGAGGGTAAAACATGAAGACAAAGACCTCCAGGAAGCCCATGCACTGGAAGGAGAATGAACAGGGGACTTGTGTTCACTTTCTGTCTTGTGTCCTGCATGTTACACTCATGAGATTTCTAAGGAGAGGGGAAAATGCAGTGAAGGAGGAACCAGAGTCTAAGACAATGGTTAATATCTAGAAATTAGTCATAGCCACAGAGACAACATTCATTTTTCACCCAGAGATTTACTGACTTATTTTTAACTTGGACCAGCAGACTGCCTGAAATTTACTCAACTCATTTTATAACAATTCAAACTTAAAAAAAAAAGCCATCTGCTCTGGGCACTATGTTGAAAATGAATACAAAGAGCGATTCCAGAAACACTAAGTGAGCACCCTCTTTCTTAGAGCATGCACCAGACACAGGACTAATGAGGTCTTGTCTTGTTCCTTCCAAAATCCCACTTGGGATTATCTTATCCTTGTTTTGTGCTCTTGGAGTCGCTCTTATGGGAATCAGAATTTGTCCTTCAGTACCACTTTTGATGATCGTCCACTGAGGGAAGTGGATGGAGTCCTGGATCTGGTATCAGGAAGAATCCTTTTCTTGAATTCAAATTTGACCTCAGACACTTAATAAATATGTGACCCTGGACAAGTAACTTAATCTTGGCCTCAGTTTCCTCAACCGTAAAATGAGCTGGAGAAGGAAATGGCAGGCCCCTCCAGTATCTTTGCCAAGACAACCCCAAATAGGACCAGGAGAGTCCAACATGACTGAAAAATGACTGAAGGAAGGACTCCCAAGGATATAAGTACTTGCCTCCCTTTCCCTCCCCTCCTCTACTTTCCTCCTCTCCCTCCTCTTTTCTCTTCTCATCTTTTCTCTCTTCTCCTTTCTTCTCTTCTTCTAGTTGTCTCATCATTTCCTTTCCTCTTGATTTAATGCAATGCAACAAAATTGCTTTCAATTCAACAAACATTTATTAAGTATCTGTTGAGTTAAAGGCACTTGCCAGGTACTAGGGATGTAACAGCAGCAACAACAATTACAATCTGAACAGCTCCTTCCCAGAAGGAGCTTATACTCTACTGAGTAGTGGGCACAGGGAAGTATTTCCAAGCACTTCCAAGAGCTCACAAAATTAAGAATTTAATTGTCAAAAGGGTCCCGTGGTTCCCAACCCTTTGTAGTATGAAGACCATCGAATGCAGAGCATCAAAGAATCCATAAGGACCTCCACACATGAGGCATATGTCCTATTATTAAGTAGCCATGGAGGAGATACCTGGTCAAAAACTACTTTTGCTTTAGTGATCCCATTAAGTGAATTCAGATTTATTAATGTCATAAGCATATTTTCTAGATGTTAATGAATCTTTGCGCAAGAGAAGTTATTTCTTCAGTCCACAGAAGACATATCTGCTTATTGACAGATTCATGTAGAGATTTTTGACTCCTTGCCGTAATTCTCTGCCCTTGTCCCACTTCCTCCCAAGGAAGCAAGAAGTTTATAGGCTGAACGTACCAGTCTAGTCCAATTATGGAGTCATCGAGATGCTACAGCAACTAAAAGTTCTCTACTTGGAGTCAAGAAGGACTGGGTTTGAATTCAGTCTCATACGCATACTTGCCATGTGTGTTAGTTACCATGGATTTGTATTACCGAGTCACTTAATTCTCTCTGTACGGTGAGGATAATTATAGTCCCTACCGCAGAACTATTTGGAGGATCACATGAGATAACATTTTAACGCACTTTGAAAACTTTAGAGCGCTACATAAATGCTTCTTGTTGTTGCTATTGTTGTTGTTACAGATGAGAGAACACAAGCCCAGAGAGGTTCAGTGTTTTCTTCAAGGTCACAGAGCAAACAAGTATCCTGGTTGTTTAGCGAAAACAACAGATTTCTAAGAAACTGATTCTTGACCCAAAAAAGTCATTATAGAATACATCTGTGAAATAAATATGGGGATGAGATAATGGGGCACTGCAGGAATACTCAGCATCCTAGTGCCTGCCATTTACATAACTCGGTGTCTGCTTGGCAGCCTGTGGTCCCCATGCTGGGGTTTCCCTGCCTTTCTGTTTGACACCTCAGGGTTCTAACACCTACCTGCTTCTGTCACTTCTGGGGAGCACCTGAGCCAGGGGATGTCTTTTATTTTCATTGTTAAGGCCTTCTTAACATAGAAGTGGGGGGGGCCCCCACTGGAAGCTCTATATCCCATCCCATAATAGACCAAATTTTGACCATCTGGGAAAGCAATTCATCCACATGGTAAATCAAGTCAACTCTATTCCCTTTGGCTTAAAGTACATATAGTCAGTGTTTCCTCTGGGATAGCCACTGAGAGACACCTGGCTGAGACAGCATACCCACCCTACTAGAGCTCAGGTGTATGATTAAGAAAGAGGTCTGTACTGGGGTAGTGTAAAACATCTGCATGGTCTGGGGGGTGCAAGGTAATATTCCTGTGAGAGGTGGGGTTTGACTTGGGCTACCAAATGTAAGTAAAGGTTCAATGGGATGCATTTAGGGCTAGCCTCTATATGACACAGTACCATACCTGGAGTCAGGAAGACTCACCTTCCTGAGTTCAAATCTGACCTCAAACACTAACTAGCTGCATCGCCCTAGACAAGTGACTCAACTTTGTTTGCCTCAGTTTCCTCATCTGTAAAAGGAACTAGAGAAGGAAATGGTAAACCACTTCAGAGTCTCTGCCAAGAAAACCTCAAATGATGTCACAGAGTCAGACTGGGGGAAAAAATAACTGAAAGAATTCAATAGATGAAAAGGTTGAAGAAGGGCATTCTGGGTATAGAATAAGCAAAGACACGGAGGAAAGTGCAGGAATCTGGCAGCTCAGCAGTCAATCTCCTCATCTGCTAAGTGCCCTGTAAGAGAGGAATTAGATTCTTTGGGGCAAATATTTGTAGCAGTCACTGAAAAATTCACTCACTCTCAGGGATCAACTGAGGTGACCAAAGGGAGGCTGCCCCAGGTCAAGTGGTTCTTGTATATATTTTTAACAAATATCTCTTTGCAAAAGTTTGGGGGAGGGCATCACTAATAAATGGAGAGCTCAGGACAGGTTTTGTGTCAGAGGTGACCCTCGCCCTAAGCCCTGAATGGACAAAGGAGGGAGCACATTGCATACACAGGGGACTCTCACAGCCATCCCCATTTATCTCAACTACTTAATGCCTTTCTTTTCCTTTAAGTCCAAGTTCAAGTGGCCCAGTCTTCATGGAGTTTTCTCTGGCTCTCCCAACTGGACAGGATCTCAGCTCCTCAAAACTCTCAGCAAAATTCCCTTCAGTCCAATAAAGATTTAGAGGTGATAACTACCTAGCAAGCAAGGTAGTTATCAAAGACTCTGATTCCACCCAGGATTGGGGGAGGGGGGACACAGTGAATACAAGATGATTTAAGGAGGGAACATATTAACAAATGAGGGGGTGGTGAAGGTGTCACTGGGCAGATGGCACATGCTTTAGCCTTGCTTTCAGAACTAGATTCAAGGGCTTCTTTGATACCTTCTCCTGCACAATAACATTCTTACTGGACTCATGTTCTGAGTTTGTCTTTGCTCCCATAACACCATATGCTTCTCAACAGGATTTTATGCCCCACCATTGAGTATATCACCTGTGCATACAGAAACATGGGAAGACTCTTTGACTTCAATTGTGGGAATCCTTTCCATCAAAACAGGCCAAGTTTCATTTAACACTCGATAGAGATATCCTCAGGAGCTGAGCACGGCACAGCTTGACCAGCTTGTCTTGGCCTGCATCATACATTGAGAGTGTCTAGAAAAGGATTTGAACCCAAGTATTTCTCACCCCAAATTCTGCATTCTTCCCACTATACTGAGCGTCTACCTTGTTCATAGGAGACACTTAATAAGGATTTGTTGAGTTAAATTGAATTGTGTACATACATGAAAACACAATTTAAGTCAATAGACATTTATAAAGGCTGGAGTGTGTGCAAGTGAATTAAGTACTCATCCATTTATTATTTGCTAGTCATAAATAATAAAATTATGAATTATCTAGAAATTATGTCTCTCAATTTTTTTTAAACATCACAATACAAACACAAATATGAAACCATCCCTATACGTGGAGAGCTTACATTTTTTGGGTGGAATATGTCCATATAAAGACAGAGTATACATATGCAATTCCTTCCTAACCAGCAAGGTGAGGGAAAGAAAGGTCTCACCTAGAAGGTGGTCCCTGAGTGGTGCTTCAAAAGGTGCTTGGGCTCCTAGAAGGTCAGGGAGAAAATGAGGAGGAAACAGATCCCAGGCATGGAGAATTCTGTCTTCAAAGAAAAACAGACAGGATATGGAATGGCCATGAGTGTGTGGGAGAAGGGAGTGTGTTGCAGAAGCTAGGGGTACTTCCAGACACACAAAGGCATGTGCACATGCACACACATGCACACTCACGCACACACATGCACACTCACGCACATCCTTCAACAGGACTGACCAACTGCTCCAAATGTCATCTTTTCATGGTAGAAAGAAGGAGAAAGTTGTGGAGGGTAATTTACTGAAAAGTTTTCAATCACCCAAAATTATTTCCTAAGCAAATAATTAGAAGACCAGAAGAAAAGGCTTCCATGTTATCTGAAACAGGGATAGAAAGGAATGAGAAAGCAGGATTTTTTTAAAGAGGGGGATAGGCACAAGGACTGACTTGAGAAATTGGTATTTTTCTGTGCATAACACATGAGGTTTTTCATTTTATACCTCCCTTGTCTTCCCCAAAACTATTCTCTTTTATGACTTCATTTAAATTGCTGAGTACCCTTAACAAAAGCAGTAACAGGAGGACCCAGACAAGACTGGAACCTGCCAGTGGGATCAACAAACTGTTTTTCCCTTTGTTTTGATTGTAACATCAGATTTCCTTGCCGCTAAGTTGACTGGTGTTTCCATTGGACCTCTGAGTATAGACTGTCTGATTACGGACTGCACTCAGGGACTCAGTGATAAGCACAGCCCCTCTCCCCCTTCTCTATCCCCCCATAACATACTCACTCATGCACACATACTATTCCCTATCAGCAGACACAAACTTCCCCTCCCTTCACCCCAATGACTCAAGCAAGGTTGTGGGAAAATAAAAGCATCTTTTCCCCCAAAAGAAGTTTTGAAATATCCTCTCCCTAACTTCTTGAACTATATTCAGCTTTTATCATCAAAGAAAATGATTATCATGACTTTACAAAGAAATTCCAGATGCCAGTCAAGTCAACAAGCATTAATTAAATACTGTCCTAAGTGCTGAGGATGTAAATACAAACAAAAAGGACAAGTCTTGCCCTCAAGGAGCTTACATTCTTATGGGAGAAATAGCACATAAAAGAAATATGAAAGGGGAAGAAGTGGAAAAAGAAATGAGAAGTCTGGGAAGGAGTTAGGAGAGGAATGAAGGAGTGAATGTGTCTGACATAGATAATGTCCTTTAAATGGTTCTGACCAGTCAGAAGAAAAGGCAGCAGGGACAGAATGATCCTCCAGGGTTTTAAGTAATTACTGTTCTAGATATCATCTTTTTTTCTACATAAACTTTGTATTTTTTTTTATCTGAATTATGGAATCTGTAATGCGGGGAATTTAACCCTTTATTTTGTCATTATCAAAGAGTTGATTCAGCATAATTTTGTGATCTGTGCTAGTACACAGTTAGATATTGTAAATATCCAAAACAGAAGACAATGAAGATATGAAAGTTCTGGATAGCCCAACTGTGTGATCTTATACTAATAACTGGGGAAATCCTTATGGGGGACTTCAGGACAGATGGTGCTTTGAGCCAGGCAACTAAGCTCCCAAATACCGACTCCAGCCAAAACTTAAAAATAAAACCATACTGAATAATGATCAAGAAACAAAATGGGAAATTCCAATAAGTGATGTCTTCTATCCCAGAACTGAACAAAAAGTTAACAAAAAAACTCACAGGAAATAGGAAAGGGGACTGTACCAGCAAAGACAGTTCCAACATAAGGCAACAAACTCAAAGTCTCCCAAAGAGAAGAGAAAACAGTCAGGGATGAGTGCAGCCTGCAAAGTTCTATATCCTGAGTCAGTTAAAGAGTAGGGATCCATGGAGGGAAGGCAGCATACATTGGGAAAAGATAACAGGGGCAACAGTGGTAAATGTGGGTACAATAGCACTCAGACCATGACACTTCAGGCCAAGGACTTCAAAGACCCAATGACTTTGCTTTTGGATGCCATAGAGAGTCCTGAAATTGTAGTGCCCTGAGCCTCAAAGATCCAGGGGTGACTAATCCCAAGAAGTAGAGTTCTGTCTGCACAAGAAATGAGATGCCATAAGTCAGAACCAGGCAGCACAGTCTACCTCACCTAAAAGCTTAGCAGTATGGAACACCTGGGGCTAACACAAAGTTCCAGTTCAGGAACTAAAACTGGAGAGATGAGTGAACACAAGACGATGCAGACTTTATTGTTGCTGTTCAGTCGTGTCCAACTCTTAGTGACCCCATTTGCAGTTTTCTTTGTAAAAATACTAAAGTGGTTTGCCATTTTCTTCTACAGCTCATTTTACAGATGAGGAAACTGACGCAAACAGGGTGAAGTGACTCGCCCAGGGTCACAAAGCTACTAAGTGTCTGAAGACAGATTTGAACTCAGGAGGAAGAATCCTCCTGACTCCAGAAACAGCCCTCTATCCACTGCACCACCTAGCTTGCCCTGTAGACTTTATGTAGTCTTCTATTCTATTACATTCTATTCTATTTTACATACATCATATTATTATTTATATTAACAGCAAATAATAGTAGATACACACACACTCACACACACACAAATGCCATAGAGTTCATGGAGACTGAGATTAAAAAAAAAAATAGGGGGAGGTAGGAAATCTTTTGCAAGGATTGTATGACTATTTAAAAGAAATAAAGCAAAAGATTTTAAAAATAAAAAAAATACATCACGGGAGAAAAGAATTTGAAATAAAGTAAATAGCTGGGGGAAAAAGTGGTAAACACAATCCAAATAAAATATCTTCCTTGAAAATTAGAATAAATCCAGGGCAGCTAAGTGGCACAGTAAATAGAGCACCAGCCTTGGAGTCAGGAGGACCCTAGTTTAAATCCAGCCATAGACACTTAAAACTAGCCAGTGTGACCTTGGGCAAGTCACTTGACCCCAATTGCCCTGCCTTCCCCCTCCAAAAAAGAAAGCAAAAAAAAAAAAAGTAAAATATTTCAATCAGAAACCAGTGACTAATGGGAAAAACACGAGAAATTTGAGAACACTTTAGTCTAGACAGTATAAAATACTTGGGAATACACTTGTCAAAACAAACCCAGGAATTATATAGACAGAAACATTTTTTAAAAACCTTTTATAAAAACTAAAATCAGATATAGATAATTAGAGAAATATTGATTATTCATAGACAGGCAGGGTCAGGACAATAAAAATGATAATTTTACATAATTTATATAGCCAATGACATCCCAATTAAATTTTAAAAAATACTGAGCTAAAAATCATAACAAGATTCATTTAGAAGGGGAAAAAAAGATCAAGAATACCAAAGGAACTAATAAAAAATGTAAAGGAAGGAGATTTAACAGTACCAGATCTTAAACTATATTATACAGCAGTAATTGTCAAAACGACCTGGTACTGGCAAAGAAATAGAAATATAGATCAGTAGAAAACAACTGACATAGAATTTATAGCAGCAAATGCCTTTATCTTATAGCATTTACAAAAATAAAGTTAAAATGGATACCTGACCTAGATTTAAAGGAAGATATTACAAGAAAAATCAAAAAACATGAAGCATATTACCTATCAGACTTATGGACAGGTAAACGATTTATGAATAAACAACAAAACAAAATTAATAATTTTGATTACATTAATTTAAAAAGTGTTCATACAAATAAAAACAATAAAGTCAAGATTAGAAGGAAAGCAGAAAATTGAGGGGAAATTTTTATAGACCATTTTTAGATAAAGGCCTCATCTCTTCCCACCCCAAATAAAAAAAACTTTATCAATCTATAAGAGCATGAATCATTCCCCAATTGATAAATGGTCAAAGGATACGAATAGGCAGTTTTCCAATGAAGCAATCAAAACAATTAAGTCATATGAAAAAGTGCCCTAAATCATTATTGATTGTAGAAATGAAAATTAAAACAACCTTGATGGGGCGGCCAGGTAGCACAGCGAGTAAGAGCACCAGCTCCAGTGTTGAGAAGACCTGGAGATCGAATCCCGGGCTCAGACACTTAGCACCCTCCCAGAAACACCTGGCCATGTAACCTTGAGCAAGTTACTTAACCCTAATTGCTTAGGGGCGGCCAGGTGGCTCAGTGAATAAGAGCACCAGCTCCAGTGTCGGGATGACCTGAATCAAATCTGGGCTCAGATACTCAGCACCACACCCAGAAATAATAATAACTGGTCGTGTAACCTTGAGTAAGTTACTTAACCCCAATTGCTTTAAAAAAAAAAAACAACCTTGAGACATCATTTTGTACCTATCAGATAGGCTAAAATGTTTAAAAGGGAAAGCTACAAATGTTGGAGGGGATGTGGAAACAGTGGGACACTAATTCTCTATTGATGGGACTGAATTGATCCAACAATTTTGGAGAACCACCTGTAATTATTATCAAAGAGTTATTAAACTTCCTATACCCTTTGACCCAGAAATACCACTACTAGATATGTTTCCAGAAATGATTAGGGGAAAAAGGAAAAGAATCTACATTTTCTAAAATATTTATAGCCACTGTCTTTGTGCTGGTAAAGAACTGGAAATTGCAGGGATACCCATCAATTGGGAAATGGCTAAACAAGTTGTGGCATATGATTGTGATGGAATACTACTGCACTATAAGAAATAATTTGCTGAATGATCTTAGAAAAACATGGATAGACTTGCATGAAATAATGAAAGGAAATGAGCAGAACCAAGAGAATTATTGTATACGGGAACAGCAATATTGAGGGACTAAATCATTTTGACTATTATAAATACCTAAATTAAGTACAAAGGACCAATGAAGGAAGACACGATCTGCATACAGAGGAAGAACTGATAAATAGAAGTTTGTATATCATGGTTTTTACATGCATACATACACCACACACATATTTGTGTCTATGGTAGCCATCTCTAAGGCAGTGGCAAAGGGAGGAAAGTAAAAAGGTGCCTGTGGGGGGAGGGGAGAAGTTACATGGCAACTTTATCATATATTTGAACGGAATAGCAAGTTGTACCTAATAGATTTGCAGTTTCATGTGCTATCACCTTTCTTTTTCCCCACTCTACTATGTTAAGGAAATGTTTGGTTTATTTCTTAAGTTCAGAATAAAATAAATAAAATGTTCAAAAATAAAGTTTTTTATTTTTTCTGAAAAGATACTTCAAAACAATAGATCAAAAAAGACCAAGAATATATAAGGTATCTATCTGCTATCAAAGACAACTGGGTTGAAAAATAGATCAAGGAGAAATAATTTATTATTCACTGGACTTCCTGAAAAACATGATCAAAGAAATCATAAATTAATATTGCCCAGATCAATTAGGACCAGAATGAAAACAAAAACATTAGTACAGACTCCAGGGCTCACTCTCCCAATCCTGACTTGTGTTAGGAAATGAATCTCCAGGGCATGGCAGCTACTTCTCCCCTCAGTGGTCTAGGGCTAACCCTGAGGAGTTGGGAATATCCTTGTAAAGCCACAAGCCCCTGTTACTATGTTCCTTCATTGACTGTTAGCTGATATCCAGTAGCCAGTTATACTTAAATGGGTACTTGTTAAAGTAGCAAAACTATAAGAATAGCTTTCCAAACCTCCCAAAAAATTTGAGAGATATTTTCAGGATAATACTGGGGAAGGAATAGTCATAATCCAAATAAACTTCATGACCCCAAAGGGATTTTTTTTTAAGAAAAAGAAAAGAGGGGTTGAGCCAAGATGGTGATATAGAAGCAAGAACTTCGTAAGCTCCCTCACCAACCACCTCCAATACCTGTAAAATATAACTAAACAAATTTTAGAGTTACAGAACCCACAAAGTGACAGAGAGGAAAAATTCTCCCACTGAAGGCAGCCTGGCAGTTCAACAGGAAGGGTCCACTGCACAGGGCTGGGAGCCTAGTACAGTCCCACACAGGCCCAGAACCAGGGTGGCCCCAACTAGCAACACAGACCAGCCAGCACAGACTTCAGAAGAGAGAATCACCAGCAGCTGTGGCATTTTTCAGACTTTTTAACCCATAAATGCTAAAGAGAAAGTAAAAGGTCAGTAGGAAACTCTAATCAAATTGGGAGACAGAAGAGCACAGTCTGGCCCCTGCCCCCATGGCAACAAAAGTGATAGCGGCTCAGCAACTGCAACTACTACCACATGGCTGCCTCCGGAGCTCCTGGCCTTCGGACTGTAGGGAGACCAAGTGACCATTCAGAGGGTAATTGGTCTTGTCTCCACCTGCTTGGATCTGGGTCACAGCCTTGGGTGGTGGTCCTGGGGTGTGTGATCAGTGAGCCAGAGCTTGTGGTGGCTGTAGAGAGGGCACCCTCTCATAGCACTATCAAGATTCGTGAAAACCCCAGCAATTTGAGACACAGCTCTCTCCACTCTGGAAGCAGAGTTCTATCGTGGCAAAGAGGTCAAAAATCAAGTAATTGGCTGGCAAGATGAGCAAGCATAGGAAGAGCAAAAAGACCATAGAATCCCTTTTAGGGGACAAAAAGGATCAAAACATGGAACCAAAAGAAGACAACAAAGTCAAAACTGCATCAAAAGCTTCCAAGAAAAATATGACCTGGTTACAGGCCATGGAGGAGCTCAAGAAGGATTTTGAAAATCAAGTAAGAGAAGTGGAGGGAAAATTGGGAAGAGAAAAGAGAATGATGCAAGAAAATCATGAAAAGAGAGTCAACAGCATGCTAAAGGAGACCCAAAAATATGCTGAAGAAAATAACACCTTAAAAAAATAGATTAACTCAAATGGCAAAAGCCAATGAGGAGAAGAATGCCTTAAAAAGCCAAATTGCCCAGATGGAAAAGGAAGTTCAAAAACTCACTGAAGAGACCAATTCCTTCAAAATTACATTGGAGAAAATGGAAGCTAATGACTTTATGAGAAACCAAGATACAATAAAACAGGTCCAAACAAATGAAAAAATAGAAGGCAATGTGAAAAATCGCATTGGAAAAAAAAAAAAAACACTGACCTGGAAAATAGATGCAGAAGAGAGGATTTAAAAATTATTGTACTGCCTGAAAGCCATCTTCAAAAAAAGAGGTTCAAAATCATCCTTCAAAAAATTCTCAAGGAAAATTGCCCTGATATTCTAGAACCAGAGGACAAAATAGAAATGGAAAGAATTCACCAATCACCTCTTGAAAAAGATCCCAAAAAGAAAATTCCTAGGAATATCATAGCTAAATTCCAGAGTCAAGGAGAAAATACTGCAAGCAGCCAGGAAGAAACAATTTGAGTATTGTGGAAACAAAATCAGGATAACACAAGATCTAGTAGCTTCTACATTAAGGGATCAGAGGGCTTGGAATATGAAATGTCACAGGTCAAAGGAGCTAGGATTAAAACCAAGAATCACCTATCCAGAAAAACTGAGTATAATGCTTCAGGGGAAAATATGGTTATTCAATGAAATAGAGGACTTTCAAACATTCTTGATGAAAAAAAAAAGAGCTGAACAGAAACTTTGACTTTCAACTACTAGAAGCAAGAAAATCCTGAGAAGGTAAGGAAGAAAAAGAAATCAAAAGGAACTTATCAAATTTGAACTATTTACATTCCTACATGGCAAAATGATAATTATAACTCATAAGACTTTTCTCAGTATGAGTATAGTTGAAGGGAATATATATATATATATACATTGCATACATACATATATACACATATGTACATGCATATATATGTATGTATAGGAGGGTATATGTGTGTATATGCACAGATAGACAGAGGGCACAGAATCAGTTGAATAGCAGGGGATAATATCTAAAAATAAAATTAAGAGGTGAGAGAGGTATATAATGGGAGAAGGAGAAAGGGAGAGACAGAATAGGGTAAATTATCTCATATAAAAGAGGAAAGAGAAAACTGTTACAATGGAGGGGAAGAGCAGGAAGGTGAAAGGGAATGGGTCAACTTTACTGTCATTGAGGAGAGAATAACATACACACTCAGTTGGGTATCTTAGCCTATAAGAAATTAGGGAGGAAGAGGATAAGAAGGGAGATGATAGAAGAGAGGGAAGATTGGAGGAGAGGGTATTTAGAAGCAAACATTTTTGAAAAGGGAAAGGGTCAAAGGAGAAAATAGAATAAGTGATAAGTGGGGCGGGGGGGCGGGACAGGGTGGAGGGAAATATAGTTAGTCTTCCATAATATAACTACTACGGAAACGTTTTGCATAACTACACATGTACAACCTATATTGAATTGCTTGTCTTCCCAGTGGGGTTGGGTAAGGAAGAAAAAAAGGGAAAGAATCTGAAAATCAAAGTTTCAAAAATAAACATTAAAAAATGTGTTTTTTACATGCAACTTGGAAATGAGATATACAGGCACTGGGGTATGGAAATCCATCTTGTCCTACTAGGAAGTTGGGTGGGTGGGGGAGGAAATAAAAGAGAGCAGATTAGGGGAAGAAGTATTCAGGAGGCTCCCTATCTTGGGGTGGGGGTAGGGGAAAGGTGGGGAGAAAATTTGTAACTCAAAATCTTGTAGAAATAATGTTGAAAACTAAAAATAAATAAATGAATAAATAAATAAGATTTAAAAAGAAAAAGAAAAGACATGGAAACTAATGTGTATCCATCACCTGGGGAATGACTGAATTAACAGTATTTTTGAATGTATCAGAAAACTCCTGCTAAGTAAAAAAAAATAATAATGAAAGAGTAGATTTCAGCTTTGAGAAGGAGTAATATGGAGTGACGAGAAAAGGATCACGAGAAAACCTTATGGAGTGACTACAGCAAATGAAGGTAATATAAATTGGAAAGACTTGAGAACTCTGAACAAAGCAAGGAACAATCTGTAATACCATGCATGAGCTTTTCAGAGGACTGCTGCTGTAAAGAGTTTTCAAGGTTCTGATTACATAGTATAGTGAACACTCTATTTATTCAATAACAAATCAAAGCAAAACATTCACAGAAAATCAAGGTACAGCATCCACAATATTAAAACTTATCACAGAAAATCACAATATATTATTCACAACAGCTTATCATTAAAATGGCCACATAGTTTTCACCAGAATGGTCACAATATTTAGAACAAAGAACAATCATCTCAAAGTACAATAGTCAAAGTCTTCCACTCATGGGGCACACTAAATTAAATCAATCAGTCACTTATTTAGCAATCAGTTACAAAGTATCAATAATCACTAGAAAATACACAAACCCTCCACTCCTAGGTCACTAGTAAACTACAATTTCATCATTACTTAGTTCCATGGAGAAGTCTTTTCATCTTCACTTGGGGCCAGTTCTCAGATTCCCTGGATCCCCTTCTGTGGTCCCAGATTCTACCTGGATTTATCAGACTGTCACCTGGGTTCAATGGCAGACAGCTGTCAATTCCTTGTCCAGCTCTCCAGGTAGGTCCTGCTCCACACTGAAGTTCACAGGGACCAATCCATCTCAAATCATTCACAATTTCTGCTCCTGGGAATTCAAGGCTCAACCAAACCATAAACAGACAAAGTCCCTGCATCCCAGTCATGCTGACTCAGTATTCTGCAGCTTGTTCAAAAATCAGAATCATGTTATCCAGCTTGGGGGAAGGGGGTTCCTGGGCTCTTGGCTCCTGATCTCCTAGGCTCCTCTTCAGAACAGTTGCTCAAAGATGCTTTCCACCTATGATGATTTAACATTCTACCATTCTCCACAAAAGTTTTAAACTCAGTGTATTAGAGAATATAAGGAAAACACCTCTGATGTAATCATGCAAATCTTGGGGAAAATAGGATCTGAAAAAAAAAAAGAGGTGCCTTTTTTTAGCAATTTGTTCTAAGTTATTTTGGGAAATGAAGGCTAGCCAATCTGGAATCGAACAGATGATCACCTGTGAGCAATGCCGGCCGGCACTTTACTCGCTGCACCACCTAGCTGCCTTTCTTTCATTTTACTGATGGGGAAATTGAGGCTTGAAAGAGGTTAAGTGATTTCCCAAAGATCATACCAGGAATGAGCAGGAACATCAGAATTTCTGGCCCATGCCCTGTGACTTCAAACCAGGGCTTCATAGAGCAGGAGCAGGAAGAGACTTGATAAATGACCCAGCTGAACACAGGGATGGTAAAGTGACTTACCCACAGTCATGTAGTTAACAACAGAGCCAAGATCCCAAGCCCTCTGACTCCCAAACCAGTGATGCCCGTTGAATTGCACTTCTTTCCAAACAGAAATGATTTTCAAATATTCTATAACTTGAACTAAGCAGTAGGATAAATGCTTTCCTGTCACACACTCAACAAAGTCAGCCATGAGCAATGAAAACTGCTGTAGTCAACGCTTTTGCCCTCAGCATTACCTGAGATGTATGTGTGTGTGTGTGTGTGTGTGTGTGTGGATATGTGTGTCTGTGTGTGTAAACATCCACAGAGCTCTTACTCTTCAGAAACCTGGTCATTGACTTTTATTTAAGTTTACTGTTCCCTTCAAAATGTTAACACAAAAAATTTAAATAAAATAAAAGCCTTGCAAGTTTCCTAACACCCTTTGAGCACTTTCATTAACTATTTGCTTGCAGACTGAAAAATCATGTGTTGAAATTAGAATTCCCATTCCCCTGTAGTTGAGCTATCCAGAATGAATGTAAAGGACCATGTGCTCAATGGTTTCCCAGTGGATAAGTTCCTAACCTCCAGCACTGCCACCAGCTGCCACCAGCAACAAATTCCATTCCAGTTGGAAAGAGGCAAGTGACTGGAATGGTTGGAGCACTGGATATGGAGGAGACCAAGAAGAGCTGGAGGAAGCCTTAGACGCCATCTAGCCCACTTCTCATGCTTTAGATGTAGTCAGTTGCCTTAGGTCGCAATGGTAGCCATAAAGAAAGTCCAGATTTGAATCCAGGCCCTCTGCCTCCCAATCTAAGCATTACCCTACTACATCATGTTAATTCCTCAGAATTTTGCTTCAAAACCTGGACTTTCTAGCTGTTATCTGTGTGATTGTGAGCAAGTCTTTCCCCTCTGGCTCCTTCATTTTCTCATCTGTAAAATTAAAGAGGTTAGGATGTATTCATCTCTAGGGTCTATTTCAGTTCTAAATGCCCTGATCCTATGTCTGACATAGATAAAGCTGGAATGCAATTAGCTACCCCTGGCAAACACAATAAAAGCCCTTTATTATTTAAAGATTTATGGTCTGTTTCAACTATTCAAGCTGGCCTTTGAGTATTCACTTTGCAAAAAACACTGTTTATTGTTTCACTGTGCAAATAGAGTCAGGAACCCAACATTTTTGGAGTTTCCAAAATTGTAGGAAAGAATGTGACATATTTACCTAGTGCACTGTCTTTACCCCCCATCAATCTCTCACTCCCATGGTGTAGGGGAAAGGGCTTGCCTAGACAGAAGGAAGGCAGTACTCCAGGCAGAAGAATCACATGCCAGCGTCACTCTGGGCTTGGGGAGCTCTCTTCTCATTGCTCAACCCTTCTGTGGAGTCCAGCAGCCTTAGAAACTCTGCCAAGCCCCTCCATGTTCACATGCATTTCCTCCTCTCCATCCTCCAGAACACTGATAAGGTCAGTAGAGAACCCCATGCTGATAAATAGAAAAGATTCTTATTTTCACCTTGAAAGATCACCAGCAGGAATGGGATTAAGGAAAGGGGAAAATCAATTGTGTGATATGGGGCTCCCTATTGCTTCTCAGATAAATTGGAGGTCACCTAGTCCAAGTGCCTCATTGGATAGAAGAGAACACTAGGGCTCTGAGAGGTGACTTGCCCAAAGTCCTTAGGGAGTAAATGATTGCCGGAAGCCCACTTTATCTTGCCACTCCCTGCCCTTAGGAATGAGTTCACAGAACTATTTCTCAAGGATGCTGTGGAGCCCAACAGCTTTGCAAATTAGCCCAACTCTATATACACATACATACACACACACACACACACACACACACACACACACACACACACCTTTTTCTACTTCCTACTCTAAACATAATAATCAAATTGATTGTGATTGTCATCAGATCAATACTATCATTGCTTTTGGAAAAAGTGATGTAATAGACCACTCTTTTGTTCTGATCATCATCCTGGGATTTCTCAGATAGAAACATACCTCTTCCTGCCCATCACTCACCTCTACATATTGTCTACCCCTATGACGATAGAAGCTAGCCTCTCTTGCTTTTGCACCAGTATCTGGAAGCTTTAATCAATGTTTCATCACCATTCATGTTTTCTCCTCTAGTAAATGTTAAGTACCTCAAAGATAGAAATTGTTGTTTTATTGTCTGTGTCCCAAAACTCCATAGTTCAAGACACTTGTAATAAGGGTTTAATAAATATTTATTGGATTGAATTAGGACAATTCAGATTTTATTCATGAGTGAATACATCAATTAATCAGAAACTATTAAGTCTTTCCTATATACCTATCCCTAGTAATAAACGTGTATGAATAGATAGAGGTAGAGATAGATAGATAGATAGATAGATAGAGAGATAGATAGATGATAGATAGATAGATAGATAGATAGATGATAGATAGATAGATAGATATCATTTAGCATTACTTCGATGTCTTCCATTGTTAGTATTACCTATCAAGTTACATTAATATTTACCTATCTCAGTACACAGGATCATAGATATAGGACTAGAAGAGACCTTGGCAGCCATCAAGACCAGCCTCCTCATTTTCATATGAGAAAACTAAGGCCCAGATAGGACTCCAAGCAAGACCTATTAGATATCTTGAGCTAGATGTCCCATAAACATCTTAAAGTCAATACATCTAAAACCAGATGTATCTTCCCCGCCTCCCCCACCCATCCTCCCTCCCAGTCACCCAAGCCAGGTGTCATTCTTGGCTTCTCACCCTCGCCTCTCATATACAATTGGTTGCCAGCTCTTTGGGGTTCTACCTTATTAACATCTCTCCTATATTACCCCTTCTCTCCTCTGACATTGCTATCACACTGGTACAGGCCTTCATCACCCTATACCTGGGCTGTTTGCTGGGCTCCCTGCCCCAAGTCTCTCCTCATTGCAGTTCATCTTCCATTCAGCTTCCTAAAGGACATCTCTGACCTGTGTCACCCATCAGTGTAACATCCCAGTGGCTCTCTATGACTTCCAGGATCCAGTATAAAATTCTTTGTTGGCCATCCGAAGCCTTTCACACACTGACTACCTCCTGCCCTTTCAGTCTTCCTGTACCCCCATGCCCAAATACCCTGAGATTCAATACACTGACCCCCTCACTATTCCTTGACCATGAGACTTCAGGTCCTAGCTCAGTTGGGTTGGAATGTTCCCCCTTGTCATCCCTGCCTTCTGGCTTCTCTCATGTCCCAGTGAAAATTCCACGACCTCCAAGAAGCCCACCTGAATCCCACCCACCTCTGCTCGTACCTGTCCTCTGTTTACTGTCTCCAGTTCTACCTGTTTCCTTCTTATTTGCACAGAGTTGTTTGCACACTGTCTCCCTGGACGCTCCTGGGCTTTGGGGTCGATTTTTCCTTTCCTTGTATCCCCAGTGCTTAGTACAGAGTAGGGGCTTAATCAGTGATGTTGACTTCACTTAACTGACTTACCCAAGGACACACAACTACCAAGGGTAGAAGGGGAAACATGAACCCTTCTGATTCCAAGCCCAGTGCCCCCTCTACCAGGAAACAGTCTTTTCTTCTCCAGCACATGATGTAAAGGAAGAGTGGAAACTTCTTGAGGGCAAGGATTGCTTTCTTTGGTTTTTGAACCCCTGATTGGTTCCACTGTGCCTTCTGACTCCAGGCCAGATCTCTAGCCAGGGCAAGACCCAGCTGCTCCAATGGGGGAGAGAGAAAAATAAGACCCAGAGAAGTTGGCTTACTCAATCTACACACAAGTAGCAAGTATATTCCAGTTAGGACTAGGACCCAGGTCCGGTGACTAATGTAGCTCAATGAATAGGGCCTAGAATGAAGAATACCCAAGTTAAAATCAGGCCTCAGATAACTAGATAGTTAGTCACACATACCCTGTGTGACTCTGGGTAAGTCATTTAACTTCTGTTTGTCTTAATCCACTGGAGAAGGAAATGGCAAAACACCCCAAGATCCTTGCCAAGGAAACCCCATAGACAGTGTCAGTGTGCTATGGTGCGGAGTCATGGAGAATCAGACCTGACTGAACAACAACTACCAGGGACTAAAAGAGGTTTATTCATTTGAATACATGAGAAAACAAACATCTTCAAACATGAGAAAGATCTGAGGAAAGTCTGATAGTGAGACCAGTGTGAGCGCTCTGTGTTCTGCCAGATTGACTTCTCTTTCCTAATAGTTGCAAACTTTCAAGCAGAAACTTCAGGCCCTGCCACCACTCACATGTGGCCTTCCGCATGGCATGGTGGCCTGTGGTTGAACATCAGGGCCTTTTGTCTCTCACAGCTGGATTCTTAGCAGTGTCTGCAGAAGGGCCCTCGAATCAAGTCACTATTAGGTGAGATATGGCCATGATGAAGACAGATTAAAGGAACAAACAGTGATTCTCTCTCCATCAGCCCATTCTGACATAATTTCCAAGGAGTCAGAACAAACAATGCTTTTCAGTGGCCCAGGGTGCAGCAATCACCCGATTTTCCCCATTGGCCAAATTGAGCTAATCATTTTCTCTTATCTTCTTTCTCGACCTGTCGCTCCCCTTCACCTCAATTAGGAAACAAGCTGGCAATCCTAAGGGTGTTTATCCAGCATCTTTGGCTTGGCAAAGCCTCAAGAGACACATTATGGCACTGGATTCTAATATCAGCCCCAGGAGAGCTGCTCTGAAGTATGATCTCCACCCAGCAGATTCTGAAAGGAGGCCTGGAGAGCCTGAGGGAGCTGTCCAAGATCATGTGCCCAGTGAGCAGAAGAGGCAGAACCAGAATCTAGGTGGCCCAAACCGGAGTACAGTGATCTTTCCATGGCAGGGGGCTGGGGGTGGGGGACACTGGAAGAGCCTGGGTTCAGATCTCAGCTCTGCCACCCTTTGGCCAATCACTTAATGCTCCTGGGCTCCAGTTTCCTCACCTGCAAAATGAAGACATTGGACAAGATGATAGCCCAGGTTTGTTCTCATGCTAAATCCATGAGCCCCTTATGAGAAGGAATGTTCCTGGTGATTAATCAGCTTTCAAATACTCCGTTTCAAGCTTTACTCACAAAATAGGGAATTGAACTTTTTTCTCAAAAGTTTGGATTCATGGACTTCTAAGACTACTCCTAATTCTTTAGCCCTGGTGTTACTTCCATGATAAAGTTGTCCCTTTTACTTCATGTCTCACATGCATGTGGGATTTCTTTTTTCTCATTAAGACCTTTCCCCTGTGGAACAGAGGCAGTTAGGTGGTTCAGTGGATAGAGCTCTGGGGCTGGATGCAGAAAGACCCAAGTCCACATCCCATCTAAGACACTTACTAGCTGTGTGACCCTGGGCAAGTCACTTAACTGCTATTTGCTTCCATTTTCTCAAGTCAAAAATGGGAATAGGAACAGCACAGGATTGTTGGGGAGAGCAAATGAGGAGCTCTTTGTGAAATGCTAGTGTGCCTGACACATAGTGGGCACTGGAGAAATGCTTATTCCCTTCTCTCCCCACCTCGGTGGTCCCCAGATCCTTTCAGCAGACTTTTGGCACAGCAGAAAGAGGTCTAGGCTTGGAATCAGAGGGCCCTCAGA
This sequence comes from Petaurus breviceps papuanus, assembly GCF_028583685.1. Lineage (NCBI taxonomy): Eukaryota > Metazoa > Chordata > Mammalia > Diprotodontia > Petauridae > Petaurus > Petaurus breviceps. The sequence goes on along the minus strand of NW_027185759.1, from coordinate 13,164,977 downwards.
TTCCATCTTCCACTTACCACCCATGGGACCTTGAGAAAGTCGCAGAAAGCTCCATCCTCCTTTTTGCAAGAGAAATGAGGGCATTGAGCTCCATAACTGTTTGGAGGTCCTCTCCACCTGTAAGTCTATGACCCTGTGGTCTCCACTTGGGCCTTTTAA
>NW_027185759.1:13156762-13164808 GCF_028583685.1 Petaurus breviceps papuanus | reverse complement strand
CTTGGGCCTTTTAAGCTGACTCACCCCCCAATTCTATAACTGCTATGCGCCCACTGTTACCACACCATATCCTAGTTTTGATCTGCTAAGCTTGTAGTCCACTAAAACCCCCAGGTCTTTTTCAGATAAATTGCCATCCAGCCACACCTCCCACGCCTTGTATTTCTGAAGTTTACTTGTTCCTCCCAAGGTGGCTCTAGAAATGGGAGGCTCACAGTGACCAGTCAGTTGGTCAGTCAGCGTATATCAAGCAAAGCCTAGGTATCAGGCACTGTGCTAAATGCTGAAGTCATGCAGCTCAGTCAGATCTCCAGCTTGGCTAGCCAGTGTTCCTTGCATTCCCCAGAGTGCATCACTACCCTGTTGTTCACAGTTAGTGCAGATATGGGCACAGGTAGACATGGTGAGGCCTGTCGGACTTTCCTTCTGACCTAGATGAGTTCCCCTTCACAGGAGCTGTGGACCACACTTCTCTCTCTCAGTAATGGCAGCAGGGTCATGAAGCCTGGCTATTGTCCCCCTGTGGCTTCTCCCACCATGTTCCTACCATTCTGATAGTAGCCAGCTAAAGACCAAAAAAAAAGAATTAAAAAAAAGCACTCTCTGTATCAGTGACTCACAGCAAGACAGGAAATCCAGGACAGATCCACCCTTCCTTCCTGCCCTCTACCAGCTGGGCTGTAGAGCTACCAGGACCCAGCAAGGAGAGAGGAGCCAGTCTGTGACCAGGAGCAAGGGCCCTGACCTTAGAGTGCAACAAAGCACTTCTGTGGCCAGAGAGTAGCCGCAGATGACCCGGGGCCTGACCTTTCTCTGAATCCTCCCCCACCTGGGGACGCTGCCCTCTCTTGCTCTCCATTCACATGACTTCAGACTGGCATGCAAGGAAGAGCATCACCCTGAATAGCCCCTCGAGAAAAGGGGAAGGTGAGCGCTGCCAAGGCCCCTCCACAAGGCACTGACACCTGAATTTCCTTAGAGAAAGCTGCACTGTTTCAAATGGCATTTTATGCATGGACTCGAGCCACCATGCATCGTCAGGAACCAATGAATAACCATTTACTCTATGCCAGGCACTGTGCCAGGCACTGGGCATACAAAAGCAGAAATCAAACAGTCCCTGCCCTCAGGGGCTTACACTGGGCAAGGGCAGAGCAGCAGCTCTGCAGGCAGAGGAATTAGATTGAAATCCTGATGCTTAGGAATAGTCCCCATGTGACCTTGGAAAAGTCATTTCATTTCTCTGAGCCTCTGCAAGATAAGGTGTGGACCAGATGGTCTGAGAGGTCCCCTCCAGCCGTGAATCTAGGACCCTTAGAAATCACTCCCAGGAGGCAGCCATACTCAAGCAGATACTTGGCCTTGAGAAGCCTAGCACAAGAAAATGGCAATCTGCTTGTTGATCTTAGCTGGGCCGTAATAGAAGTTCAGCTCCTTGGTGAAATCACCCAGAGAACAAGACTCAAGCCAGGGAGCGATGGACTGTGCAATGCCATGTCTCCGATTCAGTGTCAAGTTGGCAGTGAACCCAGAAGAAGCAGAGGCAAAAGGACTCAGTTTAGGTCCCTGACTTGGCACATATGAGAGAGCAAGACCCTTCCCTGGTTTATGTCTCAGCTCCCTCAAATGTAGCATAAGCAGAAGGGGGAGTAACGTAAAAGAAATCACATTGGAGCTGGGCTTCGAGAACCTGGGTTCTCATTCTGTCTCTTACTTTTGCTACTCACGTGACATGGCAAATAAATCACTTGGCCTTTGGAGAGGCTTGTTATCTGTCTGTAAAATAAGGACAAATGGAATACAATAGGACCCAGGGTCAAATTCTAGATCTGCTACCAGACCATTGACATTGGGACATTGGGAAAGTCATTTTATGGCCTAGGCCCAAGTTCCCTCATTTATAAAAACGGAAGGTGGAGGGAATGGACCTGATGACCTTGGAGGGCTCTTCAAGCTCAAAATCTACAATCCCATGGTATTCAAGATGGCTTCCAGCTCTCACATGAAAAAACAGTTATCTTCTAGGTAACTTTTTCAAAAGTTTGAAAGGAGTGAGGAAGGAGCATTCATTAATTATCTGTTACACTTTAGGCATGGCGTTAAGAGCTTGGGGGGAGAGGGAAGGGAAAAGGAAGAGGAGGAGGAAGGAAAAGAAGGAAAGAAAAGAAAGAAAGAGAGAAAGAGAAAGAAACAAAGAGAGAAAGAAAAAAAGAGAAAGAGAGAAAGAAACAGAGAAAGGGAAGGAAGGAAAGAGGGAGGAAAGAAGGAAGCCCTGGCCCTCAGGTTTACAATCTCATAGAAGAAAAAGTGGAAAGGGAGGGAGGAAGGGAAGAAGGGGAGAAGTGATGCACTGTAAAGGAGAAGTCAGGTGGAACATAGTGAAATCATCATCACCAACAACATCATAGCTGACACACATAGAGTCCTTACTATGTCTCAGGCACTGTACTGAGAGTTTATAATCATTATCTCATGTGATCCTCACAACAACCCTGAGAGGTAGGTGCTATTATTAAACTCATTTTGCAGTTGAGAAAATTGAGGCCAGTAGGGGTTAAATGACTTGCCCAGGATCACACAGCTAGTAAGTGTCCAAGTTCTGATTTGAATTCAGGTCTCTCTGACTCCAGGGACAGAGCTCTATTCACCACACCACCTAGCTGACTCTCTATAAACAACTCTGCCCACATAAGATATAGAAAATGCAATGGGGGGAGGGGGGCATTTAGATTTCTAAGTTCCTCAGCTCTTAAAAAGACTTGCACACACAAGCTAAAATACTGCAAGACAGTGACATTTAACATGAAGGAAAGTGCCAAAAATATTTACTTCTAGAAATCTAGCACATGAGGTCACAGCTGACCAGGGAGCCAGTGGTTTGAGGGGGTGGCTTAGCCTGAGTAAGAATCCTGACTTGTTTGCTTCTTTCTACTGACTGTGGCTTACGAGGACCCCTTCTTGAAAACCCCTAGACTACAAAAATGTGAATATGAAATGCACAAACACATTCTATTTTCTTTCAGGATATTCCCAGGCTGCACTGGTTTGGGTCCCAGGCTAAGCCCCTCATCTGGGGCTCAGGTCCAGATCCCCTGCCATAGGCTTGTCTTCCATAGCTTTTGCCAGTCTCCTTTCACCAGCCCCGCACCTTCCTTTCCCACTCCTGCCCCAGATGCTCTGGTCTGCAGTGACTCATGTTGTCACTCTGGGTTGGGGCAGCCAATGGTACATTAGGGCTAGTCAGTTGATCCCTCTGTCAGCAACACCACATTTCAGCTTCCTGCTAAACCACGGCCCACTAACAAGAGAGAGAGAGACAGAGACAGAGAGACAGGGAAACGAGAGATAAAGGGAAGGGAAGAGAGGAGAGAAAGAGAGAGGGGTGGAGGGGGGAGACAGAGATAAGAGCTAGCATTACATAGCACTTTGAACCTTCGAAAAGTACTCCACACACACACACACACACACATTATCTGGCTTGATCCTCAAACAGACCTCATAGTGGCCCATGAACTCCTGGTATCTCTGGCTTATACAAGCCTTATACAGAACATCAGCGCTATTTATGGGGGCCTCAAGAAGTCCAGGTAAAACCCTGTGGATCTTCTCTTGCAAAGTCCTAACCAGGACTTCTCTGGGACCTGAGGAGAATGTTCACCTCTCTTTTACATTTATGGCTTCTGATATCACATGAATTGTCACTTTCTGCCTCCCAGATCACAGAATCAGAGGCCTTCGAGACTGAATTCAACTCCTTCATTTTACAGAAGGGGAAACTTCGGCCCTAAGAGATGAGGTGCTTGTCCATGATTACACACCTCCTAATGGTGGGGACAGGATTCACATTCAAGTCCAAATTCCTATGTCTTTCCTTCCTACCAGGGATGAGCCAGCTGCCAAAAGGCAATTGTTAAATGTCCAGTGTCACCTTTTCCACCTTGGAAATTGGCAGCTGATACAAATCAGGGCTTGACTTACTACTTTGTTCGAAAAGCATGAGAGCGAGTGCGTCATTAGTGCGCATTCCCGTGAATGTGTCCTCTGGGCACTCTGGAGAGGCTCAGTGGACAGAGCGCCAGGCCTAGAGTCAGAAAGACCCGAGTTCAAATCAGGCCCCAGACACTCATTAGCTGTGTGACCCTGCCAACATCATTTATCGCTGTTTGCCTCAACTTCCTCAACTGTAAAATGAGAAAAATAGTGTCCTGAGGATCAAAGGAGATAATATTTGTAAAAAAAAAAAAAAAAAAACAATGCTTAGCCCAGCTCCAGTCACATAGCAGGCGAGATACAAGTTCTGGCCACCTCTCCTTCTCCTCAGGAGGGGATTCCCGCTGGATCTGAGGCTGGGGATTATAGTGCCAGAGGCACCCACCACAGCAGCACCGTCCTGGGAGTCGGAACATTGCTTCCATGACTTACTCTCAGCCTTTGGAGCCAAACTTAATGAATGAGTATACAGTGTGCTCCAAAGAAAGGATTGTGGTAGGTGATCTCCCTAAGGTCTTCTGACCCTAATGTTTGAGGGTTCTACGATTCTTAAGAAATCTTATCAGGAATGGCAGACAGTAGGGATACATAGACACATACACACCCACTCCTATATGTGTGGTATGCCCACATAGACTATAAACATGTAAGTGGCTATGTTATGGGTGTGTCTAGGTACTGTTTGGGGTGTGTTGCTAATACAGATTTATATGTGCCTACGTGGGGTTGTCCAGATATAGCAAATATTTCTGTTATCTTCTTCTCTGAGGAAGACTTTAATTCTTGCCAAGAGGGGAAGCAGGAAGTTGGGGCCAAAGGCTAGCCACCCAGTTCTCCTCAGAGAGAGGGGGTATTGGGCTCGAATTATAACTTCTTCCCTAAATATTACTAGTCTTGAAGAAGTTATTTTTAGGTTCAAGCTAAACTCCTGATTGGAGGAAGCTAGGTGACTTGGTGGATGGAGCAGTGGGCCCAGAGTCAGGAAGACCTGAGTTTAATTCCTGCATCAGATACTTGGTGGTTGTGGTGACATTGGGCAAGTCACTTTACCTCTGTTTGCCTTAATCCACTGAAGAAGGAAATGGCAAAATATTCTACTATCTTTGTCAATGGAACCACACAGACAGCAGTCCTGTGTGGGAACATTGCAGCAGTCTGCAGGGTGATGAAGAGTCGGACAGGACTGAATGACAGCAACAAAGTCCTGGTTACTCCTCCTAATGGGGAAAGAGGGTCTCCAGCTTTATAACCAAGGCTTGGCTTCCTTCCCACCAGATGCCAGTTCCACAACACACAGCAAATACAAAAAAGAAAAAAAAAACCACCACCACCAAGAACTACAAAAACAGTTATCCAAGTCAACAGCAAAACAGAAATCAGAAAACTTAGACATAAGAGAATACTCACTAGACAGCACAGAGAGTAATGAGCTGTGAATGTGATAAGTCAGCTCAGTCAAGAGTCTCAAGCTTCCCCCGAGGTCTCCAGGGCAGCTAGCTGAGAAGAGGGGCTGATCAAAGCTCTAGGGGTCAGTTTCTTCCCAGAGCCTCTCTCTCTCCAGAGCCCTGAAGAAAGGCTGGGGTTACATACACACTTCTCTGAACTCCGGAAGCTAGAAGAGCTGCATCTCACCTCTCTCACTCCACCTACCAGGCCTGATCCTTACACACCTGCAGGAGTTTGAGGAATTAATCCACCCCCTCTCCCAATGAGGAAAGAGTCCTGTGTCTTTGGTTCTTCACTGCTTCCCCAGCCCCTTTTCTCAATTAAGCATTAAACTCTTTCAGAATGATGTTACCCAGGACAACCTGCCTGGGAGTTAGTGGATATATCAAGGGTGCCCACAACGCCCCCATTCAGAGCTCTTGCTTTGGCCTGGTGGTCAGACTCACCTCTCATGCCTTGTCTTGAATTTCATTCTCCTGTTTCCCACCAGAAGGTGTAACTTGTGTCTCCCTACCCACTTAGCCTCAGACAAACCTCAGTGGGAGGTGGCTGTTGCTGGTAATCCTGCTGAGACAGCAGTGCCCTTTCAGAGAAGCTTGAACACCTCAATTCACCAAAGATCAGTGACCTAGTCCATGGGGACACTCCCTCTACAGATACAAACCCCATCCTATCTAGACTCATACAGCAGACTTTATAAATCACTATGGCCAGTTTTGGAAGATCATAGAAAGTTAGAGTTCAGAGCCAAAGGGTCTCAACTCTATTATTCTGTAGAAGAGGAAACTGAGTTTCCAAGTGGTTAGCTGACTTGCCCAGGGTCACACGGATGGCACACAGCAGAGCCTCTGAGGATCTGGCCTAAAGTTCCAGTTCAGTCCCTCACTGCCTAAGCTTAAGTCCCTCACATAGTTAATCTGGGCCTCAGGTTTTGTTTGGTTTTATTTTTCAGTTATCAAACACAAACAACAACCAATCTGCAAAATACTCACTGACCCTCTCACTCAACAGCTCATCATAGCACTGACTGCCCATGGTTATTCCCAACCAACTTCAGAGTGATTCTCACACAGAATAACTTCGGGCCTTCCATCTGTCCCCTTCAGCTTACTCATCTCCCTTAGTACCATCTCAAAGCTACATCCATTTGGATTCTGGTCTCTAGCAACTTTTATTGTCCGTCAGCCAGGCCTGATGCCTCCACTCCTTCCCGCCCCCATTCCAACTTCTCTGTTCTTGGCAGAGAAGCAAACTTGGCTTGCTAGGAAATCTAGCTTCCCTTGTGGATTTAGCAATCATGACTCATTGTGGGTCCCAGTCATTCAGGGCCTGCTGTTTCTGCAACAGCTTCAGGCCAGGTTAACAGCATGCTTCCTAATGACCCAGAGTAGGATTCTCTCCCACCCAGGGACAGGGCAAGGACATTAAATCAAGTCACCTGATTTGAGTTTCAAAGCACTGGATTTTTCAATATCATTACTATTTATGGAATGCCTTCTAGGCAGAGGGGCTGCAACCCTCTGATGATGTATTTATAAAGTCTGACCATGTATTTAAACAGCTCAGGTTGACAGTCCCATTTTGACATGGTTCTGTCTCCCAAAATCAAAGGGTCTCCCAAGTCTGCTATTGAAAGTACAATTAGAAGGGACAGTAATTGGAATGTTTTATGCTGGAATCAGATGTTCCTTCTGTGAAAGCTCTTACAGGATTTACAAACTGTGGAACTAAAGGATCTGAGAGCATTGTTCTCTTACATTTTTACCCACAATTTTATTGCTTATTTCACCCGTCTCCCAAATAATAGGGTTACAAGAGGAACCAAGCAGTCACCTGGTCTTGTCTTCCAGTTGGGTCAGGGATGAGATGAAGCCCCAAAAGATGAGGGCTACCTATCCAGTTTTTGTAGAGGCTGAAAGAAAAGATCTTGTCCCAATATCTTAAATGAGCTAGAAGTTTATAAGGGCCAAAGCATGGACTCCACAGTCAGAAGTGCTGAGCTTGAGCATTTCTCTGCTCAAAAAATGTCACTTACATGACAAAATTCTGCCTCCTTTGCCTGATATCGAATTCATGTCAACGAACATTTGCCGAGAGTCTGCTATGGGTCAGACACTGGCCAAAGGGGTAGGGGTACAAAGAAAGGCAAACACAGTGCCTTCCCTCAAGAAGCTCCCCATCTAAGGAATTCCTTTGCAGACTTCTCCTTATCTTCCATTAGTCTCCTTCACAAACTTTGTGCTGTAGAGTGGTTAGCAGAATTTCAGAATGCAGAGGCTCAAATCCATTCTCTAATCTTTAATAGTTTGGGACCTTGGGAATATCTGAGCCTCAGCTTCTTCATCTGTTAAATGAGAATTAACATATCTACCTTCCAATCTAGTGAATTGTATTACAATCTTGTATGTAAAGTACTTTGAAATTATTAAAGCCTTACAATCACACCAGTTATTGTTATTTTGTAGTATTATGGATAGAGGGTTGACCTCAGAGCCAAAAAGACCTGAATTTGAATCCTGCCTTTTTTTTTTTTTTTGGAGGGCAATTGGGGTTAAGTGACTTGCCCAAGGTCACAGGGCTAGTTTTTGTGTCTGAGGCCACATTTGAACT
>NW_027185759.1:13129622-13156752 GCF_028583685.1 Petaurus breviceps papuanus | reverse complement strand
AAAAAAAAAGTGCATAATGTATTTCTCTCCCTTCATCTTAAATTATTAATCTTGATATTGTATTAGAGAAAAATTAAATTAAATCACATTCTTTTAAAAGATCTTCTTCTAGATGTTTCCAAGGACATCATTAGAAACTTTTTACTTAATAAATCATTCAAATAATTAAAAATGAAAGTGATGAAGAGGCTGGACTAGAAAACCTCTAAGGCCCCTTCTTGATCGAAAATCCATGAACCTATGACGCAGTATTTCATTTACTTCAGGTGTATTTTTTAAAGAATCCATAGGTTTTTAAAAGGAGTTCAAAATTATGTCTCACTCTTGTCCTACCAAAGTAGAAAATGTCTAAACCTTTAAATCCATTTAAAACTATCTTAAAAAACAATTATTCATTTTATCATCTCTCTCTTTTTTTTTCTTTTTGGAGGGCAATTGGGGTTAAATAACTTACCCAAGGTCACGCGGCTAGTTTGTGTGTGTGTTAAGTGTCTGAGGTGGGATCCAAACTCAGGTCCTACCGAGTTCAGGGCTGGTGGTCTACTCACTAGCTGCCCCCTATCATCTCTTTTTAAATAAAATATTGACATAAGTATACTTTATTCTATTCAAAATGAATACCTTCAGGGCACATATTGTCTTCAGTTTCCTCTTCTTATCCATAGGGTCTTGCACATAGTGTTTAATAAAGGCTTGTTGATATGAATGGTATTCAATCTCTTTGAAAATGAGAATCATCATATCTATACCATCATACATTTTGCTTTGTTTTAACATACAAACTTTTGGTCAAATCTACTTTCTCTGTGGATGTGTCTAAAAATCTTGAGTTTGTCAAATATAATGTAAAAATTAGAAAGGAAGTAAGGAACTGGAGAAAAATATTTGCTACCAGTTTCCCTGATAGATCTCATATTCAAAATGTACAAAGAACTGCTTCAAATTTCTAAGACTCAGAGTCATTCCCCAATAAATAAATGGTCAATGATATGAATAGGCAGTTTTCAAAATAAAAAATCCAAGTTATGAACAACCATATTAAAAAAATGTCTTAAATCCCTAATAATTAGAGAAACACAAACGAGGCCAACTCTAAATTTCTATGTCCCACCTACCAGACTGGCAAAAATGACAAAAGAAGAAAGGAAAAATGATGGACTGGCTTTGGGAACATAGTCACACTGGAACACTATTAATGGAGTTGTGAATTGGTCCATTCTGGAAAATGATTTGGAATTATGCCCCCCAAATTGCCAAACTTGAATACCCTTCAAAGTAGGAATTAGTCCTTTATTCTAAAGAAATCAAAGAAAGATGGAAAGGGCCTATATGTACAAAAATAGATATGGAAACTTTTTGTAGTAATAGAAAAGAAGAAAAGATAGAAAGGAAGAAGGTGCTCTCTTATTGAGGAAGGGCTAATTGAATTGTGGTGTATGGATGTCATGTAATATTTTTCTGCCATGAGAAATTGTGAAATGGATGATTTAGGAAGGAAACTAGGGAGACTTCTAGGATCCGAAACACAGAGGGTGGAAATGGGAGTGTACAAGGTCATCTCTGCTACCTGAGAGATCGAGGCAGACACATCCCGGATGAGATTGGGTAACCAAAATAAGGCAGATGACAAGCCAAGTGTTAGCGCCTTGAAGAAGGGATCTTCCCGGCTACCTGGGAGGGGTGGGGAGAAGGGAGATGTGTGTGAAGGGGGGGGGGGGTGTGGAGTCAAAACCCACCTAGGACAGAAATGGATGGAGGTCAGCGTTTTATGCCCATATGTAACTGCTGCCCTTCCACCCTAGGTGAGATAGGAAGACTCGGTCTCTAAAAACAATGAAATGAACAAAGTGAGCAGGAAAAAAGGGACAATCTATTCAGTGATAATAACATTCTGAAGAAAACAACTTTGTTTGAAAGAATTAGAACACAAAGACCAAACAAATGATGAAGAAACCATCACTCACCTCTTGAAAGAGAGGCGAGGAACTCAAAAGACAGAACAAAGACATATGTTTTTGAAATAGGGCAAGTGTAACGATTTGTTTTGCCAGACTTTGCAGCTATATATTGAGAGCTTTTTTTTAACTACTTGCTGGAGGTAGGAAAGGTGGGGGGAGGGGACAGAGTAACAGATTTGTTCATCTGTTTTTTGTTTTTGTTTTTATGTTTGCTAAGTGGGGGAAAAATGTAAAAAGAGAACAAAAACTCAGGGTTGGGAATAGGACAATGAATGTTAAATGACTGACTCCAAGCTTCAGCCCAGCAGCTTCCGGCTTGGACAGGTCACACCTCCAGAGAGTTAGGCCCTTAGTTAAGTGGTGTTGAGTACTTTTCACGCCTTGGTTACAAACCTTCAGGTGGAGAGGATTTTAATTAGATCCTGCCTCCAGGGATTACAAAAGCCTCACTTCAAAGTTAAATTAAATGAACCATTTGTCCCAGGCAGGTGTGAAAAAAACAACCAGGACAAAAACTGTTCTAAGAATTCAGAAGCCACAACACATAGCGGCCTTTTCTGCCCTCTACTTCCTAATGGGAAACAGTATCCCCAGATCACAGGCCTTAGAGCCCAAAGGCTCATCTAACTAAACCTCTTCATTATAAAGATGGGGACACTGAGATGCATCTGGGAGGGAAGAGATTCTCCCCAAGATCCTTCTCAGACGTACTAAGTGACTTGCTCACACACACAACTAAGTCATCGGCAGTCCTGGAAACCAAACTGGGTCCTTGGAAATCCAAAGCTGGTCTCCTTTGCTCTCTATGCCTCTCAAATATAATTCGAACGTCCAGTCCTCAGAGCAATGCTAGCTTAATTTGCAAATCAAGCCCCCGAGCTTGAAGCTTGTCTCTATTCCTTTCCATGACCAAATATTCTTTCTCTGGTTTCTTTTTTTTCTTTAAGAAAAGAGTCTTCGAGGAGCAGACGGTCTTCATATTCACCTGGAGAGGCTTATACAAACTGATGCTGAGTGAAAAGAGCAGAACCAGGAGAAATTTGTACACAATTACAGACACAACGTATGTGTGATGACCAACTTTGATAGTCTGGACTCTTCTCAGCAATGCCGTGATATATAAGTCAATCCCAAAAGACTCAAGAGAGAAATATGTGCATCCAGAGAAAGAACTAGAAAGAAGTGAGTTTATATCCAGGTGGAGGCAAAATACCTGATGTTTTTCCTTCTCTTGTTTGGTTTTATGTCCTCTCTACCATTTTTCATTCCATCTGATACAATCCGTCTTTATAACCTGACTAATGTCTAACGTGAAAGTATTTACCGATCCTATACTTGACTATATGCCGCCATGGGGGAGAGGGGAGGGACGGGGACAAAATGTGAAACTCAAGGAATTGTGGAATTGAACCCTGTAAACTAAAAGAAAATAAATTAATTAAAAAAGAAAAAGAAAATTTAAAAAGAAGAAAAGAGTCTGCTTGCAACTTTGCCACTAATCAAATATATCTCTAATTCTGAGACTGCAAATGAGAAGTTTTATGGCTACATTTTTTTCTTCTCCAGTAGGATGAAAATGCTTCCATTTTGCAAAGAAATTTTTCCTGAGAGCTAAAAACCTTTCCTTCAGTTCCTTCCATACTGACTTCCATAACAAATGAGATACTTACTTGTGGCTATCGATTCCCAAGATTCAGAAAAGGAACTGAGGCCTTCATTCACTATTGCTGGGTCAAAGGTGAGGACTGAAATGTAAAGTTCACTCAAGGAACTCTGAATGGTCACCCGAGCTAGAAGACAGAGCAAGGCCACATGGCTCTGTCCACTGCTCAGTTCTTTCATTCTTCATTTCCGATCAGTATTTTGTTAATGGAATAATCACCATTGTACTTTTAAAATGATTGATGCATTTTGCTTTTCTTTGTCATTTCCTAACATATTCTAATTTGACCTGATCAAATGGAGTCAAAAGAGATAATATGTAAAGTGTTTTGTGAAGCTTAAAGCTCCATTTAAATACTAGCTATTATTATTGTGGCAGATTGGTGGTGCTGCCGTGCATAGATTTCTGGTTCTGAAATCGGAAAGATTCATCGTCCTGAGTTCAAATCTGACCTCATCTATTTAACGAGCTGTGCTACCCTGGGCAAGTCACTTAACCCTGCTTGCTTGCATTTCTTCATCTATAAAATCAGAAGAAAATAGCAAACTATTCCAGTATCTGTGCCCCAAAAAAGCCCTAATGGGGTCACAAAGATTGAACACAATTGAAATGACTAAACAACAATAGTTGTTGTTCCTAGGAAGCCAGGAGGAAGGTAGAGCATTTCATCACTTGACCTTTAGAAACCAAAGGGGACTCTTGTGATAGTAAGGGGATTTAAAGATCCCCCTGTATTGGCTTGGTTTGGAGTTTGATTGTGTTAAAACCCAGAGCTTGTGAATCCCACTTGTGGGATGGACTTGTTGATGTGAAAAGAGAGGGCTGAACTGGGAAGAGCTGGTGACATAGATTTGTAGAGATACAAGAGAGAGGCAGAAGAACTTTTTGGAAGCAGCACCTTTGGAGGCAGAGAGAGATGGAGAGGATTGCTGAGGACCACTTTGAATTGCCCAGGACTTTTGATAGCTGCCACCCAAAGCTGCCAAGGACTTAGAAGATGTGGCTGTTATGCCAGTACTTTGTCTGCTTTGATGTTGTTTTGCCGGATCTGTCCACTGGTGAAAGACAGTCCTGTTGTTGCAGAGGTCTGGGAACCTTGCTGTTAGTTCAGAGCTCCTGAGACTGTTCTCTGCAGACAGAGAGTGAATTCTGTCCACTGGTGAAGGACAGTGCTGTTGTTGCAGAGGTGTTGGAACCTGGCTGTTGGTTCAGAGCTACTGAGACTATTCTGCAGACAGAGAATGAATTAATGAAGAGACTGCCAATGTATCTTGTGGCCTTGCTAAGCTTTGTCTCCCCAGGAACAAAGATTGCTGATACCTTTCCTTGGGTCAAGATGAAGAAAAGACCTCTCTTTGGGTATTAAATGATGGGCTTAAGCTTGTTGTAACTCTGGGGTAGATTTAATTGTAATCCAAGGGTGGGGAACTTTTGACATTTTTGTGCTCTGTGATTAAACAAATGAATGTACTTACTTATGATTGGAAACTAATCTTCATTTGAGAAGAGGGACTGTGTGATTGATTAAATGAATGTAATGTCCAGGGGTGGGGTAGTACTTGGAGATTATTGAATCACACTTGGTAAATGCTGTATTTTGAATTATGCTATATGTTGATTCTCTCTGTTCTTAATTCGTCACTGAATAAAATGGAGAGCACCTATGCTGGTATTTTGAACCTTGGGAAGTTTCCTTTGCTTGGCATTACAACTCTGTATCAATCTGAGGGGAGTTCTTTTCAATGTTACTTGTTATTGATATAGTGTTACATTTAATTTCATTTTAATATCCATTATTCTTGTGGTTATGCTTTCTTATTCCATATCAGTTCATAAAAATCATCCTAGGTTTCTCAGAATTCTTCACATTCATTGTTTAATGAATTTTCCCCCTGTAATTCCAGATTATTTTCCAAAATAGTTTGAGTAATTCATAGCTTCACCTTCCCTCTGCTCATTTTGCTATAGCACCTCTGATATTCACTGTTTCTATCTTTTATCAGTTTGCCAATATTCATCATTGGATTCAAATTGTGTACTCTCAGCAGAAAATTCTTAAGCACATTGCACGTTCTCTGTTGAGTCTACTCACCTTTGTCAAATGACTTTTCAAATTCCCTTTTTCAAATATCTTCTCCAAATTCTAGCCTCTATGCATTCTTCAAGTCAGACTTTATCTGCTGGAAGATTATTTCTAGATCATTTTGGTTAAGGAAAACTTATTGTTTGCAAAAAGTAAATAATAACCAGAGGGATGTATACCAGAGAAACCTGTGACATTTATATTCTTGAGAGGATCAATTCCCATAGTAGGACTTTTACAATTCACATGTTGTTTTTACTAAGCTTTTAAAATCAAGGATTAATAAAATGAAAACATTCTGCATTTGGACTCTTGTCAAGGCCTTATTGTCTATGACATAAACAGAAAAATTCTAAAGACCTGCTCTGCAATTATTTTGTTCTAACAATTATTCATAAGGAGACCTCAGAGCACATTACAATTATAATCTCCTTGATAACCACCTAGCAAGTGTTGAATACTTTTTTAACCAAGCTGGCTGGAAAATCTGGTTAACTGAATAATATACCTGATGGACAAAATTGGATTTCTAAGAGTCGAATGTACTTGACAACACTACTACATGAAAAAAGAATTTAAGTGATTGTGATTCTGAATTTACTGCAATTTAGGTCAATTCAATTCAACACAATAACCATTTATTAAATACCTACCATGTGTCAGGCAATGTGCTAAGGGCAAGGGATAGAAATTAAAAATTAAAGCTATATCTGAAAGGAGCTTACATGAGGGGATGGGGATGAAGTAGGGGATGATATGACTATGTAAGAATGCATCATCTTGTGGGGAGAAGGATAGAGAGTCCTTCCACACTCCTCTGACCAATGATAATCTTATGAATTTCAAGTGATCAGAAGATTTGGACTTTCTGGAGCAAGCCAGGAACAGCAAGGGCTGATAACAGTATCTGCAGTGAGAGCTAAGGACAAAGCAGATGCACCAAGGAAAAGCAGCTTCGGGATTCTACAAGGAGCCCAGCAGGAACCTCTCCCTAAGGGGAACTTCAGGACTCCATGGAGGGGAAATGGCCTTCCAATAATTAGGCCAAGCGAATTGACTGATTTACCTCAGAACCTTTCTAAGCTTGAGCCCAAGGTTCCCTGGACTCTCATTGTTCTGGTGGGAGAGGTCATCACTGGTTTGGGGAAGGTTTTGTACTAACTGCATTTGCTCCATCACCTAGATAACTTCCATTTCTACAATCTAATTAAGTCTTTCTAGTAATCAATGAGGAAACCTGGTGGTTCTCAAGGAAAAGTAAGAAAAACACACATCCCCAACATTTGGAAGTTGCCCCTAGAACCTTGAGTAGAAAGATGATTCATCACCCTCTTGTAACTCAATCTGCTGGTGGAAGTGGGGGTTTGAAGAGTGAGCCCATATACACAGTGTATGCAAAGCACTTGTTTGGGGGCAGATGGAGAACACTCATTTCGGGAGAGGAAATCAAGAGAGGTTGTGCTCAATGCATCTTTGAAGACTGGTAGAGGTTATGCGATGGAAATGAGAAAGGAATGCATTCCAAGCACAGGGGCAAGTTTGTACAAAGCCCTCGAGGGAGGAAATTGAATAATTCTTGACCAGTTTGTTAGAGTATAGAGGGTGTGAGGAGAAGTGACATGGATTGAGTCTGTAAAGAAGTGGATCTATAAAGAACCAAACTATGAAGGGCTTGAGATTCCAGACCTTCGGGGTTATATCTTATCCACAAGGGAACAGAGTCACTGGAACAACAAAAAATGAGCAGAGATTAAAGCCTTGAATTAGGAGTCAAAGTACATGGGCTCTCTTCTTCTAGACTTTTTTTTTTTAAAGCAATCGGGGTTAAGTAACTTGCTCAAGGTTACACGGCCAGTTATTTCTGGGTGTGGTGCTGAGTATCTGAGCCTGGATTTGATCCCCAGATCATCCCAACACTGGAGCCAGTGCTCTTACTAGCTGAGCCATCTGGCCGCCCCTAGACTGTCTTTATGACCTGATTCAAATCACTTCAACTTTCTGGGTCAATTTCCTCTTCCATAAAATGATCAGGATGGGCTAGATGCCTCCACTCTCCCTTTGAGCTTTCTATTATTGATCTTCTGATTCTGATATTGAATTCTGATTCTGTGTTCTTTAGGAATATCATTTTAGTTGTTGTGTAGAGTATGGGTTGGAGGGAGATTAGACCTGAAGTAGGGAAGCAGGAAGGATGTTGTTACAGGCAAGAAAAAGGTGGACATACAGTAATATCCCAGCTGTATGAGTAGAAAAGTGAGAGGGAGGTGAGCAATGTTGTTAAGAGAGAATTATCAATGCTTGGCAATTCATGGGGTAAAGTCTGGGGTGAAGGAGAGGAGAGAGCAGAGGATTACTCAAAGACCCAAACCTGGGGAATCGAAACGATTCTCGCCACAGAAATAAGAATGAGAAAGATATACTTAACAATATGATTTAATTTTCTTAAATGCTTTAGAAGTCACTCAAGGTTTTGATAAAGCTTCAGGGTCATGAGGGTCAACACTGATTTTCATTGTACAGTAAAAATAGAAGATATACAAGGAAGGGCTAAATCTGTCCTACCCAGATACACACTAGAAGTTCCTTTTTGGAATAAATCACTTGTTTTTCTCCCCATGAAGCAAACTGTAGTGGGGATAGGGGTGGAGGGAATTCAGTTATTTGAGCTCACTGGTCTTTTGGATTCCAAGATTTTATTGTCTAAAGTACAACCAAAGTCACTTGCTTGGACCAAGATGACACAGTAGTAATCAGGAGCAGAGATAGGGAAAGAACCCAGGACACCTGAGACAGGTCAGCTGCTTTCACAGATGGGACAAAAACCACATTGTGTCACCTGTTCCCTAGCCAGTAGAAGAGCCATGAGGACAGATGAAAGGTTTCTTGAATTCCATACACAGTACTGGGGCCTGGGGGAGTGTTGGTTTGAATTCCTCCAAAAAACATCAACATTTCAAATGCAGTCCTGGATCTGTGCCCCCACCATCCAGTCACTAACTGCCCCTCAGGATGAGTTGAGGACTTGAGGACACTCAGGGTCTTCAAGCCATCTCCCAGGAGAATAATAACAAGACAAGTCCTGGAAAAAGAGATGAAGGACCTGCCAGCCCAGGCTCAGCTTCTAGTTGTGAGTGAGTTCTCATTGTGAGACCTGGGTAAGCCATTTTCCCTATAACATAAGGGGGTTAGATTTGCATCAACTTTGCAATGAGGTAGATTTATGGTTGATGAGGAAAAACTTCCTGAAATGTGTTGGGTTTTAGGCATTTTTCAGTGGTGTCTAACTTTGTTAGAGTTAAAAAAAAAACCCATTTGGGGTTATCTTGGCAGACACTGGAGTGGTTTTCCATTTCCTTCTCCAGCTCATTTTTTAGATGAAGAAACTAGGGCAAACAGGGTTAAGTGATTTGCCCAGAATCACACAGCTAGTAAGTGTCTGAGACCAGATTTGAATTCATGAAGTTGAGTCTTCTGACTCTAGGCCTGGCGCTTTTTCCATTGTACTCCCAGTTGCCCCTCCTGAAAATTAAAAGATTCCAAAAGTAGAATGTTCTGACTGGATAGGTGGTAGATCTGTCCTCCTTGGATATCCTCAGTGAATGAAGAAGGAAAAAGCATTTATTAAGTACTTACTGTTTGCAAAACATTTGTTAAGTGCTAGGAAACAGAGGGAAAAAAATGATCCCTGCTCTAAATGAACTCTGATTCTAATGCCCAAGGAAGGCAATGCATGTAGGAGATTTCAGCTGCAAAGCAGATTGAAAGACCCAGTGGCATTTAGGGTGTCCTGGAAAGGCAGGTGGTAACTTCAATGTTATTGCCATGGGTAAAAATACATCCATTTCTGAGGTTGAATTATGTGACAATAACAAGTATTTTGTTGGTGAGAACTTCCTCTTCTGGGCCTTCAGTAATTGTGGTTGCCAAAGGTGGGGGATGACTGAGGACCTAAAGAGAAAGTACAAGGTCATATTCCCATGTGGACTGATTCCAGGCATGATGTAGAACATGCTAGTGGTCTGATGGGTACTGTTATTGCTGGAACTCTTAGACACAGCATGCTAGATTATCTCTTTCAGCATTTGTGGGGTAGTGATAATTAAGCATTTTGTTTTTACTTGCTTGGAACAGGATACCTCCTGTCTAGCTGCATCAGCTAGGCTGACTTGCCTATACTATCAACAGAAGTCAGTTGATGATGGGAATGTCTAGTGTCTTCTTCCAGGGTTGCTCGCCTGGATGATAGTTGCAGGGGATAGATTGGAAACACACCAGTAGGAAATAAATATACCAGTAGGAAACACACTAGATAGATTGGAAATACACCACAGAGAACACTGTGACTACCACTGGCTTTTGAGTTCAATGACATTTGGTCAGCTGTGACATCAAAGATGACTGCATAGACACCTGGAGGTGTATTATAGTAGGGATTTTTGTCAGGAATTATTTGTACCAAATGGTTGGTCAGGTCCCTTTCAACTCTCAACTCCGATTATTTGTTTAAATGATCTCCAAGGCCTTTTCCTCCCAGTGCTGAGTACCTTTTGATTCAGAGAAAGGACACATAGGTAGCATCTCAAAATTACTTTGAGTTTACTCATTGTAAATTTTTACTTTTTTATTTACCTGCGTAGGTTACATTTTTCCAGTAGAATATCAGCTTCTCATTGTTACAGACCTTTTTTCATTGTTGTCTTTGTATCTCTCATGCCTTAAGAGTCAGCATAGCACAATGGTTATGTAGCTGACCTCAGAGTCACAAGGATTTGGGTTCAAGTCCATCACCGTCATTGAATAGCTTTGGTTCTGAAAACAACTCTCCAAGACTATAGCATACAGACAAGTCCCAGTTCTATATTGGTAGAGGATCCGGGGAAATCCCTAAACCAATGAAATCAGGCATGAAAACCTTCCTACTTCCATTGAAATCCACAATAAGCATTACTACTAAGAGAAGATATTTGTGACGATCAGATCTGGGATCATCTAATGCCTAGCACATAGGAAGTGATTAGTAAAGACTGATTGAATGAATTGGAGCTAGGAATGTGGCACAAATTCTACCATTGTGAGGAGGTCCCTTAGCTATTCTAATTCACCTAGTGACTAGTGAGGAGAGATCTCAAATCAGATTTTCTCCTTTTCCAGTCTCAAGGAGCCATTTAATTTTCTACAGCACCCCCTCTGTGTGGCAGATCAAGTGACTCTTAGCCTTCCCTACTAGACTATTGGATCCTCCCAATTCGCGGCCTACTTTGGTGCCAATGACTGATCAAAGATGTGAGACAGTCAGTGAGGCCAGACAAAAAATGGGGCCCTCCATCTGTGCCCTATGGGAACAGAGAGGGAAAGGTAGAGATTTCCAACCATTACAGATAGGTTCTGAAACATTTTCATCCTGACATTCTGTGATCACCTTGATCTCCAAAGGGGATTTTTGTTCTTTCTTTCTTTATAAAGACTCCAAATTTCACAACTAGGTCCAATGGCCCTGACTACAGATGGCATGCTGTTTGTACTAGCTCCCTTAGGCAAGGGCACAACAAACGGTCTCTCCCCTTTAAAGAGTTCATTGCGTGCCTTAGACTTTTTATATCCAGTAGTTTTGTCCTTCTCTGTCGGTAAGAAACTGAAGGCAAAAATGTGAAGAAACCTGTGGTGTGATAAGGAAGAGGACTGGGAGGCAGGGCACCTGGGTTCTCATCCCAGCTCTGGTATGTCCATAACTGTGTAACCTCAGGTGAGATGATTAATCTCCCCAGGACTGTCTCTTCATCTAGAAAATTAGAAGGTTAAACTTTATCAGAGGTTCTTAACCTGGAGTCCAAGGTACATGGAAAGATTTCAGATGGGAAAAAATGACATTTTCATTTTCACTCATCTCTAATTAAAACTAAGCATTTCCTTCCATTGTGATTTTTAAAATGTTATTCTAAAAAGGGGTCCATAGGCTTCACCAGCCTATCAATGGGATCCATGACCCCAAAAAGATTGGGAACTCCTTGACTAGAAACAGCAGCAGCAAAAATAGCATTTCTATAGCACCCCCTCTGTGCCAGGCTCTGAGCTGAGTACTCTGCAAATATTACCTCATTCTCAAATATTATCACATTCTCATAGAACATAACAGACTTTTTCCCCCTCGGCACGTCTCTAGGCACATGACAAATGCTTCATTAAGGCTTCTTAATGTGTAAGCTCCTTCAGTGCAAGAACTGTTTCTTCACTCTGTGTCTCTGTAGCCTTGCCTCAGCACTGGCACAGGGTTTAGCCCACAGTAGGTGATGACTAAATGATTATTAAGTTATCTCAAGTTCAAAATCTTAGACTGAGATCTGGCCAGAAATTCAGGGAGATCTTTGTCTAACCTCTCCTTTTATTTTTTTCTTTTAAAGAAACTGGGGCTCAAAGAGATGAATAAGCTGTCCAAGGTCATGGAGCATCTAAGTGCAGGAAGAAGCAAAGCTGAGCGGTCCTCTCAACTCTACCACACTGGCCACCTCCCAAAGCTCTTAAGATTAGCTGATTCTGAATGAGAAAATGGTCACCTGTTTTAGAGCAACACTCATCCCTTAAAACCTAATTCTAGGCAGGCCCAGATTGAACTACGGCCCTTACTCATAAATAAATGCTCAACCTGACAGCCCCAGGAAGTCTCCGCCCTCCTGGCTGACCCTGATGCTGTAATTTAGGATTTCCCTCCTCTCCTTTCTCTTCCCCTTCTCCCACTACTGATAGTGTTGTGCTGGAACCAGCTCTTACAAAATCATGAGGGCTGACTGCTAAATCATCAGTGTGAGTATTTAAATTAGGAAATGCTACAAACCAGGGCTTGATTCGCTGTTTTGTTTATTGTCTGAACTTAACTGATGGAGAATATGTTCATGATGCAAGTTAAATGCAAAACTTTTCCCCCCAGAGAGCCAGTCATTAAACATTTAACAGCACACTCCTGCTGTCTGGGAGTACTCTCCCCTCTTTGGGATGACTGGTTCCAAAGGCAGTAAAAGTAGAGCCAAGTCAAATCTGGTGGGACTGGTGGCAGTGAGAGAGGAGGGGATAGCTATGCCCCCCCCACTCTATGTTTGAACCTCCTTACCAATTTCCTGTCTTGTGGGGAAAATGTCCAACAGGTTCAGTGACTCTGAAATAGAGATGGACCTCAACCACAATGGAAAAAGGAAGTGGATGGGCTGACCTTTGGGGCCCTAGAAGAAAAGAATGGAGCTGATGGGGACTAGACTGAGTTAAGGAGTGTCTGTCACTGGGAGTCATCTCTACCAACTGGCCCTGGCCCACCCTCTCCAGCTCCTCCTCATCCTCAGCTGCCTAGGGTTGTGATCTCAAAGATGGGGGAGGGGTACATAATAGCCCTAAGGGCTCATGACTTCAAAGGGTGTGTATCAATCAGCAAATGTTGATTAAGAGCCTACTATGCTCCAGGCACTGTTCTAAGTACTGAGGTGTGTGTATGTTGTACCTATATGTGGGTGTATATGTATATATGTGTGTGGAAGTATATATGGAATAGATACAAAATGAAAAGGGGCTTTGGTGAGAGAGGACCTTCTTAGAATCCTTCCCTAAAGCCATGAGCATCTCCCCAGGACATGGAGCTGGCAGATGCCTGCCTGTCACCCACATTTAGCTGCCCCTCAGGTGCACTGACCAAGGTGCTTTTATGGACTGGCTGGGCATCTGACCACTATACAAAGCATGGCTTCTCCGGGTCAATGTAGCCCAAATGCTAAGGAACTTGGAGGCTTCAGAACACAGGCCATTCATCAGCAGAGCTGGAACCTGCATCTCTCCTGACCGATATTAAATAGTAGCTTCCTAGACAATGGGCAGGATCATTGAATCACATGCTTAAAATCAGCCTCTGCATGACATTGAGAGAAAGAGGATGCCATTTGCATTTTGGGTTTCCGTCTTTCAAATGTCCTGAGTATCCTAAATATGATCACACAATAAGCTGAGACCTGAAAAAATCAATCCATGAGCATTATTGAGGATTTACTGTGTGCCAGGCAGTAGGAAAACAGAGAAAGGCAAAGACAGTTCCTGCCCTCAAGGAGTTCACAATCCAGTGGAAGAATACACAAACAACTACACACATAGAAGATATATACACATTAAATTTTAACCTAGGGCCACTAGGTGGTACAGTGGATAGACAGTAGGACCTGGAGTCATAAAGACCTGAGTCTGAACCTCAGACATTTCCTAGCTGTGTGACCCTGGGCAAGTCACTTAACTCTGTTTGCCTCAGCTTCCTCATCTATAAAATGAGCTAGAGAAGAAAATGATGAATTACTCCAGTATCTCTGCCAATAAAATCCTAAATGAGGTCATGGAGAGTCATACACAAGTGAACAACAACAAAAAAATTTAACCTGAGGTGAGTCTTGAAGGAGGCCAGGGAAGTCAGGGAGATGAAGCAAAAATAAAATAAAATCGTGTACTCCAGGCATCAGGCATGGTAAGTGGCCAAGAGTTGAGAGAGAGTGTATTGGGGGCCAAGGACAGTCAGGCCAGGCAGGTCAGTGTCCCTGAAACTGTGTGAGACGGAGTATCAAGTCTAAGAAGATTGGACAGGTAGGAAGGGATGCCATTGTAAAGAGCTCTAAAAGCCAGAGGGTTGTAGGTTTGATTTTGGAGGTAATAGGGAGCCACTAGAGTTTGCTGAGTTGTGGAGTAGCCTAGTCTGATAACTGAGTAGAGGCTGGACTGGAGAGAGAACCTTGTCGGTCGGCATATTTAGAGGTCATTCCTCTGCCCCAAGTCCCTGAGTTGCAGACAAGTGAAGTGATTTGGCCAGTCACACAGTGGCAACGCTGGGGCACAAGCTCCAGGCCTGGACTCCAGAATCTGAAGGAAGGAGGCAGCAATATTCACAATGCCTATGGAAATTACAGATATGCTGATGTAATTATCCATCGCAGAATATATCAAGCTTTCTATATGGGTGGTAAAGCTGGAACATTTATTAAAATACCAAAAGACTGAGTCCCCAAACCAGAAAGTCAAAGCCATCAGAGTAGTTAAGAAATTGGCACAGGCAGATAAAGTAGAAAGCACCCACATTCTCAAGCCTTTAAAACAGAACAGGCTACCTCAGGCAAAGGTCCTCCTCTCCCCACTCACAGCAACCACCCAGCATCCAGGAAGTGCGCTCCCAGCAGCTCGGGCCCCTGGCAATCCTCAGCAGGAGTCCTTGGCAGAAATTCTGGCTGACTCAAAAAGGCTTGGCGCTGCAGCCGCTGCCTCTGCTGCTGCTGCCGACGTCGCCGCCACTGCTAGCCACCGCAGGAACTCTAGCGTGGCTTCGCTTCCTCTTGCTCCGCCCCTTCCTGCTACGTCAGCAAGGGGCATGGAAGATCTTTAAATCCCATAACCCTTACAGCAACCCCTCAGGTCCTTGTCCACGGGTCTCATTTGTCCCTTTCTGTAGCCCAACCTTTTCATCTTCACTAAGGATGTCACCAGAGTGACACTATATCAGGGTAGTTTTCCAAGATTCATTTGGCTTTCGGCTGTTAACTTCTCTGTGTATACAGTGTATACTTCCTCCACCCCCACCCCCAGCCCCAACCGTAATCTCCCAGGGGCCAGGGGACTCTTTTATTTTTAACCTTAATACTCAGCCTTTAGTACAATATATTTTACACAGAGTGGGTGCTTCTAATTGTTTCTTAAAGTGAATTGCTGATTAAGCCCAGGGAGTCAGAAAGAAGTGCCTGATTAAACGCTTTTTTTTTTCATTTTCTTAAATGAAATAACAATTGATGAGCTTTGAAGGTATGTCCTGTTTTCTTAGCCATCTTCTCACAGGCAGTCATGATTTTGAAACTGGCTTCCAGCTTCTCCTGAGTTCTCCAACAAAGCTGGTTCCATGGGTGGAGGTCATTGGTGGCTTGGAAAGCAGCTTAGGCCAACTCCCTTGTTAAATACTTCACCTGGCAAGGCTACTATAGGAACACTTTAACTCTCCAAAAAAGGCCTCCACCCTAGATTAAGGCAAATGGCAGAAGCTATAGGTCCCTGTTCACCCTCACAGATCTATCCCTCAATGACCTGAAGGAAAGTAGGCTGCAACAAGCCAGAATTCCAAGGAAAACCCAACTCATGGAAATGGGATCAGTCTGGGAACCAGAAAGTTATAGAGCTAGGAGAAGCATAACAGGAGTAACAGGGTTAAATTCACCTCCATACTCCTTTGAATTTTTGTTCAGGGATTCTTCATAATTAGACTTAACTTGAGAGGCACAAAAAGCACAAAAAAACATCAAGGATGTAAGTGAAAAGACCAGTAAGAGAATGGTTAATGCTGAGAATATTAAGAACCGAAATAGTCCCTGTAAGAGATAATGCAACATCTCCCTCTCAGCAGAGAGGTGGGGGACTACTGGAGCAGAATGATGCATATACTTTCATACTGTCACTTTACGTAGCGTCCCTACCTAACTTTGCCTTTGTTATAAGGAAATGTTTGATTCTGGGCTGGAACAATATTAGCAATCACAGAAATTATTAGAAAAATGAAATTTTTTTAATGAAAAATAAAAGAAAGTTATAGTTTTTCCAAGTTTTTTAATTAAAAAAAGTAAATTGATCAGTATGCTGAAGTGCATGCCAAGTGCTGGCACTGGACTCAGAGGAGTTGGCCCAGCTGGCTTTCGAAGGCCTTTGCAGAACTAGACCTATTATCCAACGATGCTGTTGTGACTCCAGTGGGGCTTCACCATTTTACTTCCTGTATGACCTTGGGTCTTTCCTAGGTCCTGGTTCCCTCTTTTACAAAATGATTAGAAAACCTCCAGGATCCCTTCCAGTTCTAAATCTGTGCCGTAAGGTCCCAAGCATTTTAATGTCCAGAATAATCTAAAACACAGGAAGTAGCTAGTAGATTTTTAAATGGACAAACTGCATCACTTGGGGAATAGTTGAACAAGTGACTGTTTATGACTGTGATGGAATACTACTTTGCTATAAGAAAAGATGAGTGGGATGATTTTGGAAAAACCTGGGAAGACTTACACAAACTGATGCTGAGTGAAGGGAGCAGAACCAGGAGAACATTGTACACAGTAAAGGCAACATTGTAACAATGATCAACTGTGAATGGCTTCGCTCTGCTAGAAAAGCAATGATCGAAGACAATCCCAAAGGACTCATGATGAAAAATGCTGTCCACCTCCAGAGAAACAATTGATGGAGTCTGAAGAATACTATTTTCACTTTATTTTTTTTTTCATGTTTCCCCCCTTTAGGTCTGTGCCTTCTTTCACATGTGATCAATATAGTAATATGTTTTACATGATTGAACATGTATAACCTGTATCAAATTGCTTGCTATGGGGGTGGGGAGGGGATGAAAGGAGGGAGAACATTTAGAACTCATTTTTTTTAATGAATGTTAAAAATTATCTTTACATGTAGTTGGAGGAAATAAAATATTATTTTAAAAGAATAAAATTACAAAATAGATTTTTTTTAAAATGAAGTCAATTTACCAACCACTATTAGGCTCTCTTCTTTTTCTTCTTTGTTTTCTGGAGGAAGCTACCTATGATTTAACCTATGCCCATTTGACCCTATAATCAAAGACGATATTTCTCAACCAATTACTGGATTCCTTCAAAAAAAAAATACATTATCGAGGAAGGGCAAGGCTCCCAATGTTAGGCATTGCTGGCTGTGACGTGCTATATGTTTATTTTATTTTATTTTGCTTTTTGAAGGACAATTGGGGTTAAGTGACTTGCCCAAGGTCCCATGGCTAGTTTTGTGTTAAGTGTCTGAGGCCTATCCAAACCCAGGTCCTCCTGACTCCAGGGCTGCTGCTCTATTCACTGCGCCACCTAGCAGCCCCTGATTACTTTTTTTCCACTTGTCAAGTTACCCCACTTGTCAACCCAGGGGAAATGGAACACAAAGCTGTTTTGCAAGTCAGTATCACCAAATTTCCATTAATAGATGACAAAAAATATTATGTCTCTGGCAAAAAAATCCAAGTTATCACATTGCTTTCAGCCTGACAGATGAAAGGAAAATAAAAATGAACTCATTAATATCATTTTACTGGTTTTATGTGACCACACATGTAAGCCTGGTTATGGAATTCTTTTTTACGATTTTGATTTTTACCAAACATCAAATCGTTATTTTTATCGTTTCCAAAGGACAGAACGTCTAAATGTCTTTTTCCCTCCATCCATCTAACTTGAACTGTATAATCAGGCTCATATTTCTGCAACTTAGCTATTGCACATACTTGTTTTCCCTTTACAAGGGAATGATAATTCAGGCCTGAGTGGTACACTATCTTCCCCAAATGATATGTCAGCTTGAATGACTAATACCTGAGTCCCAGTTAGAACTGTACAGTATAACTCAATTAGGCAGATTGGCCATTGTGGCAGTAAGCTTTAGATCTGGGATTTTATTTTAGGACAAGTAAAAGCAATAGTTTTCTTGGTTTATTTTCCCTGGTGAACCACCAACATCTGGAAAAAGAACATATTTGAAGTGTGTCAACCTCTCCCCAACATCCCTGACTTTCCACAGAGACCTGATTGATGGAAGCTAAACACCCTCGGAAAGGCTTCAGGAAGTGATGCTTGGTCTAAACCAGGCAGAACACGTGGCCCCACAGATACCGCAAAGGAATAGATAGAGTCATATTCAGACTTTTAATACATCTGTTGAAAATAATGGGAAATTGCATGTATAGAAATCAAAGAATAATTGCCATAACCTAAAAAGCACATTTTTCCCCATAAGGATTTTGCAGGACTATTATGGAATCAGTTCATGAAATACCTGTAATTGACAGATAATTTTAGTTCTTAAAATAATTTCAAATATGTGGTATTATGTTTAATTTTTGTATATCTTTGTATAAGGGGAAAATAGGACAATAATTCAATGGTAACTGTTAGGGGCTTTAAAAATTATGGTTACTGCCTTTTTGAGAGTTTTGTATTACATTCTACCTTTTGTGAATATAAAAAGTGGTTTCAAAATTTTCATGTTAGAATAACTGTGTCTCATAAATGTGCCCTGAACGTAGTTCTGGATCTGTGGGGCACAGAAAAGAACCTGGAATGGCAGAGCTAAGCAGTTTAGCCTTCTCTTTTCAGAAATGATGTAACTGAGTGGTAGAAAGGTGAATAATATGTCCAAGATCATAGAGCTAAGCATTGGGAGCAAATATGGGTGGAAGTCATCAATTTAAGCCATACAGAGTGAAAATCGTCGAAAGGTCATTATGGTGCATAAAAATGTTAATTCTACCAAAAAAATTTAGTTCCCTCTCTGTAGGATTCAAACCCAGTTCTCCCAGCTCCAAGGTCAGTACCTTTCTATAACATGAATGATTCCTAATTCTGCAGTTTTTCTTTAAATCACCAAGTTGAAATCTACTGGAATCATCTCCTAAACTTTCATCACTAAAAGTTGGCCACTGAGAGGTGGCCAGGTGACTCAGCAAGTAAGAGCACCGGCTCCAATGTTGGGATGACCTGGATCAAATCCGGGCTCAGATACTCAGCACCACACCCAGAAATAACTGGCTGTGTAACCTTGAGCAAGTTACTTAACCCCGATTGCTTTAAAAAAAAAAAAAGTTGGCCACTGAGCAATGAATTGTGGGGCAGGGAGGGAGAAGCTATAGAATAGGACTACCAAGTCAGTTGGAAGTTGCTATTTGCATCAGTGGAGGGGGTTTCCATCATTTCATAATTACAGAAGGCAGTGTGAAAGTTTCTTGTACAGGAGAATTCATGAAGGAAAATCAAATGTGTTCAATGTCATTCTGTAAACAGTGTATCCTGGGATAGAGCAGGCAAGCTGATGGTAATGTAAAACTTGAATTGTCCTCCTCTACCCCTGCTTCCCACCAGAGAAGTCCTTGATGACACAGGTGATTTTGGTTTTGACTTTCTAATCCAGTCCAGTGCTTGGCACGTAGCAGATTTTTAACAAATGTCTAGTGAATTAGATTGAACTGAATTCTGTATTTTTGCATCTCCTTAAAAATAGAAATAAGTTATTAAGAAATGTTTTCTTGAATATCACTGAGATGTATTGGGGAAAAATGAGGTGATTGGAAGTGACAAATCATTTATGGAGAAAAAAAAACTCACTCAGTATATCATTACCAACCATGGACTCCCTCCAGTCCTAAGGTTTCTGAGGCCATAAATATAGAAGGAAGGGTCAAAGTTTCTCAATACAAGAAACCTAATGGTTCCAATGTTGTCATTCAGTAGCTGGTGTATCCTTTGGCACTGGGAGCTGGGGCTGAGGCTGATAATTTGGGATTTTGGAGTAGTCACTGACTTCTGCATTCCATAGTCTTTTCTTACATAAAAATCTAGGATGGTAACTGACATTTACATGGCACTTTTAATACAATGTCTGGCACAGAGTAGGTAATAAGTGTTGGTTAATGGATTGACTTAGGGATCATAAAACATTTTACACATAGTACTTCCTTTGATACTCACAACACCCCCCTAGTTAGTACTCTAGGCTTTTTTATATTTTATGGATGAGGAAACTGAGACTGGGGAAGATTAGGTAACTTCCACGCGGTCAAATCTTTTCAAACCTGGGAATTCCTGACTGAGCTCAGCACCATTTCTACTACACAGTGAGTGACTAATGGAGGTAAATGTTTGCATAAAGACATCAAAGTCTTCTTCCACCTTTCAGGCTTATATAGTTCCAGGACAACAACAAGGATTAATGGTAACTGAGCTGAAGGCTGAGAGGCAAAGAAAAGTACTTCCAAAATCCCAGTATATCTAGGAACACCTGAGGTCTCCCCAGAGGAAATAAAGGAAATCTTAGTTCCTGGATTTAGTCGGAGCTAGACCAAGACCACACTAGGCTTGCCAGGGTCATTCTCTACCAAAATGGGGGCCTTCTACATAAGGTCTCACATTGTTGAGGAAGTTCTCAAATGCAGTCCACCTCTGAGCATGGTTGGGATGGGGGTGCCCTATATTTACTTAAACTCCCCAAAACATCAGATCATGCCTGCCGGGATTATCCCTACCCTGCCAAGAGAGTCCAAAGAAGGCACTTGACAATCAGAGTTTCCCCCCATTTACAAATGAGGAAACTAAGGTTCCTGCACATTTCTGGTGGAAGTTCACTGTTTACTCCCACACTGTTCTGTGGAGAAAGCTAAGAGGAAGAGGATGTAGATGGTGGGGCCCAAAGGCTTCTTCCTTGGGCAGGATTCTGGGAGTCCATGAACTTTTACAAAGATGTACTTTGAAGATCGTATTTCAATATAGTTGTTTTCCTATGTGCTCCCTTATACTTAATTTTATTCATAGGTTTCCTTAAACTGTCAAAAGTATCCATGGCACCAAAAGTAGTTAAGAACCCCTCTCCTGAACTAAAAAGTTCTAGGTCAGAAGATGGAACCCAATAGTCTCCTGTTCTTAATCCTACAGGTTTCATGCATCTTCCAAGCCACCCTTCTCACTACCTCTCATCCAGGTCACTGGCACCCTGAAATAAGGGCAAAGTGGAGAAAGGAAAACACCCAGCTCTACTGTTTGCTATGAGAAAAATATCTCAAGGCAACGTGTTCATTTTCCCCTGACTATACAGATGATTAAATGTCATCTGAAATCACCTTTGAAACTAGATGTTTTCTACATCTTCAAAGGTAAAGAGGCAAACCTGGGCTTTTTTTTATGATATAGGTAAGATTGCCAATTGAGGATGACTTTGTAGTACTGCACTTTTCACTCTTCTGAATTATTTTTATCCCAAATTGCTTTGCTTGATGTGGTAGCTTAATAGAAGACACTTACAGTCAGGTTTTGTTGTTTTTGTTTTGGATTTAGTCGGGAATTAGCTCCTCTAAGTTTCCAACTGAGACTCAGTGGCTGTTGATGAAAGTAGACCCCTCACCCATCTTTAAAATGAGGGTTTGTGCTAGATGACCTCAGAGGGCCCTTTCATGTTGAAATCTGTTAATGACAGAAAAAAAGGTGAATTAGATCCCAGAGGGAAGTCTTTTGAGTTAATGGAGAGAGGACATGCCATGAAACAAAGGATCATGGACATAGAACCTTCACAACTGGCCACTTCCTTCCTACCTTCTCAGTCTTGAAAGCTCTTCTAAATGGAAACTGTTGTTATTCATTCTTTCTTCATTTTCACCCAGAGTGGGTTAGTGGGCTCAGCTACAC
Source organism: Petaurus breviceps papuanus (assembly GCF_028583685.1). NCBI lineage: Eukaryota > Metazoa > Chordata > Mammalia > Diprotodontia > Petauridae > Petaurus > Petaurus breviceps. The sequence continues at coordinate 13,134,825 of NW_027185759.1, read as the reverse complement.
ATCAGGGATTCTTCATTCTGGAAATGACTGTAAAGAATACAGAGAAGAATGGGGGCACTTTATAAACCAATACAAAGCAAAGAAAGCCAAGTTGGGCAAATAGCATTCAATGACAATAACTGCAAATGAAAGTATAAGTACCCCAACCAAAACGGAATACTGAGTAATTACAATGACCAAAGTTGGCCCCCGTGAAGAGTTATATGAGAATATTTGTATCCCCCTTTTTCTGTAGAGTTGGGGAACTGTGGATGTTGGACACTGCATATGCCATCACTTGGTTCCTATGTGGTTCCATTTTGCTAAAGCTACTTTTCTTCCTCCTGCTTTTTCATTCTTTGTTTCTAAAGGATGACCCTGTGGTGAGGGATATATGGGGAACTAGGAATGGTTTGAAAAGAAAAGATATCAATCATTTCTATAAAATGCTATTTTCTAATTTCAGTCTTTGTTTTGTGATCTGAGACTTGTCACTTACCCTGTATGAAAATGTCAGCTTGTTGGGGCAGCTAGGCTAGCCCTGCAGTCAGGAGGACCTGGGTTTGGATCTGGCCTCAGATACTTAACATAAAAAAATAGCTGTGTGACCTTGGGCAAGTCAGTTGGACACAGTTGCCCTCCAAAAAAAAAAAGAAAGAAAGAAAAAAAGAAAATGTCAGCTTGTATCTATAGCTAAGATAGGCCATAGACAAATTGTCAACAGGAACCCCAATAAACATCTAGCATATCCAAGGTGAAAAGTCTGCCTTTGGTCATGGACTGAAATCATTTCAAGTAACATCTTCCACAAATTGTGATAAATGATGAACCTCTAAGATTATGATTTATTATAAACTTTTTAAAAATGCACATTATTGATAAAGAAACCCAGATAAAATTTACCTTCACAAATGAAAAAAAGCAGTGCAAATTAAATAAAGTTAAGTTTTATATAGCACTTTAAAGCTACAAAGCCCTTAATATCAGTATTTCATCTGATCTTCACAGCAAGTAGAAGCTGGGGTAGTGCTATTCTTAACCCCTTTTTACAGGTATCACTCAGCTCCACGGTCTAAGGGATGATTTGAACTCAGATGTCCCAACTACAAACCAGCTTTCAGTTCACTGCACCATGTAGGTGCCTCAAGAAAAACACTAAAACTCATTTGATACACAAAGATATCTGTAATTTCCAATTTCCTCAGTGGGGAAACTCCTTCCATCAATGAGGACACTCCATACCATAAAGGATGTTTTCAGTGCCCCTCCAACCATTTAGTATCAGTCAGTCAGCAAGCATTTATTATGCACCTACTATGTACCAGTCATGGTGCTAAGAACTAGGGATACCAAAAAAGGGAGAAGCCAAGCCCTGAACTCAAGGATCTCCCAATCTAATGGTGGAGACGATATGTAAACATTGCCATAAGAATGGGATAGATGTGGGTAAATTGGAGATAATGCAAGACGAAAGGTACTACGATGAAGGTACTAGGAAAGTCTCCTTATAGAAGGAGGGGCTTTAGCCAAGAATGTAATGGAGCTGGGAGATGAGAGAAGAAGAGGAAGGAGAAAATCCCTGGCTTGGGTCATGGCTCAGGAAAGAGCAGCAAGGAGACCAGTGTCACTGAGTCCCAGAACATATACAAGAGTGAAAGGCATAAAGGCACAGGAAAGGTGAGAAGAGGACTGTGTTATGGAGGCTTTAAAGGTCAAACCAAGGATTTTATATTTGATCCTAGCTGTAATAGAGAACAATGGGAATTGGGAATAGGGAGGTGATAGTGTCAGACTCGCACAATTTGATGGCTTAGTGGAGGATGGATTGCAGGGATAGAGAGACCAACCAATGGACTATTGAAATGGGCCAGGGAGGAGGTGATGAGAACCAGGATGGTAGCAGTGTCAGAAGAAAGAAGGGGGGAGATACAGGAGATATTGTGAAAGTAGAAACAACAGCGTTTGGCAGCTGCCAGGATATGGTGGGGGGGTGAAAGAGAGTGAGGGGTCTCAAGGACAGCACTGAGGCGTTGGACCTAAGTCACTGGGAGGATAATGGTGCCTTCCACAGGAACAGTGAAATTGGGAAGGATGGCGGGTTTGGGGAGAAAGAAAATGATTTCATTTTTGGACATGTTGAGATTAAGATGTCCATGTTTATCTAGTGGCTAAACTTTCTGTGTAATGGAGATTTGGTACATGCCTAGACCACCTAAGATGAAGTCCCCTGAGTGCAAGACACTGGAAGACTTGTTTCTGAGAGGCCAGAGAACTGGGCATTTGTCGGCTGTTCTGCATTGGCCTACTACGTGATTGGAAGCAGATTTTTTCAATTAGTTATGCGGCCAGAACTGTCTGCCCAGTCAGAACTGTCTGTGCCTGACTGAACACTGCTGGGGCCTTTGCTGCATTCCTGCATGAGAGTGAAGGTCTTCTTCATTCACACCATGTGATAATGAGAGAGGGTCTAAGGGCCACCCCCTTCCCCTTCTCCCCTTTGTAAACCACATGACTTTGGGAAACATGCCTAAAGTTTTGACCATCTTTTACTCTTTTCTCCCTGGGCTGTAGGGAGTGTAGTGTCTGATGCGGCCCAAACTCAAGCCTTAGGGAACCAGGAATCCAGGAATCCAGGTTGAGCTCTGTGGCCAACCCAATAGCAAGATTCTGAGGACTTGAATTTGGTGGGACTAATGTTTTGTAGTGTCAGGATTCAAGATTAGTTCTCTTTTTTTACTCCTCTCTTTTTACTATTAGGAGACACCCTATTTTCCAGAGCTAAGGCCCAGCGAGCAAGTCATGCCCTAAGCTTGGCATAACAACAGTTGTTTGCACTCACCCTCTGGATGAACACACTGCAACCAAATCACCAAACTGATGATCCTTGTGCTCAGGCAAGCAACAGGGGCCCAGCCACGAGGCCTGGCTGTGAAGGGACTTTTTGTCACCAGACAACCTTGCCTCACTGTTGTCACTGTGCCTGACTGCTGTTCCTGTAGCACACTGTGTGATTCTTTGTCTAGCCACACATATATAAATCAATATTTAACCCCACCCCCTGGGGTCTCCTACTAGAGGAGACCCTGATGCATGTGGCTAGTTTCTCTTCCCCAGCAAAATAAAGGAAGCTTTTGGCTTTTAGCTTGTGTGAACTCTTTGGCATTTGGGGGCGTAACTGGTTGCAAAACCTGTGGGACTCTGGTCATTTGTTAGCAGAGTTGCAGTAGCAACTGAGCTAAAACATGACCCTGATCTCTTTTCCCTTCCCCAGATAATGAAGTGGTCTAAGGGAGGATTATGTCCCAGACAAGTGTTGGGGGGAAATATCCAGGGATTTGTTCTTGATATAGCTGAAGTAAACATCCCTTTATAAAAGGAATACTCTCATGTTAAGTACCTAAATGAAAACGGGGAGCTAGTCATTGGTCCCTTAAAAATGTGCTGGCACAATTGGTGGGGGCTCAAACCAATGGTAAAGAAGAGATTCCCCAACGACCTCAGCATGCCAGAAAACCCTGGGGGACAAGGAGGGGATAAAAAGTAACAGGCCTGGCCCTCAGATAATGGAGGTTACGCTCCACTATGGTGACCCCTCTGAAGCTTGGCTAGGATAGCTTTGTATTGAGTGTACAAGCTTTTCCAGTTGGGCAGCATGAGCCTCAGTTTACCGACTCTGTCCTAAACATTCCCACTTCCTGCCACTCAATCTTAGACAGCAGTGCCCTGAAGTCCTTCCCCTATGCTCCTGCTCCTTGAGATTCCCTTAAGCTTATCCAACCCTTTCTCTGAAATCTGGAGGCCCAGAGCAGAATTCAACACTCCAAAAGCCATCGGACAAAACTAAATACTTGGAATTTAAGTGATCCCAATGCATTTTAAAAATATTACTCTGAGGAGAGGAGGGGGTCCAACAGGCTTTACGGGAATGCTAAAGGAGCCCATGCATGACACACACAAAGTTATAAACCCCTGTTCTCTAGGCCAATAGAGACTGGGCCAGGGACTGGGAACCTGTGGCCTCGAGACCACATGTGGCCCTCTAAGTCCTCAAGTACAGCCCTTTGACTGACTCCAAACTTAACATGACAAATCCCCTTAATAAAATGATTTATTCTGTAAACTTAGACTAGGACCTAGAAGGCCGCATGTGGCCGCAGGTTCCCCTCCCTTAGACTAGGCAAAGGAAGCAAGAAGAAGAAAGCAAAAGAGTGGCACCATTAGCAGCTTCTATACTTGAACCCTGGGTCTTTTCTTTACTCTCACAAATAACAGGCTCAATTATTAAAATAAAAATGCAGATCAGGTCGGGCATCATGGAACCTCAAATAAGTTGACCTTGGTAGTAGAAAATGGATGGGGCAGCCAGGTAGCACAGCAAGGAAGAGCACCCCTCCAGTGTCGGGATGACCTGGGGATTGAATCCGGGCTCAGACACTTATTAACCACCCAGAAACACCTGGCCGAGTAACCTTGAGCAAGTTACTTAACCCCAATTGCTTAAAAAACAAACAAACAAAAATGGATCAAGGCCTTGTATAGAAGGAGCTAGATTTTAACATATGAAGACCCTTTTTATGAGCAAAACTAGTCCTACTGTCCTGCTATCTTTTGTCCCTTTAAGGACAAGAAATCTTGTCTGTCAAACCTTTCTTTTTTTCTTAGCAATTAATATGTTACAGATAACGTATTTCATGTCTCTGACCCTCCCTTCCTTCTTCCACTATTAAGTAAATTCTTTGGTTAAAACACTACCCTTACTAAAGCCCAAATGATGTGAATAACAGAAAATCTGGACTCTCACATGCCTTAATGACTTATTTGAAGGGAGATTTTAAAAGCCAAGATTTACTGAAGCAGAATTTGATACATTCGAACGAAATTATCTTCTTTAGCAGCAAAGATAAATACTGAAGACCAGCCTTCAGTCTTTTGCCATTATATACCAAGTTAATGTTTCTTTAATGAAATCAAATCATTAAGATAATGAAACTAAAGAGATAGACTAAATCAGTGAGGGCAAAGCCACTTAACCTTAGATCGTCCTGCATATAATAGCTCAGAACAAGAAACTAATCTTTGTAAATAGAGCCTCTCTGAAGTTCTTAATGCTTATAGATAAATCATCCTTTGTAACTAAATATCACCTGGCTCTTTCCTAAAAGAAGAAGGAAGGAAAGAAAGAAGGAAGGAAGGAAGGAAGGAAGGAAGGAAGGAAGGAAGGAAG